>NC_046155.1:129345643-129661783 GCF_011064425.1 Rattus rattus | reverse complement strand
CTGTGGACAGAGGTTGTATCATTCTGTGCTGGGCCTCAGGATTCCTGTTGGCAAATCAGAGGAAAAGGCTTCAAATCCTCATTTTGATTAGTTGTGATTTTTTTTCTCTAATGCTCTTTGTCTGTTTCAGAGTTTCCTTGATGAGGGATGAAGGCTACTCCTACCTGTGGGTTTAAGAACAAATATTTAGGGATTATGTTGGATTAGCAAAGTGGCAGTTGTATGTTCTCTCCCAAGATCCCTAACTTGCCCATGTCCTGGGTAGTTGGTAGTTTCCAGTATCTGGCATGATTTCTCTCGTGGGACAGGTCTGAGGTTCTAACTAAGGAGTTGATTACAGCTGCACAGACATCCATATTACAACCCCACAGCTAAGGGTCGGTCACTGAAAAATGGGATGGAAAGATTGGCAAAAAGCCATAGAGCAGAGAGAGTTTGTAGTGATATTGTGTCTTCCAGGGACGTCTGAAGCTAGACCTAAAAAGTCTCACCAACATGCCTGGTTAGACATAGGCTGAACAAGGACAACAGTGTGCTTACATGGCCATGGAGAGCCCATGAGGCTTCAACCATATGGAAAGAACTACAACTACGGAATGCTGAGATTGGGGAAGATTATCTTTCAGGAAGGGTACACCAATTGTTTATTCAATACAAATGGTCGGCCCTGAACCATACATACAACAACAATGGACAGAGCTAATTCTAATAGGTATTTAGGAATGAAGGCGGTAATGCGTTAATGGCGTGTGTATTAATGTGTGTGTGTGTGTGTGTGTGTGTGTGTGCATGCATATATCATGTGTATGTAACAATAATTGTGAAGGCTGGAGCAGAAAAAGTGTGAGAGGGTTATATGAGACTCTGGAAAAAGAAAGGGTAAATGAAATGATATATTTGTGCTATAACCTCAGATGTAATTTTCTTTTAATCTTGGAGAATTTCCTAAAGCCTTTCAAACTCCAGTGAAGTGACATACTTCTGCTCGGATTCGTGAATGCAGGCTGAGGGACACAGACCTATTTAAGGAGAGAATCAGAAGATGGGAAACTTTGAGGCTGTGGTGAGGCTGTGGGGCAGTGAGAGAGAACGCCCAGCATGGCACCAGGCTGGCTGAGATCTCAGCAGGACTGAGCACAGCCACAGCAAATAGAAACACAAGACACCCTACATCTCGGTATAACGTTCTTCGAGGCAGGTATGTTTGAGAAGATCTAGTCACATCTCCTCTGTGTAATGCAAAACAGCAACTCCCTTCCCTTTGGTGGTCTTCTCAGGGGTTATTTTACTAATAGAATATGTATCATATGTTTACATATATTTTTCAACAAATTTTAAGTGACTAATTTTGATGACTTTTGATGACTTTAAGAATTGAGGGTGTGACCAGACGATCCAGAGAGTCCAGTTAAAGCCAGTCTATCTTGGTTGCTGCCACATGGACAAACTTGTATTCATCATGGTTCTCTCTCTCTGCAGGACCTCCTTTCTAGATGGTGTACTAAAGGAAGTCCAAGCTTCCATGATCTCTTTTGTCCTTTTCAATTAGCCCTAGCTGTGTGCTGGCTCATCCAGCTAGTCCATGTATCAGCCTTAATTTAATTTGTCCTTGTTTTGAGAAAGAATCACATGTATACAAGGAAGGACTTGAACTAAGTATGTGGCTGAGGATGAACCTAAACTTTCCATCTTCCTGCCTCTATCTCTCCAGTACTTGGGTTACAGTCATGCAGCACCAGTCCTAGTATATGTGGTGCTAAGGATCAGACTAGGGCCTTGAGCATGCAGGGAAAGCACTCTACCAACTGAACTACATCTCCGGGCCAGACTAAATATTATTCTGTTATATAAACATTTCTTTTATCTTTCTATCAGTCGACAGGCATGAGTTTTGTTTCCATTCGGAGGGTATTATAAGTCATGTAACTAGAATATTTGTTTATAAATGTTTATATAGGGATTTTTTTTTGTTGTTGAATAGATATGTAGAGATTCCATATTGCTAGGTCATGTGGTAAATTTATAGGTGTTTTAGCTCTGCTTTTAAGCATTAATTATTTTCCAAATTGTTGCTACTTGACCTGGCAGCATTAAAGGAGGTTTGCAGTTTCTCTATAACCTTTGAGACACCAGCCCATGTTAGTCTTTGGACAATGACTGTCTGTGTGATGATCTCACTGTAATATTAATTTGTAGACGGTGACTCATGGTGATCAGCTTTTCCTGCCTTCATTAGCCATTCATCTTTCACCTGTCTGATATGCCTACCTACAAAAGTTATTATTATTAAATATTAATAATATATAATATTTTATATTGTAATAATACAATAATAAATTATATCATCATCGTCATCATCATCATCATCATCATCATCATCATCATCATCATCATCATATACATTTTAAGAGATTTAGCCACAGCTACTGGGCCTGAAGTGTTCTTTAGAAAAAAATTAAGATTCAATTTTTTTTGGGGGGGTCTAATCGTATTTCTGGTTTCTGTTGGAACAATTCCAGAATCCGTGTCTTTACAGCAACACTGCCCAATTCACTTAAGTTGTTTATCTTGCTATCATAGTTTTTAGCAGAATGCACTCAGATTTCTTTTAATTTTCATAGGACAAGTAGGGACTCCTCTCTTTTAATTCTTAGTTTTATTTTTAATTTTTATTGTATATTCTAGTTAAAATTTTGTCAATTTTGAAAAGACAACGTTTTGTCACTTCAAAGAACAAGTGTTTTGTTTTAAGTTCTGTTTTCTAATTCATGAATTTCTATTTTTTTTCTTGATAATTTCTACGTCTCTATGACTGACTCACTACAATAACTTTCTCTAGGTTGTTACAATGCCAGCTTAATCATTGACCTCCCTTTTCCTTTAAAGATTAACAATCTATACATTTCTTTCTAAAGCCCACTTTAGCTGCCTCTTATATATTCATATATCTTATCTTGTTTTCATTCAGGTAGCTGGAAGTCTTTTTTTTTTTCATTCTCTGAGAATTTCATTCATGTACATCTAGATTTTAGTCGTTTTTGCTCCTTTACCCTCTTTTAGCCCTACTTCTTCTCCCACTGAAGACCTCCTAATTCCTGACAAGTACCCATCATGTGCCCTGCTTTGTGTGTGTGTGTGTGTGTGTGTGTGTGTGTGTGTGTGTGTGTGTGTGTGTGTGTGTGTGTGTGTATGTGTGTGTGTATGTGAGTGTGTGTGTGTATGTGTGTGTGAGTGTGTGTGTGTGTATGTGAGGTGTGTGTGTGTGTGTGTGTGTATGGGGTGTGTGTGTGAGTGTGTGTGTGTGTGTGTGTGGTGTGTGTGGTGTGTGTGCATGTGTGTGTGTATGTGTCGTGTGGTGTGTGTGTGTGGGGTGTGTGGTGTGTGTGGTGTGTGTGTGTGTGGTGTGTGTGAGTGTGTGTGTGTGTGTGAGTGTGTGTGTGTGCGTGTGTGTATATGTGAGTGTGTGTGTGTGAGTGTGTGTGTAAGGTATCCACTGAGGTTGGTTGGTTTGTTGCTTGCATAAGCATAGGTAGGAAGTTGTCGTTTACTGGAAGAGGGATAGTTTCCCTTTGGTTATTCCACTGAAGAAATTGACATCCCCTTCCTGAGCAATCATTAATAGCAAATAGATCCTCAGGAAGGGGTGGGGCCTCATGCTTCCAACTTCTTTCATGATGAAAGGATGATGAGTCCAATATTGTGCAGGTCTCACGTTGTTATCCCCAGCTGTAGCGAGTTCATGGAAATGGGTGACATACATTTCAGATGATGTGTTTTTAGGTCATACCTCTCACTCTTTGGCTTTCAAATTCTTCCCATCCCCTTTTTGTCTACGCTTCCTGAGCCTTGAAGTTAGTGATACAACTGCTTCATTGAGGGCCAGCACGATACTGTCACTTTGACTATTTGTGACTCCGCATTAACCACAGCTCACTGTAATACGTTTCTCTGAATGAGGCTAAGAGCAGCACTTGTGTATGAACATAGGTGAATATTCAGAATGCCATTTGAGAACATGTATGTTTAGCAAAACAACTCTGGCATCCTCACCTACAGGACTCTTGACTGGATTTATGGTACCAGGTATCAGTTCTCCTCTTTGAAACTGGCCTTGATGCTAATAAGAAAGCAATTGGTTGTCTCTGTAATGCCCATGCCATTATTACACCAGTGGACATACCTTGGCTGGAAAGGTCATTATTATAGTGCCTAAGTACAGGTAGGAAAGGCTGATTTTTTTTTTATTTCCTTTGTAATGTTTCATTTTAAATGATTGGAAACAATTTAGAGGTTCCTTAAATTCTGGGGGTTTTATTTATTTTTTTTTATTTTTATTTGGACTTTTGTAAAGATCACATTTTATGTGATTTAAATTGGCTTACACTTCAAACACACACAAACATACACACACAAACACACACAAACACACCTACACACATCATAGCAAAATAAAGTAAAATAAACTCTCCCTTTTATCTTTTAACCTCAGATTTTTCTAACCAAGGTTCATTGCCTTTTTATCTATGCCAGTACTCTTTTCTCTTGTTTGGTAGTAAAATATCTACATGTGAGGGTCTTCTACATTTTACCCTGATACAGGTTTCACTATCAGTGGGAACAGATGCTGTCCCACTCTGCCGGAATTATAGAGCTTGCAGAATTGAGGCATGTACGTGTACCTTGTGGCAGGGGCAATGAAAGTGACAATTCTTTCTAAGTTCTGGAAGTCTCCCTTTCCTGTTTTCGAGTTTTTCTTTAATGACTGTTTCTCAAGTTGTTAGACATTTTTGACGTATTTCCACAGACTAGTTTTTGTTTGTGACAATTGTCGTTTCTACATTGTTTTTCAGAAGGAGGATTTGCTTTGTCCTTACTTTGTCACGATGACTATTTATTGATTTATTTCTTCATTAAAGGGATCTAGTGAGCACTTTAAAGGTATTTGACAATAGAACATTTTCTTTTTTATCAAGCAGCACTTGTTGGCCATTGATTTAAGTAGTGCTTCTTAGAGACACTTAAACATCTATTGTGTGTGTTTTGTGCGTGTGTGCATGTACAGAAATTATTTTAGACCAAAATATTATATTTTTAATTTATATTTATTCATTTAAAGTTATATACATGTACAGAGTACATTTGGAGCATATTCAACCCCTGTACTCTTCCAGATATCCCTCAAAGTCTCTTCTAAAGAATTATTTTCTATATTATCCTTCCACCTAATCCTTGTTTATCAAAACTTGGTGATAGAAACAAGAAGCATTGTCCCATCCCTTGGCACTGTAGCTTGAACCCAGGGTCTTTTCTATGCTAGAGGAATGATCTACTACTGAACCACATCTCCCACCAAAGTGCAACCTTTGACGCTATGTGCTGTAGACTAGAACCAGATATGGGTAGTTTAAGGCACACCAAAATTTTACTTTTAGTTAGGAGAATGTCTTAGTTACTTTTCTGTTGCTATGACAAAAAAAATCAGTTTCTTTGGGCTATGGTTCCAAAGAGATGAAATTCCAACATGACTGGAGGCACGGCAGCAAGTGACAGGCATGGAGGAAGGAGCAGGAAGCTGTCAGCTCGCGTCAGGAAGCAGAGATCATGAACTGGAACTGGGTCAAGGCTGTACTCTCTCAAAGCTTGCCCTCACGGATATGCCTCCTCCAGCAAAGCCCCACCGTAAAGCTCCCAAACACTAGAACAGTGCCAACGGTCAGGAGCAAGTGCTCAAGTTCCTGAGTCTACAGGGGACATTTCCTACTTAAACCACCAAAGAGAATATGCATAGGAAGCTAGGCCCAACATCTTATAATACTGTGTTGTTCCAAGATGGCAAAGAAAAGAGTCACAATAAAATGTCTGTCTGGAGTCCCACAGTCCTCACTGGTTTACCCTACCCCCCGCCCCCTGGGATTACAACTCTGGCTCTCAATGAAATAAGAAAATTCTTTTTCTCAGATTCTGATGCTTGCAGCCGTCCTTCAGACCTGAGAGAGACCAAAGAGAGATCTCGCACAGCATGTTTTTCAACTCACCTTATGGCATTTCCATTTATAGTTTGTTTGGGGTTTTCCTTCCTGCCTCCTCTGCCCCTCCATCCCCCTGCCCTACCCCCACTGTCCACTCTTGGCATGCCCCCTTCCACCCTCACATCACTTGAATATTTGATTACTTTCCCCATCCTCTCTTTTAATGCTTCTATTTTCTATCTTATGGTCTCTTTTCTAGTTTTCTGGTCTCCACACATTTCAGAACCCCTTATTTAACATAGCTAGATCTGCCTATGACAAGGAAGACCTCTCCTTTGTCCTTTTTGAGTCTGAGTTACCTTCCATATTACAATTTTTTTCTGAAAAACCAAAGCTCTGGAGGCCACATCCTCAAGACCTATGGCATAGCTGTGCAAGATTGCTGCTGTTGATACTGCTGGTAGCCATAGAGCAGAGCAGAGCCTCCTGCCTCCCGACTGGTGAACTTTCTGACTTGTTTAGAGTTTAGAGATCTGATGATACCGATGGCTCATACACTTCCTGGATGAACTGTAGTTACAGAAAAGCGGAGACAGTTTAGTCAGTGAGATCATTGTTGGATCCTCGGTATCCAGGTAAAAAGTGAGGCATGACAGCATGCAATTGTAATCTCCATGCTGTAAAGGAACTCTCTTTGCTAGCCAGTCGGGTTTAACTGGTGAGCTCCAGGTTCAGTAAGAGGCCATGTCTGAATAAATAAGCTGGAGAGAGATTGAGGACGGCATCCCATACCTATCTCACTCATACCTACACCTTGTCTGAAGAAAATAGGCAACAAGGGAAGACAGCAAGATATTTCTCTGGTAGCTGAATATCACAGGGGTATAAACACTTGCAGCCTACCAATGCCTATGTGCTCCTACTGCTTACGATTCTATTAGTTCAAGCCCAGGATCTTCCCAGTCACTCACTCCAGGCCTGTCTTTGAGACTCAGTCCAATTTCAAAGCTTTATCATTCATAGTAAAGATGTCTGTCTCTCAGCGGCTCTCTTGATTTTCTGTTTGGAGTAAATTTCAAATTTACTCACATTTGAGTGACTTGGAAAAAATGAGTTAATATCTTGTCCCAGGTTGTCTGCAGAGTTGATGGTACAGCTCTCGAGCCTTGCGAAGTCACCGTTGCTACGCCGATATCAATATTAATCATCCACAGCATGATACTGTAATTGAATAGTTTTTACACAGATGATATTAGCGGATAAAATATGGCATCCTCATGAGAAAACATTACCTTGAAATATTAGCATTATGATATGTTAATTTCTTTGGAGGATATGACTACAGATATATGAGCAGAGGTAAATTCTCCAGCACTTCGGCTGACAAATTCCGTGTCAACATAACTCTCCAGGATTTGTATTACCATTTGGTGATGACTTATATGATGATGTATAACAACTTAAGGGGTTTTAAAATGCAGTATTTTGACTAATGTGGTTTGGTAAATAGCATTTGTGATTAGTCCTTTCTCTTTTTCTCCCCCCAATTTCTGTAATACTGACAAAAGCCTGTAATAATAATAAAAGTCACCTCTCCAAATGGAAAATGTCCCACTCCATCACTAGGTTCCTGGGAGTGATCCAAGTTCTGCTCAGAGCAAGCCCAGGGAGCGCTAAGAAGGCGGATTCAGCTCGAGTTCCTCCTGTGGACGCCTCAGGGGTCTATTAGGAAGCTTGGGTGAGAAGTCTCCTTTCTCAGGACTTGTGCTACAGTGACTGACTCATTCTACATGGAAAGTGGGCACAGTGGAGGGTGTTTGGGACATGGTTTACTGGATAGGCTGTCATGCAGGAGATATGAGCCTAACCCTATGGGGCAGGACTCCTGGGATACCTGTGCCTTTTGGCGTTCTGTGCAGTTTGATAGAGAACTCAGTGTTTGAGAGTTGTAGTTGATAAGACTACCATTTATAGTATCTCCTGATAATGGAGAAGAGAGACAATTTTACGGGATTTTCCTGAGGACTAGTTCCTTAAGTAGTTCCTGGTTAGTGTGCACTCCATGTGGGCCCCCTACCCTGTCATTTGAGCATCATCAGCCTCAATGTTGGCCTCCTTCATCTAAACTCCTCTGGTTATGGCCTGGCTGTGATGTTTTTCCTAGAAAGGAGACTCTCTCAAAAGCAGCTCAGTCAATGGAATAGAGTGTCATTTATAGTCATCCCAAATCTTTGGACTGCAAACTCATGTTTCTACTTTCCAAGTGAAGGAAAAGGCAATCTCCCAGCCTCACCAGACTCATCTGGCTTGTGGAAAGGCAACTGCCACAAAAACTAGCAGAGTGCATGCATAAATCTTTTGCAGAGATTTCCTACTGGGCCTCATGAACACTTCACACATGTTTGGCTCTGACACCAGCGGTCCCATTCCTCAGGCTCCAGCGGAACAATGAACTTGATATTAATCTGTCTTAAGGAGTTGCATCTGGAGGCTGACTACTAGCACATCAGTTTGATGGAAGAAAGAGGCTCTCGACCAAGCCCTGCTTCCATAGGCTCTGTGGAGCTGCTCCTTGTCACTCCCCTTTGTTAGGGGATCCCCAGGCCTCCCTCTATTTACTGAAGGTGATGAGTGGATTTTCTTCCTCAGTGCTCATTTCAAACAATTGGTAGGAGGCACAATTTCCACTCTCAGCAAAACCTCTCCTTGTGTTCCTCTCCTCTCAGGCCCCTCAAGAACTCTCCGTTCACTGATTTTTACCTTGCACTCTCCACCCACCCTAGGGGCTCCAGCCAGATGCTCAGGCCCCCTGCTGTGATGTAAAATGGCCAGAAGACTTGACGCAGGCAGCCAGATGCTTCAGGAGCAACTTCTGGAAAACGTCCCTTATCAACTGATAAATCAGCCGAAGAGTCATGGGAATGGCAAAGCAAAAGGCAGCTCACCTGACCCGGTGCCATCGCCTACACTAGCTTAGGGATACCACTCACCAGGAAGCAGTCACTCTTGTCTCCTGAAAAATGCCACAGTGCGGAGTTTGTCTTAGGCCAGGGGAGGGTTTCCCATCACCAGTGCTGCCTCTTCAGCTGTTACATCTTCATGGGCCCTACTACTGGATGCACACCTGTAATCCTAGCACTCACGGAGCTGAAGCAGGAGAATCACATGAGGTTAAAAGCAAACACAGCCACCAAGTCAGCACCTGTCTCAAATGCTACGAAAAAAGAAAATGCGGGAAGGAAAGAAGGGTGGGTGGAGGAAGAAAAAGAGAAAAAGAATTCCTTACCGAAACAAGGGAGAAAAAATAATCTTGACTTTAATTTTTAAAGTACCAAGCTATATTTTCAGAGCACTAAGAGGTCCAGAGTAGCAGATGAAAAACACGAGTGTCCATGTATCTCTGGCAGCACAGCAAGTCTTCATATACAGACTTCCTCCGTTATCTGTATCTCTCATGACAGTGGTACACGTGTGAGGGCTGATGACTCTGCACTGACCCTCGGTCCCTCCATTGTTTCTACAGGTTTTATTTTTAATGTGACCCTCTCCGTATACTTCAGAATAATTTTATTAACCTGGAATCGTCTATGCTCTGCCTGTTCACTGTTTCCTCACACCACCTGTAGCAACCCCCTTGCTTTATTGTCTGCATAATTCTGCCTTCTGGCAGATGGGGGCAGTTGCAATTGTCTCATATACAGCCTTCCAGGTTGGCCTGTCTTGCCTGCAACATGCATTGACATTTTTATATGAATGGATTATATATAATATTACTGATATATTAGCAATTAATATATTAATAATGTAATATACAATATGGTATATAATAGATTATATAATATTGTTAATCTGTACAAAGACACCTGCACAAGAAGGTATCTTTGAAAAATATTTTATTTTATGCGTAGGGGTTTTTGGCTACATGTATGTGTATGTATCTGTCAGCATCAGATCCCCTGGAACTGAAGTTACAAATGGCTGTGAATTACATGCGGTTGCTGGGAATAGGGCTCAGTTCCTCTGTAGGAATAGCCAATGCTCTTGAATTCTTCAATTCCATCTTCAATTCTGAAGAAGCTATGTCTCTCTAACAAAAATATGCCTGTCTTGTATTATGTCGTTAACCAACTACTATTCAAAGTAAAGAAATATCTCTGTAACTATTTTAACTCAATTAGACTCAGCTCCTGGGCAACTTGTATAGGTGTATTCATTCACCAAGGGGTCGTGTGTGGAAGTGTGATCTCAGTCAGGCAAGAGACACTGTCAGTAAAGCATTCAGATAGATTTTCGGTTGGTGAGAGTGCACCTTGTTTTGCTACATGATAGAAAGCCATTTCTTGGCCAAAGCTACAGCTGGGGGATGGAGGAATAGACACCATGCCAACAGTTCTGTTGGGGGCAGGTCTACTGGAGTTTTCTAGCTTTTCTCTGTAGAATGAGGCATAAGTGTGTAGGACACATATAGGACAACATGGGAGTCCATTTCCAAAGGCATGGATTGTTAGCATTATTTTGTGGTTTGGTAATGGAAAGAACGCAGGCTTCAGATCTGTGAGGTGTAGTGTGTAGTAAGGACCACCTCAACCACGGAAAGATGGGAGCCCTGGAAAAGTTCATTCAATTGCTCCGTCTCTTAAATGAGTTTAATTAAACTTACTCTACAGGTTTATAGGGGAGGTGCATCTGAGATTATTTATGTGAAACACTTGACACATCAATAGGAACTGGAACAAGAGTCTGGTTGGTAGAGTATTGTCCTAAAGTACATAAAGCCCTGGGTTTGTCCTCCAGCAGATATTCACTGGGCAAGGAGACACACACCTGTAAATGTATAAAAACCATGACAACTCTGTGATATTAGTGATTACTTTATAGGAACTATTGAAGTGCACAGAGGCCCTTGAAGGTCTAGTTGGTTATTCTGAGATAGCATATCTCAGGTTCAGCTTCTCATTGCCCTCTGATTGCTGTGCTGACAAACTCAGTTTTCTCCTAAATTAAGTAACTACAAACAACAAACGATTAGTAAAAGGAACTGCTATTTATAATTACATTTCCGGACAGATTTTGTTTTCTTTAGCCTAAGTTTACCAAACACTAGGAAAGGTCAAAAGCCGTGAAGTTTTTTGCAAGCAGTTGGGTAGTGTGAGCATTCTGGGAGAGGTTACTGGGTCTCTGCCATGGTAGACAGGATTTGTACGTGAGATGTACAAATGTAAAAAACAGAATCAGTGAGAAGGTACATACACATGTGGAGGGCTGAGACACCACACACACACACACACACACACACACACCGGAGACAGACAGACAGACAGACAGACAGGAGGACAGAGATGCACTTGAAGAGAAATATACGGAGAGATACACAAACACAGAGAGAAAGAAAGAGACCTAGAGAGATCCCTGAAATATACACACCCAGGGTCAGAGCCATAGACAGACAGAGAAAGAGAAAGAACAAGAAAGAGGGCCATGAGAGAGAAAGAGGCACCCACTGATGCCTTCAAGAGACACAAACACACAGAGAAAGAGAGAGAACAAAACAGAGATGCAAAAAGAGAAAGATGTAAGAGAGATAAATATACATACAGAGACAGAGAAATAAACTTTGAGAGACTTTCACAGAAAGACAGACAGACACACACACACACACACACACACACACACACACACACAATATCCCAGTGTAACTGTCCCTCCCTCTATGGTCCTCCTTAGTGTGATGTATTAAGATACAATTTATGTGTTACTTTTCTAAAATTTTCATCATTAATATAGATGTCATAACCCCAAACATGGTTTTAAAATTGGCATGTCAAGAATATATCCCAAGTTGGACTAAAGAGTGTGTATTTATATTCCACATGACTGAGGAGATTGAAGAGGAAGAATTACTTGAGCCCAAATGCTCAAGGTCAGCTTGGGCAATGCACACTGTAGAGAGGAAAGGGGAGGGGAGTGGAGAGGAGGGGAGGGAAGAAGAGGAGAGGAAAGGAGAGCAGAGCAGAGCAGAGGTGAAAAGTTATATTCCACCTGTTGCTGAGCAAGGACACTGAGGTTTCTCTGCATGAACATAACAGAAGTTTTTACATCCAGAGTGCAAGGTCAGAACCTTCAAGAGACTTTATACTTGTTTATTGTTGTTTGTTTTTATTTTTGTTTTTCACAAAAAAACTCTTGATTACCAACAGCTTTGACACTATTGCCTCAGAACCATGGACACACACACACACACATACACACACACACACACACACACACACACACACACACACCAAAGTCAACATCAAGATTGTAAATAGTGTCTTAATTAAAGTTTCTATTGTTGTGATGAAATATCATGACCAAAAACACAGTGGGGAGGAAAGGATTTATTTGACTTATATTTCAACATTGCTGTTGGTCACTGAGGGAAGTCAGGACTGGAACTCAGGCAGGGCTGGAACCTGGAGGCAGGAGCTGATGCAGAGGCCATGGGGGAGTGCTGCTTTCTGGCCTGCTCACCCATGGCTTGCTCAGCCTGCTTTCCTTAGAACCCAGAACCAGCAGTCTATGGATGGCACCACCCACAATGAAGGCCCTCACTCATTGTTCACTACTTTTAAAATGCCTGAGAGCCAAACGTTATGGAGGCATTTTCTCCAGACTCTTGCCCTCTGATTTCTGTCAAGGTGAGAAAGAAGCATCTAGTAAAAATAGTTACAAAACATTCACTCCATCTTCTCTCTTATTCCGAAATTCTACAATTCATTGCATTTTAGTGTCTCTGGAAAAGATGGTCTTTACTGACAACAAATATTTTTTTTCAATTAAAATATAATTACATCATTTCTTCCCTTCCTTTCTCTCCCTCCAACACCTCACATGGACCAGTCCCACTCAAGTTCATGACCTCTTTTTTTAATTGTTATTGTTGCATATTTACGTGTGCACAAACATATAAATACAGCTTGCTGAGTTCATTTAGTGTTACTTGTATTTGATTTCAGGGCTGACCAGTTGGTATTAGATAGGTATTAGTAGATGTGGTTCCTTCTTGAAGAAGACCGTATCTCCCGTTCTTGGCCTTCCTTAGTTGCCTGTAGTTCTTTGGTAAGGATAGGACCCCATGAGATTTTCCTTTTCCCCCCGTCAGCATGTCTGTTGGTGATTTATTCATTCAGGTCATATTTAGGCAGCCATATTGCTGAAGTATAATGAATAAAGCTTCTCTGTCATTTCTAGGAGACAAAATCTCACAGATCTATTGGCCCTCTGGCTCTTATAGTCTTTCTGTACCCTATTTTGCAATGTTCCTTGAACCCTACGTGCAAGAGTTGTTTTGTAGATTTATTCACTGTAGCTGGGTAACCTAGGCTCAGTTGTCCTCTGAAATTTGACCAGGTGTGGTTTTCTGTAATGCTCTCTATTGCAGAGCTTTCTTTGATGAGAAATGACAGATGGGCCTCTCTGTGGGAAGGAGAATAAACATTTAGAGCAGAGTTCAGAGTTATGCTGCTTTGATGAAGCAAGTGCTTTAAGGTTCCCCTCTAAGATCCATGACTACTATCCAAGAGAAATAGGTTAGTTTTTCAGAAATGGGTTTTTTTTTTTTTTTTTTTTTTTGCTCTTCCCCCTAAAGTTCAAGTAGACAGCTGTTGGTTACCACCAAGATATGAGTGCCACTGTTACACCCTCAGGGACATCTGGCCATGCTGGCCATTGCTGTGGTTCATAGGCATCCAAGCTGGGGAGGACTATTGACTTCTTCCTCCCTTGGACGTTTGCACAGTACTTTCAAGTACTATGAAAACTAGTCCTCAGGGAAGAGGATTTCCGGTCAGTTCTACCTTGAGTCATCTGAGTCATGTGTCCAAAGTTCATGGTATCTTCAGCAATAGCAACCTCTGGAGGCAACCAAGGGCAATGGCATTAGCATGCATTATATATGGAGGAAGTCTCTTGGACTCCTCTGACCAACAACTTTAACAAGAATTTCTAACAAGACTCACAGATGGCTTGGCCCTCTGATTCTTCCAGTCCTACATAGTCAGTCTATGGCTGTAGGGGACAGATAGCTTTGTCAGCCTAAGAGTTATAACTTCATTAAAACTGTATATAATAGAAGGCTATTTCTTGGTAAACATTTAAACACATATAATAAAAATAAGTAATTTTTTTTAAAAAAAGAGTGCCTTTAATAAACAAAACAACAACAGCAAATTCTTCCCATATTGAGATAATCTCTGTGATCATAGGGGGCTGTGCCGGTGGCTGACAGTCAGATTGAGGAAATTAAGGTTGGATTGTGAAATCATAGCCTTGCGACAGAATGGTGGAGATGAGGTTCAAACTCACTCTATTACACTTAGTGGTAAGATTGGCGAATGAGCATTGATCAAAAAGGTTCTTGCTAGTGGCAGCTTCTCATTCTGTTCTGATGTGCAATTGAAACAGAATTCCAGTGACTCTGACCTGCTATTTGCATTACAGTGGTGACCATAAAATCTGCTGAGCTCAGAGGATGGAAACACCCACTGTAGTGTTTAGCTTGCCTCAGATGATGTCAGAGTTGTGACATCACAAGGAAGAGAACATCCTTACCTTCCTTTGTGTACATTTGGAATACAAGGAGTCATGGTATATTCTCTGCATGTCTGGTGCTTCCTGCCTCACTGTTGCAGAACAACTGAAGGAAAGAAGTGTGGGAGGAAAAGTTATTTTTTATTTTACTTTCAAAGTTGCATTCATTTGCAGTTCTGGTCATCATGGCCGTAACATGTTGGATCAGGGGCAGTGGGGATTGGGGTGGCTTGCTGTTACTCACCTTGTTCACATCTTGGTGAAGCAAGAAGCAGAGACAGAACCAGAAGCAGGGACACATAATGGCCAGCTGGGCTGTATATCTCCAAGGCTTTAGACCCTCCAAGACTAACAGTAACCATCTGGGGACCGAATGGAAATACACATAAACTCATATGGGTATTTCAGATTCGAAACATAGCTTCTACTAAAGGAATAGGCTTTTTTTGGCTGTCCGCATCTGTTGATATATTGTATAACTGTTTTTGTCCATGAAGACGGACTCATTGTTTCTAGGCTGAAATCTACTCAAATGAGGCTTCCAGTTTTGGATAGAACATTTGGCTCTCAATTTCCAAAATTGATGCTGAGTATATTAAAGAGATCTTGGCTCCTCTCTTACAGAGCCCTCTTACTTCATTCTTTATATGCTCATATAAAAACCTTGTTTTATGAACAATGGGAATCAAGAAGCAAAACAGACCTCTTTAAGGTCAACAAATGTTTGTGGAAAGAACAAAGGGGTAGGGACCCTAAGAGTTCAATTGTTTCAAGTTAAGATACATTTTTAGCAGGACAGTACAGTCAAAGAAGAGTCTTATGTTGACCCGCCTTCTAATTACCCAAAGCTGCAAACAGATTGTTTTCTATGGCAGAGTTAGCTACCAGACTTTGATGTTTTGTAAGCCCAATCAATGAGGGTTTCACACACAAAAATATGAGATATCCCCTTCTCTATGTTGCCCACAGATCAAAATGTATGTGTGTGTGTATTCTCGGAAAGAATATAGGAAAGTGAAGTGTCCTGGGGCACTGAGAAAATGGCTGAAGCAACTCAGTATGGAGACGGGCAAATCAGCCTGTGCCTTCCCAGAAGTGGTTAGATATTGAGACATGCTCTCAGCATCATTCCGAGGATAAGAGGAAGCCACATGTAAGTAGTACATTGTGTGTCTGCTCATCAATCACTTAGGGTCGTCATTTGTAACTTGTGCTACATCAGTCCTATGGTGCCCTTATAAGGCATACCATATTGTCTCCGTTTTTCTAAAGAATTGCATTTCAGATACTATAATTCCACCTACTCAGATTCATGTAGATCGATTCTTAACTACTTGCAAATGAAAAATTAGTTTTCTCCAAGGAAATCTCACTAGGAAAACAAATCGCTCTTAAGTGTAGGACCCATGGCCAACACAATATGAACTCAACAGCATCTGCAGTGGTTTCTAGGCTCACAATGGAAAAGTCCAGGCATACTTTTTTCTTTTCCTTTTTACTTCTTTTTTTTGAAAGCTTGCAGGATCTCTGTGTAGATATTGTGGTTTTCTGTGTGTCTTTGTATCTACATATGTTTCTTGTGCTTTTTCTTTGGCTCTTTCCTTCTGTTTGTCTTATCTTATTAAGATTTGTTTTGTTTTTCTTATTTTATTATTATTCTTTAGAGTCTGTTTGTTGTCTAAGGAAAGGGTGTGGATCCAGACAAGACAGGAGGTGGGGAAGAACTGGAAGAACTAGGGGAAGGAAAAACTATAATCAGAATATATTGTATGGAAAATATGTTTTAAGTAAAAGAAAAAAACCTTTTGTCTATTGAAAGCAGGCAAAAGAAAATACAACTTATTTTTTTCTATGAATAAAAGGAGCAAAAACAAAGCAGAAATATAATCTCTACCTAGAAAATAAAATAAAACAAAACAAAACAACAACAGAAACCCACCAACTTTTTAATACCATTTTAACAGAATCTTTCAAGTCACTTGTCCATACCACTAAACTAGCCACTAAACATGGGTCACGTCCAAGGGTTGCAGGATTCCATTATTTTACCCTTTACTAGGTGAGTACTTTAGAAAGCAGTAAGTTATCTAAGCCCCCCCCCCTTTAGGATCTTGCCTTCTATAGTGTATTGCATTCTCTGACTTCTAGCCTTGCCATTATGTTTTGCAAAAATGCCCTTGGTAGCATTCCCATGCCTCACTTTCCTAAGTCTAAACTGAAATGTTTCAACTTTTGGGGTTGAAAACTTTTCTCTACCCTTGCTTCTATCCTCAGTTCTTCCAGTGTAGTTTCTGCACAGGTCAATGGTAGACAAAATCACTGCTGCCCCATCAGGCAGGTGACTAATTCTTCCAAGCTTCTATTAGACTCCAACATTCAGTTCATCTCCGTTGTTACAACGGGAATGTCAGCCTCAAGTGTACTTTTTACCTTTAACTAATCCCAGGTTAATATGAAAGGAGTGATGAGGAAGCTGGACAAGTGGGGCTCCACACTGACAGAAGGAGTTTAGAATAAGGAAAGTCCATTCAGAAGCAACGTCCTGTGAGAATCTAATGTAACCCCTGGCACAGGTAGAAGGTGTGACCAGACCTTCCCAAATGTCTGCCATGGATTTGGACACTGTATTTCCTACCAGGAACCTGTTTCCTTCACCTGTCTTTCATTCCTAACAAGCACAGATGGCACAAAATCAAATCAGACACAAGTCTGCTTCCTTCTAGAACATTCTACCGGTTTTTAAACCGCGCTGAAGTTTTAGACAAACATGTTTAGACTTAGCATTGAGGTTTCCTTTCTTCATGCACTCATTGTAGTTTTAGACACAGAAATGTTGAAAGGCAACTGCAAACAAAGGATAATGAAAATTTGGAAATAGCAAGGAGGAGCTAAATAGAAATGAACTAGGAGAAAGGGATGTCTCACATGATGCAGTGGGAATGAATGGGACCGGGGATGGAGGGTGGGGGGAACTTGCTCATGTGAGCACCTGGTCAGATGTTCTCACCTAAAGTACATCTCTTAGTTATAGCTCCTCTGACTTCAAATCAGCCATATTTGTTTTCTAGTCAAAATGTTTAGCTTTGTGCATGATTGTGTGTGTGTGTGTGTGTGTGTGTGTGTGTGTGTGTGCGCGCGCGCGCGCGCTCGCGCAAGTGTGAATGTTGTACCACAGGGCAACATCAATATCAGTCCTTGCCTGCCATGTTGTTTGAAATGGAGTCCCTTCTTCAACACTGTGTGTGCCAAGCTGGCACATAACTGGCATTCTCCTAATTCTGACTTCCATTTCTCCTGGGAGTTCTAAAACCACAGCCAGATTATTCACCCCTGGTCCTGACACTAGCCTGGCAAATACTTTGCCCAGGGAGCCATGACCCCAGCCCTTGTGGCTATCACCTTAGAATGTTATGAACCTTTGAAGAACTCAGATTCTTATCCTACTCAGAGCTCACCAAAAGCTAGCACCAGAAATTGGGACAATGACTAAACATGCGGCATGAAGCTCAACTCCTCTAGTGACTACGAATATTACAACCCTGTGTTGCTTTGCTGCAGTCCTATTTGCTTCCCCTCAATTTAGGGGAAGAAAGGTCAGTGGCCGGAAAAGGTCTCCATTCAGATTTTCAGGAGCTGGTCTCACATTCCTCTCTGCTTCTAGTCATTTTGTCTCTTCAGACCTCCTGTCTAAAGTGTTTGGTACCAGCCCCTGCCTTCCACCCCAGCAGCGTTTCTCTCTTCATGCCTCAAAATGTTAGTGCAGTAATAAGACAAGGGATTCCTTCGGCCAGCTCTAAGGACAGATAACCCTGACATTCAGGGTTTGAACTAGGTGTGTTTCCAAACGGGCTTGAGGGCTTTCTGCACTTCACATAGAAGTCAAGCCTGTCTGGGGAAGTTTGCGAGTAACGGTGGCTTTCCTCTTGCAGACATCCAGGGACCCACGATCACATTTTGTCTTTGGAGAATTGAAGCTTAATGGGTTGGTACCTGTTGTATGAGTCTTAGAGAATGCTGTCACTTGCCTGGTTAAAAAGGTGGGAGTGAGGGGTGGCGGGAGGGGAGGAAGCTGTACTTGATCCTTATGGAAGCCAGTTAAAATTAATTGGAAAAAGCTTTTAAAGATCCAAGATGCAGACCAAATGTATCTCCAAGCGCGGCCTCATCCCGCACCGATCGCGAAGGTCACCGCGAAGCTGCAGATTTATGCGGAGGGGTTGGGTGATGGAAAATGAGACAAAAGCATTTGGATTTTATTATTCCATTTACTCTGACCCTGGGCCATAAAGGGTTTGGAGAGCCTGTTTTATGTATTCAGCTGGTTGCCACACTGACAGGCATTTGGAGCCACTTAAATAAACCACCCTGGTCCCGCAGCTGCAACAACACCCTATCAAATATAAGTTAGGCTCGAAAACGAAGCCTGCGAGGAGGAATCTCCAGCAGGTGCGGCCGGCCGGGGTGAGAGTTCGTTTGTTTGTTTTGTTGCACTTTGTTTTGTGAACCCCGGTCCTGTCTAGTCGCTGCTTTTTGATGCCTGGTTGACCTGAGTGTTGAAATAAAGTCTTTTTCTTTTTTAATGTATAAGGTGTGGATAGCTTTGATTTGACCCCTGCATTTTTTTTAAATATCCCGGTTTTAAAATACCCTGGTGGGGTTGGGGATTTAGCTCAGTGGTAGAGCGCTTGCCTAGGAAGCGCAAGGCCCTGGGTTCGGCCCCCAGCTCCGAAAAAAAAAACCAAAAAAAAAAAAAAAAAAATACCCTGGCTTTTCATTGAGCCGGAGTTGGGTTCTCACGAGGTACCCCATGGTAGGCAGCAGAAGAGGATTTTGTTCTTATTGAGATTTGAGCTACACCATGCACCTTTTCCATTTATGCTATAAGACGGTGACGGGCGTTGTTGTTGTTGTTGTTGTTGCTGCTGTTGTTGTTGTTTTGTTATTTTCCTTTCTCCCCAGACTCTTTGTAACCAGCTTAGTCTTGAGAGATACAACAGAAAAGCAGATGAGGGCAGAATTCCACATGGAAAACATGAAATTGAATCCAGAAGTGTGCCTGGGTAATGGACAAAACACCTGTCCAGGGTTTATCTTTAAGTATGGTTGTGTAGGAAGTAAACAGAACGGAGGAAAGAAAGCCACACTGGTGACAGCTCCTCCCTTGGAGAGTCTACCTTGCAAGTCCCATCATGTCTCCTAGGCAAAACACATCACGGAATGTTTCTACTGTATACATTTGAGAGCTTAGGCGGAGGTAACCCCTTGGTCACATGGCTAAGGGCTTTTCACTCAGCTATATTCCATGGCTTCGCCCCACCTGCCCTTCTTTCTAGAGTAAAGTGTTTTACACACCGTTGAGAGAAGTGTAACCGCTGGACAGAACTGTGACTCCTATTCAGAAAACTAGACACACCCAAGTTGCCTAGGGTTCAAAAGGAGCAAAGGCAAGTGAAGCTGTTTCACCTTGGGAACACTGTCCTGCTAAAGCCAGGAGGGAGAGTGGACAAGCTAATAGACACTATCTGTTTTATTTTATATCCTTCCCTTGGATAATCACTTATCACAGAGACGGGCTTTACTGCTCATTTTCTTCCAAGTTTGCTATAAGTTCACCTGAAATGTACTTTGTGACTTCTACCACACAATGTTTTATTATTATTTCCTTTAATTCGTTGGTGCTTCTTCCAGTATCGGAAGTTACCAATAGAAAATGACAACAACTAAAAGGATTATATTGTTTTTTTTTATTCAAATTTTGTCAGCATCTTGGAGAGGAGTGTTAGAATATCGCCAGATTTCAATTGGGCTATCAAACACAGCTCTTGGTAGAAAGTTGTATATAGATATTAAGGAGTCATCTAATATATATTCTTAATAGTATGAAAAACATCTCTCTGTATCCATGCTTTAATGAATATGTACCTAACATATAGCTAGCACTTTAGAGTTTAGAATGCAATATCAAATAAAGAATCGTCACCTGATTTTGTGCCTGAGAATTTTGGAAATGTGTTAGTCACCCTTTTTATCTCCTCAGGCAGACATGGCAGAAATTGGAACTTTAAGTCATTGCCCCTTCACAACAGTTAACATCCATTTTCCCATTCACCATGAACTAGCCAAAGATGACAGGAAGCCTTATATTTTGAGGAATTTTTGTGAGACATACCCTTCTCTCCTACCAGCCAACAGCATTACTCTGCTCAGTTTGCAGCCCACGCCTTCATCCTAAGGGAACCGTAGTTAGATGTCTCTGCACGTCAGATTGGGAGTCCAGGAGTTAAGTAGAGCCTATTTCCATTTGTGCAAACTCCATGTGCTTGAATATGTGAAAACTGAGACATTAATCTGATGGTCAAGTCCTCAAGACCAGTTGAACATTCTTTGTTTGGAAATGTGAAAACAGAGATACATCCCAAATCTAAAGCCAGTGAGGAGCATCATGGTAGCGCAAATGGAAAATTTCTGATAGGAAGAGTCATGGTCAAAATTGATGTGCAAAAAAATATTGTAGCAATGCTAAGTATACACGATCTAGAGAAGCAACTAAATTTTATGTTCAGATTTATGACCCATCCCCAAGGTATTTCATTCTGTATATAAATATTCTAACATCCCCCCCTAATCAAAATTGTAAACATTTTGGGTTCCAATCACTTTACATAAAAGAAAATTTAACTGCATTTGTTTCGAATTTGTTTCTGTCCAGTCCCTGGGTATTCTCCTGGTTCCAGTTTTGCTGTCTCAACTTCCTGTTCCTACCCCTCACAATCAACACCACCCATTGGTACTTTCCTGTTCCTCTTTCCCTGAACTCATGCAAATCCCCCACCTCAGCTTAATAGCCAAGCCTTTTCTTTTGGAAGTACTCTTTCCTCAAATGAACACTTCCTGTCCCCCAACCACCCATCTAAACTTGCTTTTTTATGCCCCACGTGCTGCTCATCCCGTCAGGCTGTTCTGTGGAAAGTGCATGGGAATGTGTATGAAGATCATGCATGCCAAAATGATCAGCTACTCTTGGGGTAGAGAGCTACTGCTGTTTCGATGAAATGGGAGCTGGGGGACCCTGTTTATCTCCCTGGGCCTGTGTCTAGCAGGTGGGATGGGCTACATGATGCGACGTTTTTGATGTGGTGCTGTTTGATACCTCTTGATCCTTCTGAAGACCAATTTCTCCTCCCTTCCTGCTTGTCCATTGTCCTGCTTTAAATGAATATGGGTCAGTCAAATGTCGTCTTCTTTTGAATTACCTGGTTCTTGCTCTCCATCAGTGGTTCTCAACCTTCTTAATACTGGGACCCTCTAATAGAGCTCCTTGTGTTGTGGTGACCCTGTGCATAAAAATTATTTTGTTGCTACGTCATAACTGTAAATTTTCTAGTGTCGTGAGTTGTAATGTAAATGTCTGATAGGCAGGACATTTGATATGTGACCTCCAAAGGGGTCTCGAGCCACAGACTGAGAACCACTGCTCTACATGTCAGAAATAAATTGAATGCAAATTGTCATTGGCTGACCTGGTTAGAGCTGTCTGGTTGTGTGGTTCCACATAGCCCTGCTCAATATCATAGCTCAGAACTATTTTTATTTTTTTTTTTTGTCTTCTTTTTGGTTTAGCTTCTCAGTTGGGAGCTTTGAGGCAGTCCATTGATGCCTGCACATGTCATCCCAAGACAGCCTGAGATCTGTGACTGATGTCTGCACACAGGACAGGATGGAAAAGTTAGCTCTTATCATAACCTCCCCAAAGTCTGAGAGGTGATTTTTTTTTCCAGCATTGTTCAGTGTACAGCTGGGCTGACTAAAAAGCCCTGAGCCCCTGTGTGTGAATTTTAAAGGTAGACATAGTATAATAAAAGCTAATGGTGATTCTTGATGACTTTGGTTGAAATTGGGGCACCTGCAATTTAATTGACATCACCCCCCCCAACCCCCGAAGCACAACTTTGGAACATCTATGGCAGACCAGTTTGCAGCCGGGTGGAAAATCACTGGATTCACGTTAAATTTCTGCAGTCATCAGATGGTATTCATTTGTGGTGGCACAAGGGGGGGTGTGGAGGATGGGGGTAGTAACTTCAGCTTGGGTCTGAAATAAAGAGGGAAAGTCTGCGGCAGCGTGGCACGGGGACTTTACACCGTCTAAAGTTAGCAATGCTCCGAACTTGATACTCAGTCTCCCTCACCCACATTTTGGCATTTCTAGGAAATGTTACATAAAAGAAAGACCAAGAGATAAAATTTAGCTCTACATTATGACTCTGGCAAATATATCTGTGGCTAGGGTAATGCTACATGGACCATCTAAGCAGAGCAAATGACTACCATGTGAACAGGAATCGTGGTTCAGTTAGCACCCTCCGCGCAGACAAAGAGAGCCCAAAAAAATATGCAAATTTCAAGTGAAAACAAATTCACACTTTTCTTAAAGCAGAAAGGCTTCCTACGATTTGAACCCAGCAGTCTGGCCCGAGTAATGGTCTTATATGTAAGTGGAAATCCTTTTTGATATTTACACTACTGATTTCTTTAATCTCCACTTTGGAATTAACAGACAATAACACCACATCGCTCCCTCAGCCGCCCTGGTACTTGAGCATATTTACCCAAGTGTCTACAGTGAGGATTGTACACAGATCTCTAATCCACCTGCCCATGTTACTTAAAAGCCCAGATAAAATCAGCAGCCCTTAGATCTTAACCTTTTAAGTCTGAAATGTGTTTAAAGTCTGGTCGCCGTAACAAAGCTGGGGGTGCACGCATAGGAGAGCAGGGAGACATGGAACTGTAGGAGGATTGCTACATAAGAAAGGTCTCAGCTTGAGCCGCCGTTGCGCTCAAATAAATCAAAAAACTGTTATAATAATGGTGACTGTGCCCATAAGTGGGAGGGTAACCTCGGCAGACAGAAGCAATCTCGTGTGTGGTGTAGTGACCTGGGGCTGTACCTGGACACCCAGCTGCTGAAACAGCTTGGATTTACTTTCAACGTTGCCTAGGAGTGTGTGTCAAAGAAAGGAATCACAGGGATGGGGTCCCAAGTATTCACTGCACCCCTAATTATGCCGAATACTTATGCAACAGCAGCAAAAGACGATATGCATTTTTCTCAATGTTTAAGTCCTCTGTGGCCACCACAAACCACACTTGTGTGTAATGTTTCCCCTAGTTTAGAGTGTGACTCTAACCACCACATTAAATACAAATAAGAGGTGTTTTAAGCCTTTATGGAGCACAAGTTCTGTGCAAGAAAATCAATTCTCAGCCCACATGGTCAATGTGGTAGTGGCTTCTCTCTCATTCCATGCTGACGGAGTAATGGTTGATTTTGTTGCAGAACTAAAGGGGTGTCTTTCTGTATCATTCACACACACACACACACACACACACACACACACACACACACACACGCGCGCGCGCGCACACACACACACTATATATGTAGATAGATATAGATATATCACATAATATAGTATGATAGTATATATATAGTGAGTGTGTATGTGCATGTGCACACACACACATACACACTCACTATATATAGATAGATATAGATATATCACATAATATAGTATGATAGTATATATAGTGAGTGTGTATGTATGTGTATGTGCACACACACACTATATTATTTATCACATATTAGCTATAGATAAGCAATCAAACAGAAAAGCAATTTTACTTTTTTGAATCTTCTCCATGGATATGTTAATAAGTAAAAATTGCATGTTTTCAAAAGCACAGATATTAGGTGAAATGGACAATTTTCATTAAGAGAATGATAAAAAGATCGTTTTCTTCAACTGTGTTGTCTTTCTTTAGAAAAAAATAATAATACTGGTTGCTGTCAGCTAACATTTCTCCACTTGAAGAGTTTTCCATTAATGACCATTTAAGCACCCCCGGTCACCAGCTCCAGACCTCCCCGGCAGTGATATGAAGGCTCATCTTTCCATTTTTCATCTCATCTCGATTTTTCCTCAAGGGCAGGCACTATATTTTCTTTATTTCTGTACCCCTGGCATAGAGGGGAAGCTCAGTACATATTTATCAACTGACTGCTTGAATTGCCTAATAGCAGAAACCTATAAACTTTTGATTGAAATGCTGCCCCAAGATCCCACTCCAACTTTAGTTTTATTTGATTCAGTCCTTGCAGCTCCTTCCAGGTGGCCTGAGCTGCTGTGTTGATGCTCCGGTTCCTTCCACTGGGGATGTGAGCAGAAAGCCATCCATCAAGAATGGGTCTGGTTCTCAGCTGCTACCCACTTAGGGCTTAGTCCTCCCATTCCCTTGCTTTCCCTGGTGCCAGCCATCATGGCAAATCCAATATGCAGGCCAGGAGTCTCTTTGTGATCAACTGCTGTATTCCAGATACTTCACCGATAACTTTATATCCATTATCCTCCTTCATAATCCTAGGAACCCTACAAGATCAATTTAATATTGATATTGGACCATAAGTGCCACCAAGACATGTGACGTCCAGTCTTGCCTCCACTTATGCAGGCCCTGAGTGAGAGAGGAAGAATTGAATCCAGGATGTCAGATGCATTTTCTGTACAACGAAAGATGGATAGGATGTTGACTCAGAGTGTTCTCTGTGCATGCATGAGGATCTCACTTCAGACCTTCCGAACCCACGTAGAAAGCTAAGCACAGCTGCACATGTCGGAAGCTTCAGTCATGTGGGGCAGAAACAGGAGGATCTCTGGCACTTGTTGGGTATCAGCCTAGCTTCAGGTTCAGTGATTCTCAGAGGCTTAAGGTACCAGGTGATAAATCAAGACACCTTTTTTCCTCCTGTGGCCTCTATGAGTGTAGTGCACTAGCATACACACAAGCACACACAGAAACCACATACACATATACACATACATGTACACACACATACACATGCACATATACATACACACACTTACACACATATGCATTATACACATGTACATATATACACTCCACACATGCACATATACACACCACATAGACACAAGCACACACAATACACACACAGTCATACACATATGAACTAACATCGCACACATACATATACATACAAATTAACACCCCACACACACACAAAGCAGACCTACACATATACACATACCACACAGACAAGCACCCATATATACAAAGCACACACACATATATACACATGTAAACTAACACTACACACACATACGCACACACTACATAAAGACGTATACCACATTCCCACGCATGCTCACCACACAAACTCACACGTACAAACATATTTATAAATGAGGTAACAGAGGTTAAAAGAGTGAATATATGACTATACTAGAAATTACTTTAAAAAATATATATATAAATGGCCAATAAACACATGACACCGCCTCATATATGCTAGCTCAGCTATAAGCATTGGGCAATCACACATGGTAACAAATGAATGGATGGAATTAGAATAATTGTATTGTATGGTGATGCTAACGCAAGTAATATTATAGAAAATAGATGATTGCTCAAAAAGTTAAACACAAGATTACTATGTGTCCTAGCAGTATCTATGACTTAAAAAAGAAAAACTGAGAACAACCCAAATATCCACCAACGAATGAGAGACGAAAGCAACATGGTTCATCTGTACATGTATTAGTCAGCCCCAGGAAGGAAATCAATTTTCTACACTACACATACGTGAATCTTGGATACATTATGCTAAGCGAAAGAAGCCAGGCCTAAGAGACAACACACTGGATGTTTCCTTTCAGATGAAATGTGGAGAGTAGGCATCTCTACAGGGACAGATGCCAGTTAGTGGTTGCTAAGGAATGAGGCTAAAGGTAAAATGTGGAGTGACTACCTACTGGACAGAGCTTTTCTTGGTGGGGCTGAATATTACAGAGTTAGATAATGTTGTTAATCGTTCATTACTGTGAACTAAGAGCTATTGAACCACACACTTTAAAGTGGTAAAACCACGAATCCTGTGTTTGACTCAGCCTCAGTCCCCCTCGCTCCTCCACTTCCAGGGGTCTTCCTACATGGGCCCTTGGGGACAATTACTTCCTTTGGTTCCCGGGGTCAACCACAAGGTGGGAGAGGGACTCTGAACAGGACTCATGGTACATGTATATATATATCTCTTCTTAAATATCTGGTGCAGATTCTTACTACAACCTGACACAATCTTTTAGAAACTCTGTAGGTCATGTCTGCGGCCACATCACCCTAAACACACTTGACTTCAGAAGCTAAACTAAGCTAAGCTGGTTGATACGTGGATTGGAGAAATTGTACAGACCTTAAAAGTGATGACCATTTCGGATTTGGACATTCACGATTAGATTATTACAAAAACAAATAAGCAAACCTCAGTGGGCTGCTCGTAAAGAATGCCCCATTTATTGGTAACGTTTAAAGGAAGCCAACATGGCTGTCATGTGTGTTATAGCGTCGTTTTGTTGAGAAAAGTAAATCCCATGAACAGGGAAAAAAATATCCCTTTGACTGCTTGAGTGGATCTTTCTTACCCTCTTCTTACTTTCTCTCTCAATCTAGGCCCAACAAGGGTCCCCATAGACACAGAATAAAGGGTATTGTCTGGTGGGGGATTTAATTTCACTCCATCACAAGTGACCACCGCAGCCCTGTCATTGCAATTGGTCACACTTTTTTGTGTGCTCTATCTCACTAAGGTCCCGTCTCCTCACAGCCCACTGCATAAGCTCCTTCTGGGAGACAAAGCTCTCCAACATAATGAAAGAGGTGGAATTGAGAACGAAAAGTCAATGGACACAGTTATCAATTTGGGCCCCACACCCTCTTGCCTCCTGGGATTTGGCCCCAGCAGCCATAGAGGCGCTAGCGGGGCCTGCTGTGTAGGAAAAAAAGGCACCACCGCAAGGTTTGCTGAGGCCAAAGGAAGAGCTGGTGGCTGCTGGGCGATGTAATCCAAGGCCCTCCGGAGGAGACCACCACACAGGCGTGTGCTGCTCCCCTATCCGTAGCCCACCTCGGTGGCCCGCAGCTTGGTTTAGATTGCCTTGGATCATCAGAACAGAAGCAGTTGAAGTGCATCCTGGGAAGCTCTAAGTGGCATCTCAGCCTTCAATGTGGGTTCCTATACAGGCCTGATGGCTGTTGCCACAAACCACAGTATACTTTGCGATTAATCCTGGAAGATAAATGAATCTAAAGAAAAGTAAACGTCTCTTACTTGTGGCAAGTCAAGAGCCCACTTTGGGCATTTTGGTTGGAATGGTTTTAGCTTCATCCTTCAGCAAGGTAGCAGGATTCACTCTGCAGCATTCACGGAAGGCATTTCTATCTATATTTTAACTGCTGTCTTCAGGGTTGGACTCCATTTTATTGAACTGTTTTGGATCTAAGCATCGCCGGCCTTCACCGTGGAAGAACCAAGCGAGACTCTACTTTCTCAAACGCACACGTCCCACGGCACTTACGTGAAGCATGAAGGGGGTTCATTCAACCTTCCACAGCACTCTGAGAAAGGGAGGGTGGGCATCGCACCTGATACCCTACTTCCGGATCACGACAGCTGCGGCCAACAGCAATGCCGCCATGCTCCCAGGATCCAGAGGCTGTCCTCAGCAATACAGTCAGCTACTTGATGTTTTAAATGCAATTTCTAGGTCTATTAAAGTAACAAGGAAGCAAGTCTGTTTCAGATGACGGTGCTCATTTAAGGTTCTTTTTTCCCCCCATGTAAGCTTTAAAAACAGGGCCAAGGAAGAGGTGACCTTGACATTTGGTTCTGTTGCTCATTATCGATAAGAGTTTAAGAAATTGACTTAACTTCTATTCAGATTAGTATCTCCACTGAATAAGTCAAAAAAGTTGTCTTTATCCAGGAGGGTACCTGGAGCTCCAACTGCATGAATTTGAAATGCTACACAGACACAACTGCCATACTGCAATGCTGTTTCTATAGGTCTGTGATCTATGGCTGGTAATTTTCTGTGTGTGTGTGTGTGTGTGTGTGTGTGTCCATCCTATATGGTTTCCTTTGACTATTAGGATAACACATTTCTATTCATTTCTTGTCATGAACACACCACAGTTTTGTTTTTGTTCAATGGAGACTCACCATTTCTAATTACATATCTCATCACTGATTCCTCCCTTCCACTCCCCTGCAATCCAGAGTGGTTTTGCTCACCTATAGCATGGTGGCATTCTTTGGATTTGTTAGAATTCAATACAAAAGCCTTACAGGGCCACATCGAAGTCGTCGCCATATTTGTCACTCTTTCACAAGAATCACTGTGACGAGGGCTGGGGATTTAGCTCAGTGATAGAGCGCTTGCCTAGCAAGCGCAAGACCCTGGGTTCGGTCCCCAACTCCGAAAAAAAAAGAAAAAAAATCACTGTGATGACCATACTTTCATGGAACTTTTGATCTGAAATTTACCTTATAATATTTGGTACCTATTCCTACTGCACTTTACCATTCGGCACTGGAATAGGAAGGTCCTTTACCAGAGGATTGCCCATTGTGTTAACGAATATTTGTAAATAGGTGATTCTTTTTCTTTAAAAAAAAAAAAGAGACACAGACTATACATCTCTTTGTGCACTAGTCTTTACCTGTAGAGTAGGTGAACAGTACTCACCAGCACCCCTTGTTTCTGAAGAATTGACTTGTCTTTTGTTATGAGAGCACTCCTGTGAGGTCTTATTTGGGAAGGTGATGGAGAGGGGATCTAGATTGTATGAGTTCTCTATGGCTAAGTCATCACAGAGGGTTAAGATGCAGACCTTGAAAGACCGTACGAGTGTCTTTACAGCCTCTGGACACTCAGATAAACAGCCTCAACTCAAAGCCCAAGGCAGTGAGTGATTCTTTCCATGAAACACGCAGCCCAGGCGATGTGGAGAAACTGATCCTCAGGGAACCGCACACCCTGCTAAAGGAATGTCCTTATTGGATATGCTAAGAATTTAGGGCAGGGTGAAATAAAAATGGGCCAAAGTGCAGAAACGTTCATTCTGACTGTTCACCACCTCCTAGTCTCTGCTTAGGAAGCAGAACACATGGTGGTTTAGACAAATCTCCTCTGGGAAAATGTAAAGCTCTGTGTGTGTGGTTATGCTATGGCTGTAGGTGGGTAAGACCTCATGTTATGGCTGACATTCAGACATTCACGGTAAGAATTAGGCTAAGTTATAGTTTGAGTCTTAGATGTCTTCCAAAGGCCTATGTATTAAAAATGTGCTCCCAAGCAAGGTAGGAGAGGTGATGGAAGGTTTAAGAGGTAGGACCCGGGAGAGGGACCTTTAAATCACTGGGATGTAACCCTCAAAGGAGGCTACGGAATGCGAGTCTCCGTATCTTGCTCACCTCTGTGATATAAGTACTTTCTTCTGGTGTGTCTTCCCACCATATTCTGCTGCCTTGTCACATACCCCAAAGGAATATGACTGGTGAAACCATGAGCTAAGAAAAACTTTCCTCTTTTAGAGTGAATTATCTCAGGTATTGGTACAGTAATGGGAAGTGATAAAAATAGAGCAGCCAGAAAAAGAAATAGTCATGGATGCTGTAGTGTTTTTTTAATGAATTTTTTTAGGGTAGCACATGTATTACTGGGCTTCATTGTGAACTTTCCATGCATGTGTGTTATAACATTTTGTTCTCTCATCCTCCACTGAACCTCCCCTACCATGCTTCCTGCCCCACTGGTTGATTTACTTCCTCTCTCCAGAAAGTGGTAAAGTATTTTTTAAAAAGTTAAAGAGCCTAACCAGTTGTGGAGCTGAGCATTGAGTAAAGAGTGGAAGGGAAGGAGCTCTAGAGTGGTCCAAAGCCCATCTTCAGGTTATCCTGCCTAAGCCCATCTGTCCTTACCTTGGTGACTTGTCAGTTTCCCTAGCTCTTTGGACTAGATCGTGAGCTTCAAGACTGATAAGTGATGTAGTATTTCTTCCACCAAACCTCTGGGTGGTCTTGCCTTGCTTACAGGGAAAAAAATGATAGCAAGAGGCTTTCCAGCCTAGTCTCCTAAGCCTTCCAAGGGAAACGACCCATCCGTAAGGGCATAACACATCCAAATGACAGAGAGAAGGCAGCTATCCAAGGTCAGGAGTGCTGAGAAGGGAGGCTATGCCCCATAACAATTGCACCAGTGAGTGAGTTGCCGTCCAGAATGAGCTGGAAAGATAACTTTCTCTTTTCCATGCCTTTATTTCTTCCATATGAAATGCATTCTAAACTTTCAGAGGCAATAAAGCATGTGGTATTATTACCTTTCATAGGACATTTTTGTTCCTTCTCAAAATTATTTTTGGCCTAATGGAAGAGGAGAGTCATAGAATTTGTGAACTATTTGGTCTGGAAAAATCTTGCAAAATCTGTTTGCACATTTCAAACAGAGATACCAGTGGTCTAAAGTGTGATCTTCGAACAGAATCAAATGAACAGATTCTTCCCACTATCATGTTTGAACTGTGAAACACTAACAGCATATCCTAGAACTCAGGCTCAGAATCACTGAGCAGGTAGCACTGAGTAGTGCCCCACAGGGTACCAATCACACCCCATGGCTTCTCTGGAATAGTCATTCATGAAACACTGAGCCCTGACCACGATGGATGCCAGGGCATACAGGTCCAGATGGTCCAGGGTGTAGCAAGAGTGACTGGATTTTCCCAGCTCAGTAAACATGGTGGTCACAGGAAGAGAAAGAAGTGATCATGTGAGAACCTAGCTTTGTTTTATAGCTTTTATTGTCATTTATAATTATTCGCATATATGTTAGCAGAAATAACCTTGAAAGAAACCTGAAGAAGAGTGAGTCAGTAGTGTGTGCAGGAACCTGAACTGGCCAGAGCAGTCCAATTCATGACTCTAAAGTCCAAGTTCTAGACCCTATTTGCATACTTTATGATTACCAGTATTCCTTACCCGGCTGTTTGGAAAAGGCAGCTGTCTTGGAAGAAATGGCCCCCAATTTTCCAGCTGCCTGTCTTCGACAGCATCCAGAGCCTGGACTTTGAGGCTAAATACCATCGTAACCAATTCCACTTAAAGGAGTGTGGTGCTCCGAAGGCTGATGGCTTCTGCCATATCATAGTGAGCTTCAGAAATGAGGCAAAGAACACTTTTATCTGAGGTTCCTTTGAGCTACTATAAGGAGCTACTCTAGACCAGATGGCTTATAAGCATCATGGAACTAGATCTTAAACTCTATAGACAGTAGTCGTTAAGATCAAGGACACGGAAAATGTGCTGTGTGGTGGAAATCTGCTTTCTCAAGATCACATCCAAGGGTATCTTCAAGGGATGGAAGGGGCAAATAAGCTCCTTTGGGTATATGTATAAAGGTGCTAATTCCAGGGGGTGGTGGTGGGGTCCACGATCTTACCCTATTGCCTCCCAAAGTTTCCCTTCCCTAAGATCTTGTCAGTTAGAATTCCAACACATGAATGTGAGGTTACAATGTGCACTGAGAATAAGCTTTAACAGGACGGAAAAGATTGCGTCCAAGTGCTGGAGTATGTCCTCAGTACCGTGATTGACAGGTGCTATCAGTGCTCCGTCATTAGGCTACTGCTTATTAACGTAGACCAAGAGCCCAAAACATTGAAGAGTCAAGATTTTCCAATCAGAGTTCTAGTAGGACTCAAATCATTTTAGATGGCTTGGAGAAAGGTTTCTTAGTACAGATGGCAAGGGGAAATGATTTTTGACTTGAAGTAGCTACTAGAAAATAGAAAATATAGAGAGAGGAAGTTTCCAAGGCTTGAGATAACGATCCCATTTCTCCAGGGGAGGATGACTTTGTAAGCTATAAATGGATGCTCAGGGCCAAGTGTCACTCATAATATCATTTAGCTCTTCAGAAGGTTTTCACTCTTGAAGGAAAATCAGGGTGACAAACAGATACAGGCCTTCTTGTGAAGAGTCTAGAAATGATTTGTTTCCAGCTTGTGAGAAGGTTCAAAGTGACTGCAGGAGTGTGTTCCACTCCCCGTCACCTGGCCAAGTGACTTGTGGAGTGAATCAGTCACAGACTAGAGAAGGTAAAAATAAAATCATCTTATGAAGAAATGAAGACAACATATCTATAGCAGATTCCTACTGAAAGTTGACCAGTTTTATATTCAAATGCTAAGGCTCCCTGGAGTCTTTTGCTAGTGACACCATAAATTTTAAATAACATGATTCACCTATGATATACACACTTACATTGGTATATATTTGTATTGAAGAATATATGGCTCCTAACCACCAAAAGACACCAATTCTATGATTTTGCTCAAGATTACCAGAGACACTCCATGCCTACCCTTTTCTCTCTTGAATGGTTAACACCGTTTTCCCATTCACTTTCAACCACACTGGACTGCCAGAGAATATAATGTTTTTAAAGTTCCTGAAGTTTTTCCGCTATGAATCCTACATTCTGCACAGATCATTCTGGTGAACTCTGTTCTTTCTGGGTCCATATGTTTCTTTGCCTCTACTTTCCAGAAGCTCCTGTGGTGACCATCGAGAGGATTGTCACACTAGACATTTATTCATAATCTAGAAGACCATAGTCTAGGAACATGAGATAACGTGAAATCATAAACACGATGCAGAATATAACACCTTAATTGAGTTAGGAAAGTAGAAAGTGCAGAAAGAGTTGAGATATAACTTGAGTTCCAGGATAAGCTTTTTGTTCAAATTCACTGCACGAAGCACTGCTGGTCCAGAAATCTCTGAGCACCATGGTCACAAGTCTACATGTAGGATGTGAGGTCAGTCGGAGGCATTTGGAAGGCATCAGCAACAATGAAAACACAGAGTTTTCCTATCATGATTCTTAAATTCCTACGACAGTGGGGACAGGGCTGATAGGTAAATGCTAATACTAACAAAACCTTAGTATAAACTTGTTAAATTTTATATAGGCTGTGGGAAGGTAAGGTCCATCAAAAATCAGCTTCACATGTTTTAGAAACATTTGTTTCTGTGACAAGATATCATGTTCCTACCCTTGGCACTTGCATGAAGATTAGGAATCAAAATAAGACAAACAAACAAACAAACAAACAAACAAAAAACCAACTGTGGAAGAGTTTGATGATTGCCTTACCATATTGGGAACTAAAGGTGTGTAAAATGAATGCTGTATGGTAGTGTTTATTGATTACCAGTGCTAAGATAGTTAACCAGCAGATTGCCTCACAAATATCAAATACTATATTATAATTTACATATACGTGCATGGTTATAATGTAGAAAATGACAGAAATGTATATGCTCGCTAGGCATGCTTAGGAATACCAATGAGGGTGTACATGTTGGCTTTGTACCATTATAAAACTAGTTTGACCATTTTCAAGAAATTCAACCAGTGGATTTATTTAGTTCTAGCACCTGGTCAATTCAGTCAAAAACGTCGAAAATTCTGTGATGGAGTTGACAGATGTTAGACTGACCGACTGTCAGATTCCGTCAAAGCAGTAGGACCATTTGTGCTTGTTAGATACATTTCAGACCCAATATAGACAAGGGGAATTTGGGGAATTAGCACTCAAGAGAGCTCTTCAACAGACATTTGACCCAGAAAGTGGGTAACAAGTCATCAGCTGGTTACGTCCCCACATTAACAATCGTAAATTCAAGTCACAGCAATCCCCCAAACATTCCACAAAACATCCCTATTGGAGATAAATCGGTGCTATTGATTTATCATATATTATATGATATCCTATAATCCTATAATATATCCTATTGTAGGATTCATCCTGAGAGCCCCTTACACAGTTCAATGATGTGACCCAGTTTGCATTTTCTATGGAGGAGGGCATCTGGGAGTCCAGTTTTTAATGCTCTCATTTGGCCACCATTTAATTTCCATGAGGGTGATATTAAAAAGTTTGAATAAAATACATTTAAATTTTTATTATGATAGCATTTTATCATCTCAAGCATCAGATAGAAAATGTCCACTTAAAAGATTTTTAGTCACTTCCTTTTACATATGGTACCTTATGACTGCCAGAAATAGGTTATTAGGATAAAAATTGAAAACATACAGGGGGCTAAGTGGGCTCGATATTTTCATGCCCCAGTTTTCAGTAACTGGACCTAGTGTTTGGGATTTGTCCAATGGAGGAAGAACAGCATTCTTTTTTTAAAAAAAAGAACATCAGGGTGATAGAGAAGAGCCTCCTAAGGACCCCACATCCAATAGTCATTTGCAACCGCATAAAGTCCATCATCTTAGAGACCCCAAGGGTAGCCAGCCTCTCCCACGGTCTTAAGTTAACACTTGTCTTTGTGTAGCTCACTCTTTTCTGAACTTGAAATCCAATTGGCCAACAATTAAAGCCAATTAGCACACGAGGAAAATAAACTAAAGGCTCTCCCCTTGTGTTTTCCATGGCTGGTCGAAAGCCGGTTAGCTCAAGGCATTAGCAGAGCTGCGTGTCAGCCCAGGCATATAACTGAGACTAGTTGGCTTAAAGTGTTTGAAGAGTAGAGCAGCGGCTGGCCCAACAGAACTGTGTTATTCTGAGCTAACAGCTGCCAAACATTCTTGACAGGAGATGAGGCAGATGTCCAAGGACAATCAAAGGGAGAAGAAAGTTTAAGCCAACGTTTGCCTATCTCATATTCTCTGCTTGATCCTCAGCCTCAAAGACAATCCACAGCTGTTGCACTTCAAGGTCTAAAGGCTGATCCTAACTCCCAGCCTGGCCCCTCACCCTGCTTACTCTGAGGGCATTGATCAGTTTCCTTACCTCCCCCACACCCACCCACCAAAGGTCTTCTCATCGGAGTCAGAGGGTCATTTGGGAGATTTTTGAAATTTCTGAACACTCAAGGTTGTCCGGTCAAAATTCCATAGTATGTTAAAAATCATAAGATTTGAGTCCAGAAAAAAAAAAGGAAAAACAAACAAAAACCCAAAAGAAACAAACAAAAACCCAAAAGAGACAAAGAAAAACTAAAAACCTCTCTTCAGATCTACCTTAAAATGGGTTAGCTTAGCCCAAGACAAGGTATGCTGCTGTCAAGGCTCAAAGCTCTTAAAAGCAAGAAATCATCTTTTTTTAATACACAGGGAAGAGGTCCGACCTGTGTGGAATCTAAGCATTCCAAAGAGGCAAGCTACAGGCGTAGGGTTTGGGTGCTTAATATAGCAGACATGGGGATGGAAATTAGAGTACAGATGTCACGGATAAAGGGACATAAAATGCATCTGTACTGAACACATTTGCTAAGACATAGACATGTTATCTCTCTTGGGGGCAGAGGCAGGGAGACTTGATTTCCCATCAGTGCTAAGAAGTATTTCATGCCCTATCGTTCGGCGATATGCCTATTTGTACTTTCCCCAGCATGGCAGAAATAAGCCTCTCTCTCATGAAAACTATCTGAGGCGCATGTCTCCCAGACGAGGGTACAGGAAACCTGTGGAGCTATCACAAGCATTAGATAGTCCATTGTTCTTTGCACAGGGAGCAACCAGAGATTTTAATGTCTTCAAAACTTTTTTATGCCCCATTGCCATAGTGTAATAATTACTAATCCTATTAAATGACAATGATCTGACTAAACATCAAACCTAAACTGCCTTTGCTCTGTTCTCAGCCAAAAGCCTTGATGGCAATGAGAGGTCTAATGAAGATTAGCATCCGCCAAGCATAAGATATACTAGGTGCTCAGTGTAGGTACTGAACAAATAAATGACGGTGTGAGGAACAGAGTTAATCATAGGCCCCCTTCATTACAAATACACACCAATAAGGAACTGGGAAGATACCTCTGTCGATAAAGTGTTTGCTCTTCAAGCATAAAGCCCCAAATTCAATCCCTAGCACTCATGGGAAAAAGCTGGACACAGTGGTACCTGCCTGGAATTCCGGCACTGATGAAGGGAGACAGAAAGGTCTCTGGGGCTTTGCTGGACAAATTGGTGAGATCGTGGAGAGTGAAGGATCCCATTTCAAAAAGCCAGGTAGAAAGTGATTGATGGAGGTGCCTGATGTCCACCCTCACATCTACATCCATGTGACACCACACAGATGCACCTCAATACATGCAAACAAAACACATACACACACAGAGAATACACACCAATAAAATTCCTTTTAATGAAGTCACGGATAGAAACAATAGAAGCTGCATTTTTAGAGATTACCTGGAACTCCATGCGAAGTTTCTTGATGAAAACCTAATTAGTTTTGGTGTGCTTTTATTTCAATAAAAAAACTATTTAAAAATAGCTATTAAAATTAGACAAGGCTTTAAAGATTACCTCTATTTATACTCTGATAACTAATTAAAGGGATAACTTTCACACGCATTATGATTGCAGGTGCAAATATTTAATTGTTTGTGCAAGCCAGGTGGCGAGGGGGCTACTTAACTGCGTGTTCAATTGTGTCTGCTCTAGTTGGCCCCGCAATTAGTTGTGGGTGCTAAAACCAGAGACCTGGCTGAGGTTCTATTAAAATCAAGCCTGTATGCTTCAGTCTTTTATCTGGGAGGGGGAAGGGTTGTGCGGTTTACATTTACTTTAGCGGCTCCTAACTGGGGCCAGGAGGGAGTCACTTTCAGCCAGTGAGGGAGCCAAGGGCAGCTGGACATTGACTGATAAGAATTGCAGACAGCTGCGAAGACAGTGGTCCCTGCTCCTCCACCACACATTTAGAGAATAAACTAAGGCGTCTATGAAAAGGTGCCATGGCTCGATTATTCTGAAAGTACTTGATGATCATGTAGAGAGGTTTCCCTCACGTGATCAGGACACAGAATTAGATGCAAACATTTGAAGTCTCTTCACCCTCGTGGAAGTTAGGGGACCATGTGGTGGGTTATTTGAGTCAGTGAAGAAAACTTTCAGACTTATTCTGTTTTGTTAGCACAACGGAGCCAAAGTACTATTCTGAGAGGATGAAACTATGAGGCAAAAATATTGCCTGAGGTGCTACGTGGTTAAATTTCGGCCATGGTGGATGAGTATACTATTACCAACTTGGTATTGAATTGTATACAGTTAGGGAGGGCCAAGACGATGCACAGCATGATGGGAAACAGAGTTTCAGGCATGTGATGTAAGCGTCTCTGGTTTCTGAGATTTTCCTCAGTGAAGCTCTAGGGTCAAGTTACAGCTATAGCATCCTATCCAGAACTAAGTCTATGGTGGGTGCTCCTTCTCCATAACTAACGCCTTGAATTCCACAGAACCAATGAAGAGGATACTTCTGTGCATCTGCACAAGAGAAGTCCTCGGCGGAGGGAGCTGCTAGGTCCTAGGTTGTGCCCTTCTATTTCTTCTTTCAGTTGCTGATGGCCATCTTAACATATGTGGGAGTTCATTGGCCGATTTTGGCCACAGTGATAAATCCTGGCCCAGTTTGCATTGTTAGGGAACACAAATATGTCCTAATCTAGGATCATTCTGCTTTGAGTATTTCTCTTTACCTGATATTGGGCTCATAGTAGTAGGGTTCACCTTCTTGTTAATAACTTGCATTTTGCCTGGCTTCAAATCTCATCATGGAGAATTACTGGGTTTTTTATTGTGTTCCTAACATACAGTATGCTAAAAGTGATTTAGATTGTGTCTGCAAGTGCAGAGGTTATGGTCATATTCTTCACGGGCACTCACTCACACACACAGACTCACACACACACACATGTACACACCTCCTGTGCTGTCTGGCAGTTTGGTCCACTTGATACAAGTGAGAGTAAGCTAAGAAGAGGACAAGTAAGAAAACACCTCCCTAAGAGTGTCCTGTAGGCATTCTATGGGACAATTTCTTACCTAGAGAGTGATAAGGGAAGGCCCAGTCCTTTGTGGGTGGTGTTATTCCTGCACAGAGGGTCTTGTGATGTGTAAGAAAGGAAACTGAGCAGTCCACGGGCAGCAAGTCAGTAAGCATTGTTCCTCCATGCTCTCTGCTTCAGTTCCTGCCTCCAGGTTCCTGTCCATTTCGACCTACTGTCTTGACTTCCTTTCATAGTAGTCTGCAACTGGGACACATGAGCCAAACAAACCCTTCCCTCTCCACATGGCTTCTAGTCCCAGAGCTAATCACAGCAAAAGAGAAAAAGCTAAAACACATTCCCAGCTTTCCCGTGGTTACCCATGACCCACATTTCTGACTTGAAGACAGGAATGCTCAGCCTTCTGGAGGAAGAAAGATGATCCTAGGCATCATAACAGTGTCATGGTGACAGAACGAAACAGTCTTGGCAGTATGCACTCATTCTGGGATATACAGAGATAATTAAGGAGAGAGCATGGCTTTAGGAAAGTCAGAGATTCCATCAGTGGAAAGGCAGGTAGCTGTTGAAACTGCCTGACTTATACTGGGGGAAGCTTTTGGTTCCCACTTAGCAGCTCTTGGCTTTTGTTCTCGATAGAGATGGACTTGGTGAGAAACTCTCAAATCCAGAAGAAAGAATAGTCAGCTCATAAGATCCTTTATGTTGGTGATAAGACTTGGGGTGTAATTCATTTTCTTTGGGATGAACTCATTCTCTGCATCTGGCCTTCTCCCTTAGATAAGAAATGTCAGGTAATTCTATGTTAGATCATGGGAGACATTTGACTTTGGCCCTTTTCCTTCATTCTTTTGCTTGTAACTACGAGGTAAGCAGTTGTCTCTACCATTTGCTTCCATTATGAGATACTGCCTCAAGACAGAACTAAAGAAGGCCAATAAGTTATGTGCTGAAGTCTCAGAGACTATGAATGGAAATAAAGGTTTTCTCTTGATGTCTTTTGGTTATCCAGGTATTTGTTATAGTAACTGAACACTGACTGACATTGGTCTGGACCTCTGCCATGAGTTACACAGTTGAGGTCATGAGCCAAGGCGTCTAGTATTTCCTATTCACTGTGAATTCACTGTTTGAGTCTCCAAACATCCTTCTCCTTTGTCAATAACCACACCCATGTTCTCACTGCTGCCCTTTGGAGACTGAGAACACTTGTTCCTTGTGCTCAGTGGTGACAAGATCCAGCCTATTCAGAAATTCTCTGCAAGCAAGTTGGAGCCTGACAGGTATGACAAGATTCAGTTGGTCTGCATCAACAGTTTTTTTTCATGATAGCTGTGTATGATCAATAAAATTTTCTGATAATAAAAACAAAACCACAGAAAATCCTTCTGTTATTTTTTCACATAAAGTCATCATCGTAACCATTTATTTAGAAATTTTACAGGGCTTATACTAGGTATATGCTTGGTGCCTTGCATAGACATTGTCCTTTAAGGGACCTGTGATGAATGGCAAAACTCTTGGACATTTCAAATGAGGGAAGCCAAGATCTGACTGCAAACCGGAAATCCAAGGCCCCCAGCAAATCTCAGGCATGCTTTCCTTCCTACTCTTCTTGAGCTCTTGCACCTGCTTGGCCATTTCACCTCCTATGACCCTTTTTCATTGATAGTAGGGTCATGGACCATCCTTTCCTGTAACTTTTCCGAGGTCTTGCCTTGCCCATGGCTTTGTGTCATGGCAAAGTTTTTCACAAATGGGAAGAAAAAAGTTGCTCAGAAGTAGTGGGAAGGATGCAAGTAATGAGCCCCTGGCAGCAACAATCAATCACTTTCTTCTTTCACCTCTTAGACTGGAGATAGAATAACTCCGGGTGAACTGAAATAGGCACTCAGATAGACTCTTCCAGCTTCCTGGATCTTCAGGATCGGAACGGCATGTTTCTGAAGGACTTATCCAAAAATCTGAATACTGAAGAGAGGAATGGAGACATCTCTGAGACTTTTAAGATCTGGGGAAGTAGCTAGGTTATTGGCAGTCCCTCTCAATCAATAGCTAAGGGTCAAGGAAAGGGACACTTAAAACCAGGCTATCTCTCAGGTGTATTGTACCTGTGGCTCACAGTCTACATGTACCCCAGTCACTATGAATGCAGCCCAATAGATTAGCAAATGAAAAAGGTGTATTGCAATGTCAAGGAGTTCTATATCTAGACAATCCAATTAAAATGAATCAGAGAACAACTACACAGGGTTAAAAATGAAACCAAGCAAAAAAAAAAAAAAAAAAACAAAACAAAAAAAACAAAACCAAAAAACAAGCTATCTGTTGGAATGTTGCCTCGCAGAAAAAACTTCAAGAGTAATTCTGTACTCTCCCCCAGTTTTGTGGACTGTTATGACTATGTGTTTAATCAAATAGACATAGACAAATGGACATTTTTGTTGTACTTTTTTTTGCTTTTGAGAGATGAACTTCAGTGTGCAGTCAGTGGATAGCAAAAATATGCACAATGGACTACTACTCTGCTATTACAAATGAGGACATCATGAGTTTTGCAGGCAAATGCATGGAACTAGAAAATATCATCCTGAGTGAGGTAACACAGGCCCAAAAGGACATGAATGGTATGTACTCACTAATAAGTGTACATTAACCAAAAAAGTACAGACTACCCAAGATAAAATCCACAGGACTCAAGAAGGTTAACAAGCCAAAGGGTCCAAGTGAGGATGTCTCAATTCCACTTGGGAGGGAGAAGAAAGCAATCACAGGGACAGAAGGAGCGAGGAACCTGGGTGGGAGAGGGGACAGGGAGGGGAAAGGGGGAACATTATCAGGTATTGGGGAGACAGGACAAAAATAATTCTAACCTCCATTCTTACTATACATGCTGTGTTGTTTTTCTGTATTGATTAGGTGTTAGGTACCTATAGGAGATCACAATGTGTCTCCTGACAGCCATTCTTCACATGGGGGTCATGAAAGTGAACTGAAGTTGGAAATACCCTCTTAGTGCAGAGTTCATTCACTCATCCAATGTTTCCCATCTACATGTCCCTGCAGATTTTAACAGAACTCACGGCTGGGGAGAATTCTGTACTGCAAGAAAGGAGACATCCATGTTGCAGTGTGTTCTGGATCCACATGTGACTGTGTGTTTTAATTTTAAATATGTTACAGTGAAATTGCAGGATCATGAAATAAGAGAAATCTATCACATTCCCTAGTTCTTGTAGCTATTAATCGAGTATTTCCAGCTTTGGTTGTAAGGAACGCTATTTATTACTGATTCAACAAGAGGTATACTTTGAGAATGACTTGCTGACTGTATAAGTTTTATTACATTCCCCAGTAATACCACCATCACACCTACTTGCTTTACTGATTGTCTCTCTAGACAACCATACATTTATATAAAGCACTGAATCTTGATGGTGTTTGCCTTCCCAGAAACTATCTCATAGGAAAGGTGTTAGTAGAAAACGTTGTCTGTTTCTTAAAGCCTTTAACCAAGTCAGTGGACTGAGAGTCAGAGCTTCGAGAGGTAATTTTCAAAGTCAAACTCTGGCTTGGGCCTCAGTTTTCTCATTTGTCAAAGCTGCATGGATAATTTTTCCAGTAAGTGATCTTGAAAGTGCTTGGTGAGGACTAAGCAGCAGTAGAAGAGAGAAGACAGAGAGGAGAAGAGGGGAAGAGGGAGAGAGGAGAGAAAAAGAGAGGAGAAAGACAGGAGAGGAGAAGGAGGGATAAAAGAAAGGTAAGGAAAGAGAGAAGGGGAAGAGAGGAGAAGAAGAAAGGAGGGGGAGAGGGAAGAGGGGAGAAGGGGGGAAAGTGAAGGAAGAGGGAGAGAGGAGAGACACAGTAAAGGGACGAGAGCAGCTGAACCTGGCACCTGTTTTAAATGTCTCACAAATTAGGAAGAAATAATTGTCTAATCACTTCATTTTCCAAATACAGTGTAGAAATATGAATGTGAAAACCAAAATTATGGCAGACACCCACCTTCCAATTTCTGACAAGACCTTGGCACCATTAACCCTGGTATTTATTGCCCCTTTTAACTACCATGTGACATCGCACTTTCCCAGCCTTCATTGCAAAATGTTCGCATAACTCATATGCCTAACATTTGCCCTGGCTTTCCTTGCATATTTTACTATGTTGGAGACTGTTTGTGTGTTTGCTATATATCAGTTGACACCTCTGTAAAAATCTTTATATTGAATGCCGTTGGCAACCATATGCCAAATAATTGCATTGCATTTGTAATGTTTGTGGGTGCTGTTTTCCTGTAAGCTTAAGTAGGAAAGGCTTAAAATCCCTCTTTCACATGCCCAATGGCTCAGAATAACTTGCAGGCTGCCCTTCTCATTCCAACCATCCGTTAAAGGCTTTCATTGATTAAAGAAGTACGTTTTACCTTCCGGATGATGCCGTTGATCACGCACCGTGCAATTCTCCAGGATTCCCTCTTTTACATTTTGGTTCTCAAGGATTTTGACAACACCTTGCTTCCCATAGTGTCCAAAGATATTGTTTATTTTAATAAATCATCCTTTCTGCTTTCCCCCAAAGGGTCTAAAATTGTTTAAATGATGAGGTGGGGTCGGGAGCGATGCCTCAGCTGTTAAGAGTACTTGTAGCTCTTTCAGAGGCTCTGGGCTTTGTTCCCAGTACCCAGTGATAGTTTACTACTGGACCGTAACCCCAGTCCCAGGGATCCAAAGCCCGTTTCAGAATTCCGCTAGCAGAAGGGGCAGACTGGAAGTCTGGTTGGTAGGTGCAGTTGCTTCTGCACCAAAACTGATTCTTGGAAACCCCGTACCTCTCCTCCCCTCCTCCCTTCCTTTCCTCTCCTCTTCTCCTCTTCCTTTCCCTTCATTCTATCACATCCTCCCTCCCACCTGTCTCTCTCCCCTTTCTCCATGTTGCTCCCCCTTTCTACTTTCTCTCCCCTGTCTTCTTTCCCACTTTGGGAGCAGAACGTCAGTTTTCCCCCATGCTAGGTACGCACTCTACCACTGAGCTCCCCCTGACGCGTCGGTATGTTTCCATGAATCTTTGAAATGATTACACGGGAGTCTACAAATAGTGACTAGGTTACACCTTCTGCATAAAAATATGGTTTTGGATCACACTGAATTCTACTATTTTGAAATGTTTGCAACCAATTTATGGGCAAAAGCCAGCCCTTTCTTTTTTAAACAGTTTAATTTTTTGCATAACTGATGTACCAGAAATTCTGTTTCCAAAGTTACAGGAAAATATAGGCAAATAATAAAAATATAACAAATTGGATTTGTGACAGCTAATTAATAAAGCGACTGCATGAATCACTGGTGTATGTACAAACACATGCATAATGTCTATTTTATCTTCTTCCGCAGTGAGGGACTCTTTATGAATCCAGCCTCTCCAGCCTCCTGCTATATGGAGACTGACAGACAGCACATACACCAAGTGCCTAGTGTGAACACTACAGGAATGGGCTCGTGATGTAAACCAGGCTGTGAAAGCCAAAGCTCCATTCTGTCTCCTACATATCAGATGTCCAAGGGTCTCCAGTACTGGAGAATGCTGGTATTGGCAACGTTAAGTCACAGGCATCTTGCACATTTCTAACCAATCAAGAGAAATTCTGAGTAAAAGACTAGACAAAGCCATGTATTTAAGAAAAGCCATCACTAAGTTGAAACCAAAAGGAATTTCCATTTAATTTTTCTGTTTAAATTTTTAATTAACTGGAATTTTAATCCCCCCGAGGTTCTCAATTAATTTAGCCTTCGTTGCCAAAACTTTTCAAGCAGTTTGCCTTTTAGAAATAAAATTAATAAAAATATTAATGAAATGCTTTCAAAAAGGAAATTCTTAACATTTCAATTAAAAAAAAATAAATAAAGCTACTGGCCTTAATGTGGGACTCAAGTATGACATGGTCTCTACAAGGTTTAAAATTCTATGGTGACGATGAAATAACTGTCATTTAGATATTTTTGTCCCAAATCACTGCTATCACTGTATATATAGACTATGCCCTTTTACACTGTACTCCAAAGTACTATGTAGAGACAAACAATATTCAATTGACTGCAAGGAGAAATCATTTTAATCTCTGTAGTGTAAGTGGTTTGTACGGCAGAATCCCTTAGCTCTTTCACTACATGAACTTACACGGTAGTTAGTAGCATATGCGACACTTTCCAGATTTGACTTGAAGTCTATCTCACACGCCCAGATTTCCAAAGAAAGTACGTGAATAGAAAGGAGCAATAGAGAGGAACTCTGCTCATCTCAGTTTAAAACTTAAGAATTCTGAGCTTTTCACCCAGTATATCATCTTCCACATTTCCATCATGCCTTATACAATAAACCGTAATCTATTACCGCCTGGCTCAATCTACCTCCATGAATGGACACTATGTTTGAACAACTCATGACTCTTTGGCTCTTCTCCACATGCTAAGTGATGATGGCTTCTCCTTCCCATGCGTTACCTTTAGGCTTCCTGGACACTTGTCCTCATCAGGCAATCGACACATAATATTCCCAAACTATAAGGCTGGACCTCAAAAGGAAAAGTCAGAGAGAGTTGACGAAGGTCAAGAACCAGGGAGAACAAATAATTTAAGATACTGCAGGCTGAGAAAATGGCTCCCTGTGGAAGCATGGGTACCTGGATTCAGATCTGCACATCTACGCCAAGTGCCAGAATTGACACTGAGCCACTGTGACAACCGTGCTGGTGAGGTGGAAACATGATCTTTGGAGCTAAATCATCTGGCAGAATTGATGATTTATGGGTTCAGGGAGAGACACTGTCTCAAAACATGCTGTAGAAGATGATACCTGATGTCAACCTTTCTATCCCACATACATGCACCCACACAGCCATGCTCACACACATACATTACATGCACAAAAATAAGAATGCACTGTATTTAGTCATCAGGATGCCAGAAACATAACTCTGCCAGTAGTTGTTCCTAAAAATTCATAGGGAACCATGAGAGAAATACCACAGTATGACTGGTGATAGCATCGTGTAAAAGCCTTGGTGGGAGTTGGAGGTGAGCTCAGCATTAAGAGCACACACTGCAGGTTGGGGATTTAGCTCAGTGGTAGAGCGCTTGCCTAGCAAGCACAAGGCCCTGGGTTCGGTCCCCAGCTCCGGAAAAAAAAAAAAAAAAAAAGACACACTGCTCTCTCAGAGGATCCCCGTTCAACTCCCAGCACCTACATCAGGGGCTTACAACTGTCTGTAACTCTAGCTCCAGGGGCTCCAAGGCCTCTACACTACAGGACATAGATAGAGACAGAGAAAGGCACCCGTATCCATAATTAAACTCAAAACTGTGCAGACCTGAGCTTTCACGTAGGAACTGCCAACCAATTCACATGAATGTTGCCTTGGGAGGGGATAGGGATCACAGGTACTGTACTGGATCATTTCCTCAGTCCAATTCCAGATTAGGAATTTGACATTTTAAAAATTCCACTGAAATTGGACTACAAAATATAATAGGTTTAGGCACCTGCTCTAATAACATTGCATAAAAATATCCCAACAGCTTTCGCATAGACATATGTTACAGTATCACGGTCAAATTTTATTACATCATTACAAGAATGTTCCACTGGACCATATGATTGGCTATTGTACAGGCACAGGATGCTGATGCCGTGGTGCAAACTCGGCATCGCATTTCCCTAATAAAAGTTTTATGGCATCCTTATGCACATTAAAAACGACATTAACTGCATTAATAACATTTTAATTTACTTTTTTTTGTTGTAGAACAAATAACAAATTCGGGGCTAATGAGCTCATATTTTCCATTATCCCAAGTCATCCTGTTCCGATATCCAGTCCATTGGAAATGCCCCTAAAAATAGTGATAGTCTCTGTCATGGTAAAATGGCATGCAGTGGTCCAGAGTGTTTCCTTCCTGTCCATCTATTGATGCGACATCATGCTATAAACAACACAGGTTTAAAGTATGTTGCATGATTTTTGTGGTATGATGCCATTTTTCAAAAGTAATTCTTTGCTTGAAATTATCTTTTTTCTTTGACAGCTTCTCATGGGCCCGGTAAACACAGGTGTGTTTGTAAGCAAACTACATGCCCAACAGCTAGCTTTCTCTTTGGCTGTCCTTGGGAAGCTTGTAAGCGTTTTAGTATCTATGTTCAATTTGGTATCTATAAAGTACCTGGAAGAAATCAATCTTTTTTCTTTTACAAGACATGGCTTGTTTGTTTTGATAACACTGTCTGGTTGTGTCTTAATGAAGCTATTAAATAATTAAGTTCTGTTTTTTTTTATTCCTTTTATAAATGTAATCGCTAGCAAGGAGCACTGTGACCCTCTTGGTTTTATTTTCAGTTTAGTGTAAATTGAGTTATCATGTAGCTTCTACTCACCGAAGCCATCATTCTCCCACTATCAAGGTTCCCGGGCATTTGTTTGAAATAGCGGTGATGGTGTGGAGGGTGGATGGAACATGCTTGAGGAGAAGAGATTTCAGAAATCTGAGAAGAAAAATAGGAGTTACCCGTTGCCCCTGCTTTGCCCGAGAAAGGGCATTCCTCTACTGTAAACTTCAAACCCCGGTTATCTGAGGCCAGTGTTGTTTGCGCGTGTGTCTCTCTTACACTCCGGCTGGACAGGCTGCACTCCATACTTGGACAGTGGGGGTTCTATAGGATAAGATAAAGGACGATATTGCTGTAGGTGTGACCTCAGTGAATCTCTAAATAAAGTCTCCTGATATTTAAACATACGGCCATCTGTCACACCTCTTAAGCTGTCACTGTCTGCTTTTGAGCAATTTCAGATTGTATCTACACTGTTGTACACACACGCACACACACACACACACGCACACACGCACGCACGCACGCACACACACACTGTCAACTTGGGGCAGGCTCTAGAGTTTAGAGTTTCATAATAATGTTGAACAACCAGTTTCTTCAGGTCATTCTTCAGCAAGATTTACACATCGGGAAAGCCTATTGACCCATTCATTATAAAAGTGGTGCAAATCCCCAGTGAGATCATTCTGAGCATGTAGCTTTGACAGGTATAAAAATCATGACTTTTTCATCAGAGCACCACGTGTGACTAGCAACTTTAACAGGTTTCTGTGTACCCTAGATAGCCACAGCATGACTTTGGGCAATTCTGTGTCTTCCTCCATTTTTTTTTAAGACCAAGCTGAAAAAAAAAAAATCAAACTCTTTGAGAAAAATCAAGTGTTTTAGAAACAGTTACCTTTAAAAACTGCCACAGAAGGAAACAACCACGATAATTTACGTGCCTTTATAACTTCTTTTATGCCAGTTCTTGTTCAAGGAGGTTTGTATTAAAACAAAGATACAAAGCACTGAATCAACCTCTCTAACACTGTGGGGCTTCAAGAGAAACTGTCATACTATGCTGCCCAGCTTACTTGCTCTACACTCCTGAGCTCTAACATACCCGAGTTCTATAAACTGACACTACAGGCATGTGCTAAGCAGGCCACTTGCCAAGGTCTTGGCTTTTGTTCCCATGTTAGAAATGATGAAATCGAGGCACCACAGCATACCCTTGCCAGCATTAGAAATGTTAAGATTCAGGCTGGTGAGATGGCCCAGCAGGTAAGGGCTCTTGCTGCCAAGCCCGATGCCTGGAGTCAACAGGATGGAATCTACATGGTGAAGACACAGAACTGAATCCTGCAAGTTATTCTTTCACATACTGCACATCGTCCTCCTCTCCATTCCGAAGTATGTGTGCTCCCATTCACATGCACACACACACACACACACACACACACACACACACACACACACACACACACATACACACGGATGTACGAAACAAATACATAAATGTAATTTCAAAGATTAAAACAATGAAAGCTGACACTCAAATTCAATTCCCTCATGATCCTTAGCTCTTGAACTCTACAAAATACCCAGTCCAAGTACTTGTTGTGATATGGACTTTGGTGTAAAAGAATGGGTCGCTGTTCTCCAGAATGATAGACTTTCTTTATCTACGTCATTCATCTTGTCCTCCAGAGTCTCACCATCAAGATACATATCGTGGGGGCGGGGGGCAGGTTGTAATGATGGAATGGGATCTGACTAATGGTATACCAAGCAGAGAAAGACATTTTCAGCCTAATAAATTGTCTTTTAAAATGATCTACCCACCCACCTCATCCATCCATCCATCCATCCATCCATCCATCCATCCATCCACCCATGGATTAGTTTTTGAACCAGGTGTCTTCCCTTATATCTCTCATTCCCAAGTTCTCAAGATACAGCCAAACCATTCAATCGATCTTCTATTTCAATATAAATACCCTCAACTGGATTTGATCTGAAACACTCCATGGCCACTCGATGTTTTACAAACTCTGATAAAGTTCAGGTACGTGTCTATGTAATGATTTGTTAACAATTTAATTCTCTCTCTCTCTCTCTCTCTCTCTCTCTCTCTCTCTCTTCCTTCTCTCACATCCCTCCTTCCCTCTCCCTCCAAGAAAGATGAAGCAGAAAAAAATCAAATGAGATAATGCGTATGCATCCCTAAGTAAAGGGTATTAAATCTCGGATCAATAATTTCTTTGGAAGAAAACCCAAAAGTAATCTGAATTAGAAGTAACCACTGAAATAATTAGAAAACAATAGATATGAACACATTCTAGCTGTATCCTCAGGAGAAATGTAACATAAGAAAGTATAAAATACATTTCACACCATGAGCATTACATTTAACCTTAAAATTTTCTATGATGTGCAGATACAACTAAAAATTAAAGGAACTGAAAGGAATTATAATCTAAAATAAATTCTAAAAACTCAAGTATCAGATGGGGATAAAGCTTTGTACTAGAGTCCTATACACAAGTATAGACAAGTCCTTTAGTTTAAGGGAGAAAGAGGCAGGCATAGGCAGAATGTGGGAGGGGTGAGGAAGAGAGGAGGGGGTGGGAGAAGGAGAAGGGGGAGAAAGAATGTAATAAAATAGAAAATTATAAAGACTTATAAGCATATATATGTATTCACACACAACAGAAACAGTTTTTTTCACACTGGCAATTAAGGAAATCAAAATCATTATTGGAACATAAATCATTAAAATGTTATTTTTATGTATTACATTGACAGCTTTTGTTGGCTAAGGCAAAAAGAATGATTCCCATCTGGATTGTAGAGGTAGGTGTGGACAGACAGGGAACTTTGGGCCAGCCTCAGCTACCTAATGAAAATTTGTCTAAGAAAGAAAGAGAGAGAGAGAGAGAGAGAGAGAGAGAGAGAGAGAGAAAGTATAAATTTGTTTTTGTCCCCAGAAGATCATTTGGATAAATTAACAAAAGGCTTAAAAAATAAGCATATGATCTTACTAGTGGTTTTTAGAAAAAATTTGAGGAAAGTAAGAAAGAAAAATCAGGTGTTTTATGATGAGACAGAGCAAAATTTAAAATTGAATACTTGGTTGTAGCTGGAAACACAGTTTGGGGAGCGGTGACAATGTTTGAGTGCTTGCGGGCTCTTGGGTTTCTATTCCTGCCACCAGGCCTACATGCTGCCATTATGAACTCTAACCCTCTGTAACTATAAGCTAAATTTAAATTTTCTTTTATAAGTTGCCGTTGTCAGTCTTGTCTTATCACTGCTACAGAAAAGTAACTACTAGAGATGACTACAGTCAACTATGTAGAAACTCTAAGAAAGTAAAATATGTCAGGCATGGTAAATACCTTTAATCTCAGTATTCAAAGAGTAGAGTCCAAGGCCCTGCCTAGTCTATACAGTGAATTCCAGGACAGTAGAACTATAGACATAGTAAGACCTTGTCTAAGGGTGTGTGCAGCAGGTGGCCGGGTGAGGAGGTGGGGGGTGGGGTGGGAATGATAAACATTCAGTAACCGAAAATAAGTATAAAATGGTGTGCTAGAAAACATACAACTCTCACATGTTAATTCAGAATAATGTTAGTCATTTAAGTATACAAAATGTAACTATTGGTTTGATTTCGTATATAAGGTACACTTGCATTCAAATTATCACATTTACCCAAAACATTCATAGAATAAAATTATTTCTTAAAATATATCTTTGAAAAGGATGTGCTAAAATGGTTTTTGTAGCTTATGATTGCAAACCCAGCACTTGGGGAGGCTGAGGCAGAAGGATTCCTGGGAGTTTGAAGCTAATCTGGACTATGTAGTGACTTCTAGACCAGCTTCTCCCACACAGCGAAAGTCTGTGTTAATCTTCTTCTCCCCAGGTCGTAAAATATGCTATTGAAAGCATGCTATGTTGAGTATAGCTCTGATTTTGTACAAGACATGTCTGTCCCTTGTATATGTTCCTGTATGGGGATGTGTATGAAGTCTTCACATGCTTTAGGTAAGACATTACTATACAATAGCACTCCTATTCATTTTTGTGAATAGAATACCACACTAAAAATTACAAAACAGGTTGGCTGGTGATGGTTCATGCCTTTAATTGCAACTCTTGGGAGAGAGAGGCAAACAGATCTCTGAGTTCAAGGCCAGTCCAGTCTAGAGTGAGTTCTAGGATAGCCAGGGCTACACAAAGAAACACTGTGCAAAATAAACCAAACCAAACCGAACCAAACGAACAAAAGACAAAAAAAAAAAAAAAAAAGAGGAAGATAAGTAACTTATTCAGGTTCCTATTATGGAAAAAAAAGTGATTCTTTTATGAGGTGGTGTGGCCAGAACATTATGTTTGATATATAGTTTATGGCCTCAGCATACCCCAATATCCTGCAGGAAGCAATACCCTCATCCAGTCGATAAGTAATGGGAGTGTTTGATTTTAAGATGCCTCTCTATGTAACTGCATATTCCTGGCTTCGTCTATCCAACCATTACCGCGACATGACATTTAGGGATAAAAGGCAGGTATACCCTGCAGAGAAAGACAAATCCACCTTTAAGACTTGACTGTCACTTTACAACTCTGTGGTCTTGGGCAAATTACTTACATCACAGAATTGTTATGAAGATTAAGTGGCATACGGCTGCAGGGCATATGCTTTACAAGATGCTTGCAAATAACAAGTGTTTAATAAATAGTAGGAAATATGATTTTTGCCAAGCTGTCTTTAATGAACACATTGCCCTTATATTCAGAAAAGCACGGTAACTATTAGAGAGAGAGAGAGAGAGAGAGAGAGAGAGAGAGAGAGAGAGAGAGAGAGGCAAACCAATGATTTAATGTAAACCTACAAATACTTTAAGTTTTTGTTTAAAGAAAGGAAGGAGAAAAGAGAGAGAAGCAAACCAGTGGTTTAGTGTAAACCTACAAATACTTTAAATTTTTGTTTAAAGAAAGGAGAGAGAGAGAGAGAGAGAGAGAGAGAGAGAGAGAGAGAGAGAGAGCAAAGCACCTTTGTCTGGAGTTATGTCCCCATTGTGGTTGCTAACCACAGGTGGGTACAGAAGCCCGGAGGGAAACCAATTATGTGCAAATCCTTTGACTTAATGAAAAATAAAATTAAGCAGACTAATGCTCAGCAGGTACTTACATATCACCTAATATTACAAAAGCCAGTGTTTCCTAAGGAGGAAAAAAGTCTCTGGAGAAACTGGAGGAAGAGGCAGCCATGACTGAGGGAGAAATTCCTGACGTGTGGCAGGATTTACTACAGCACACCTGAAAATGCCAGGCGGGCTGCTCCTCTTCTGCCCAGGAGTCAGCTTCAGGAAACCAAGTTTCCTCAGAACTTAAGACACATGAGTTTGCTTTCTGGCAAAAGAACGTGAACTTAGATTCCCTGTTTATTGGCATGTGCGTATATATGTGTATGTGCGTGTGCACACGTGTAAGAACATTACACATTTCCTTTATAAGACCTCATATACCTCATCTCATCTTGGCAATAGCTAAGAAGTTAGCACTTGACCTGTTACTTTTCATTGTCATTTCATTGTTGTTTTATCAAGCAGACGCAAACTAGAGTTATCTAAGACAAGGGAATTGAGAAAAATGTCCCTATAAGACTAGCCTGTAGGCAAGCCTACGGGATATTTTCTTAATTCGTAATTAATGTGCATGTGCGAGGGCTTTGTCTTTTGTGAGTGGAGCTGCTCCTGAGCCAGTGGTCCCCAATGTACAAAATGCCCTGCAAAAGAAGCACTTGTCCACAAGCTCTGCTTCAGTTCCTGCCCTGTTCAAGTTCCTGGCCCAACTTCCCTCAGTGATGGACTGTGGCCTGAAACTCTTTGATGAAATTAACCCTTCTTCCCCAAGCTGTATTTGCTCATGATGTTTAATCCCAGCAATAGAAACCCTAATAGGACAGTACAGTTTTCCCCACTTTATAAGTTGTTAGAAGTCAGCCAACTGAAGCAGGGCCTATGATCTTTTCCTTCAAAAAGACTGTCCCCCAAGTAAGTCATTTTATTTCCCCAAAACTTGTTTAGAAGTCAGGGAATCTCAGAGGCTAAACTTTGTTGCTGTGAAGCACCCCTTTGGTGGTCAAATTCTCCCACACTCTCAAGACAAGCCCACCTATTAAGTTGCCTCGTTATAGTTTTCAATTAAATTAGCAAGAAGGGTTGTGAAGCTCGCACAGAAGTCTTCTTGGCAGCACTGTGCTCTCCACCTGCGCTATGGCTGGGCTCTGTAGGGGTCTGGGTGTCTGGCTTGAAATAGAACCTTCCTGGCTTGGGTCCTGGCCCTGGCTACCTATTCTCCAGAACCACCCTGAGGGACTGTGGGGACATAAGGGGCTCTTAATTCATTTTGAAACAAACAGCTCTGAGCTGGAGTTCTCCAGTTGTTCCTTATTGTTGGTTGACTTGGGAAGTTGCCTTTCGTAGTGGGAGCTATGTTTTCCTTGAGGAAGTCACATAAGGATGATTTGAAATGACTAAGAAAGTTCTTTCTCCACCCCACCTCCCATCACCCACCTTTAGAATATGTTGTCACAGAAGCAGCCTTGAGATGTTTCCTTGGATCGGTTGACCATTTTCTCTAGCTAGCCAATCCCTCCTTTTTCCACATCCCCTCAGCCTTTTTTCTGTCTTTTTCTATCCAGTTTCTTGGCTGTTTCTGACATTTGCATCTCTGGTATCCTGGTCTGTGGCCTCTTCCTGTGGCCCTCTCTTGCCTCATATTCCTGAACAGTCCCTTCCTCATGGCATCTCTCTCTCTCTCTCTCTCTCTCTCTCTCTCTCTCTCTCTCTCTCTCTCTCTCTGTGTGTGTGTGTGTCTGTCTGTCTGTCTTTGCCTCTCTCTCTCTCTGTCTCACCCTCCTCTCTCTCTCTCTCTCTCTCTCTCTCTCTCTCTCTCTCTCTCTCTCTCTCTCTCTCTCTCTCTCTCTCCCTTTCTCTCTCTCAACACAACTCTTCTCCAAAACCTGACAGAGACCTGACCTGGCATTTTCTGATCTCCTGCAGGGCCACACATGCACACATTCTCCACAGCTTTCTGGGCGGCTTCCCCTGAAATACTTCAAAGTGTGTCATTCCCTTTCAGTGCGGAGATGCCCCAGCCTGTGGAAGCCAAGGGCTGTCCCCTGGCTGGGGAGCTGATGAAATCTTGGCTGATCTGTTATCTCCCAATGCTTTATAGATTAGAGCACAAGGTTACGGTGACAATTTGTTTACACGCAGGGAGAGATTAAGATCTCGTTGAAAAGGAATAAAAATAGCATCATCATGAGCTGTCACAGCATGAGCCCCATTGTAATCAACACTGGTCTGATTTCAGGGATAATTTAAGACCAATTTATTATCTTAATTAAAAAAAATAAGAAGGGAGAATTCAACATTTCAGATGGCAGTTAGATTGTTGGAGGTGTGGCCTCTGGAGGGTCCACAAATAAAACAGAACCTGAAGGATTCCAGCCGGGAACACTGGGCCGATAAAAATAGAAAACTTTTTCTTTTTTATCCCCTTTCCTTTTTCCTTTAAGTTAATGGCAAATCAGAAAGAAAAGGAATACCTTGGTTTGCAGATTAAAGTCCACCTAAAACCCACGCTCAAAGGGGTAGAGAAAGTTCACCCTCCCTGCCCCCCACAACCCCTTTGTTTGGAGTCTTCAATATAGTGGTCTAAGGTTTTTAGCATATTTCCCGTTTTCGAGTCTTAATAAAATCTGAAAAAAAAAAGTCTTCGCTTTGAGGCCACATTCATTTTCTCATTTTCCTTCATAACTAAATTCTTCCACTTAATCCAAATATCTTGAAAAAACTCCAAAAGCAAGAGAGGCCAGAACAGAGTGATTTGTGGTCCACCCCCCACCGACCTCCCCTTTGAAAGTTCCTCTGTCCCGGGTAAACCTCACCTCGTGCTTTCTCTACTACAGCCGGGGCAGAGCCCTAGGCCTGGAGTGAAAGGAGCGACAAAAAGCCCTTTGAAGCCCTGAAGGAAATGGCTCAGTGGGAAGCCAGGTGGACCCCAAAGACTCGCTTTCCATCACAAATGAGTTCGGGAATAGGGCCACCTCTGGGAGTCCCACCTTCGTCCTTAAACCAAATCCACCCAACCCACTTATTTGAAAACCAAACACTTCCTAGATCCTCCCCGCCCTGTTTACAAACACGTTTACAATGCCTGATAGGTGACCTTATTTACTCAGTAACCTGTGGATTCATTTATCTTGAAATTAGTAGGTAATGAAGTGGAAAACCCCAACAGCCCTCCCACTAATTAACATGATAATAAGATTGTTTTTGCTACAGAGGTACAATTAGCATGTATGAGCCCAAAGGGGGAGAAAGATCAATAAAGTGTCTGAAGGGTTCTGCTCTCAGGTCTCCAGAACAGAACAAAGAGCTAGGCTAGACACAGCCTGGAAGAGTCACCCTTGTAAAATCTGCCTAACTCGCGCTGAACCCGGCTGGAATCTTTTGATGCTTTCTGGAAAAAGGTGATGGGGACAGACCGAGCAAGGAACGCATTATAAAGCTGGAGTTTTTGGCGCAGTCCAGGTTTTGAAAAGAAAAGGAGACAAGTGTGGAAAGTTTCATACGCTGCTCCTAAATGCACTTTGATGGGGTGGCGAGTGGAGTGGCGGAGGGCGAAGAACTCCAGCAGATAATTACCCCCCATAAAATGGTTCCATTTGCTTCCCTTTCTCTGCACCCCGAGTAAATAGCTCCTCATAGAGAGTGTGGGAGGTGGGTTCTTCTTACACATCTCCTGTCCACATACATTTTCATGAGATGATTTAACACAGAGTGCCCAGCTCCAGTATTTATTTATTCCACAGACTGAGGTGTGTAAAATAAATAAATAAGACTTTAGAATTTCCCCAGTATATATTTACCCAGTAGACTCATTCCTTGGATAAATTACATGGATTTGGTAGCCTTCCATGACATCCCCCCCCTTGATTTTAAACATACACAAACAAAGAATTTGAATGTCCAGGGTGTCTAAATAGCCTAATTGAACTCTTGACACAAACCAGGAAGGCTGGAGACTTGGCTGTGGAGGTTGGAGGGAGAAAGCATGAGTACACAGGCAAATGAAAGGAGCGGTCCTCCCAGACTCCTGTGGACCAGGCTGCAGTCCAGCTTCTGGGCTGCTACGCCCAGTGTCCTTCACAACTCTGAAGGCGCTATTGGTCACATCTTACCAGCCAGTGGGCTTTCCTGGGAAATTCCACAACGGACTACGTCTGGAGTAAATGATCTTAGTGAGTGACTGGTTCTTTGCATTTGATTCTGAAGTTAATAATTCCAAGATTTCTGTTGTTCCCCCTGTCTTTGGCACAGGAGGACACTCTGTGTTTATTGAACTTCAGTCTCTGCCTATGACAAAGGACTATATGTTCTTGCTCTTTCCTAAATGAGAACTTAGTCAGTAGTTTGAAAAGGAATGACCCTTGGTAGACTTTTTTTTCCCCAATGGAATTAGTGATTTCCTTTTCCTGACTGTTTGAAAGGATGGGGCTGTTGATTTGCTCTCCTGGAGCAAGGGAGTGTCTGCAGGAGGGCTGGGGACAGAACTTAGGAAAAGTGCTTCTCTGGAAAGCAAGGGGACCTGAGTCCTGCTAGAATCCATGAGAAGCACTGCTAGTTGGTGTTTTTGGCATGGGGAGGTAGAGACAGGCAGATTTCTGGTGTGGCAGGCCAGCCTAACCTACAGGGCAGGTTCTAGGCCACAGCAAAACATTGTCTCAAAACACAAAGTGGACAGTACCTGAGGGACTCTCGAAGTTGTTCTCTGCCCTACACACACACACACATACACACACACACACACACACACACACACACACACACGCACACACACACTCTCTTGTGCAAGACCTTTGGAGGAAAATAGATTTTTCCTTTTCTGATCTTCCTGCTTCCCCTTTTCCCTCTCCTCTCCTTGTTATCTTCTACTCAGCAACTATACCTAAAAAAAAAAAAAAGTAACCAATATCTCCATGTTTCATCTTCATTTTAATTTTGGTACATTATCATTTCTTAAAATCTTGTACCTTTGAAGTGAGAGACAGCCATTCTTCTTTCTGAGGGACATTTGAATGGTTTCCCCAAATTTAATTAGGAAATTGATGTCTGTAATATCTGGGGCAGTGTGTAGCAAGGGAGAGGGGACTACACATCCACAGAAAGGAGCTCAACGTCACAGCCTAGCCTGTGGTCATACTGGACATTGTTAAGTAGGGGTTGAGCCCATCTCTGCAGGTGGACTCCGAGAAGAACTCTGAACCGAGGTCCTGCTCAAGAAAGAGAAGGGACTGACCTGAGTATACTGTATCCACTCACCTGCACCTGACAACCACAGCCTTTAAGGGAAATAATCAGGCTTCTGTCTTTTCAGTTATGCACACACATGACACCAGTCCTTGGCTTTTTCTGGTGTTTTCTGCCTCCTTGATATACCAAACTTCACAGAGAGGAAGTCCCTATGATGACAAACCAAGACAACCCTTCAAAGCTCCCTAATCTTTTGAGATTTTTGACATGAATTTTCCATATTCCAGAGTACTGTCACCTCACCAAAGAGTCATGTCCCTATAGTATACATGCTAATTCAATGACCCAAATGTATTGCTCTAAAAATCTCTCTCTCCTTTTTCCTAAAGAATAATTTGAGAATTCTCCACTGTCTCTGGAGATCACTGGGGACGCCCTGGGGTGCCACACAATCTTGCCTGGGTAACGCTACCGTGGGCAGGGAGGGAGAGTTTTTAATAACTGGAGCCAATTTCTGCTAGGAAGAAGTCCCTTTGGGTACTGTGGCTTAGCTTTGAATCCAAATTCCTCATCTGCGAACAGTTAGAAGAAGATGATGTAGCCCAGGAGAGTAAGAACTTGAATTCAACTCAGAGAAACATACAACTCAGAGGAGTAAAAACTACTGCGATTGTGGCGGTGAAAGCTTCAAAGGAAGCTTTCAAAGGTCCACCTGTTAGACGCAAACTCACAACCTCTAGTCTTCAAAATCTTACTTGAGTTGAGATTACTGCCCCCATTTTACAGATGGCAAGAATGAGGGTAGGAGGCCTTGTCAGTATCTCAGGGCCGAAGAGTTAGTAGGTCGAGAACTGATGATCAGACTCAAGCAGTTTGGATTGCAGAAAGAACTCAACAATGTCTCCTTCCATATGAAGAGGCATGGTCTTATTGGAGAGCCTCAGGTGCTACCAATAGGACTACTCGGGAGTCCCCTGACCTTTACCTCTAGGAGGCGTTTATCCTTTGGTGTGCATACTCTTATAGGGCAAAGCTGTTACCACTACCCTTTTGAGAGAGGACCCATCCTGTTAAGTTCTTTTCAGACTAAGACTTTTTCCAACACTAGACACAAAGGTTTCACAATTAGCAGCAAGTCTCATTCACTTGGTTCTAATGACTTTGTAAAATAAATACCCAAGATTGTTAGTAAAAATAAAATAAAATAAAGTGCTTCAGTGGGAGACTAGAGCAGATATAAATTTAACTTAGTGTAATTCCCTTACTCCTTGTTAAGGGAACATGTGATGAGAAATTTTTAGACGGGCTCCAATGAGCTGGCTGTAATAAGTAGCCTTTTTGGCCTAGATTTGTATCTTCCTTGAGAATAGTAGTAGCAATTTTCAAGTTTCCTTGCAGATTTCTTTTTCTTCCTTGCATATCCACTGTGCAGTTGGGAGTGGGTCTCATGATGTGAAGCCCTTGCAGATTTTTAATAATCAAGTGCTCTGTCCCTCCTTCAGCTCACACGATTTCTGTTGTTTCTCATATCACAGGAGTAGCTGCATAAGTTTGGGCCATTTGGAATTGCTTCAGTGTTTTAGAGAGCTTTTTGGAAGCCCCAGGTCACTGATCAGCCTATTCCTTGTAAGACATGTCCCAAGCAAAGTGACTCTATGGCTTTCGAAGTCAACATGGCTAGTGGACGGGTCAGCATACTATTTCCCCAATTCCCCAGGGCAGGGTGAGCTTGAAAATTATGGGGACCACCAGCTCCACAAGCCAAGGTTTGGAAAGAGTGGGTTCAGAGACTGGTCACTGTCATCTATGGTAGAAGGGGGCCCAGCACTAGCTAAAACCTGGGCTCGTGGGAAGGAATGGGAAGGAAGCACGCTAGGAAATGGAGGCCTCTGTACTTGTGGGCTACTCCAAAGTCAGAATGAAGAGCAGCCATTTAAGCTCTCAGGGCAATTAGAGAGGAAGGTCATCCAGAGAATCCCGTGAGCCAACGTTCTATCTTTGTTTAAGAATCTTTGCTACCTGTCCCTTGATGTCAAAGCCCTCTCCCTCAGCAGCACACTCACAACAGAAAATGAAGGAGCCCCCTGGTTGTGTGAGGAAAACAGTCTTGCCTATAAATCCACCACAGTGACAAATGTGGCCACCACTGGGTGGATATGGCATGGTGTTTGTTAATTTTGCACGTCGTTCATTTGAAAGAGGAAAAGCTAACTTTACATTCTTTGCATTGGAGCCTGATGGTAGACTGTTGCCTACAACTGTGATTTCCCTTTGTTTTTTCTCTTCACAGGATAGAACTCCTGACTCGGTACCACAGCCTTCTGTATGCATTACTTGGTGGCATCAGTCTCCTTTGTTTTCATGCCTACTTGATGGCCATGGATGGAGGATTGTGTGCGATTTAGAGTTGGCCCACATCCCAGGAGTTGCTCCCTATGTGAGAACTGAAAAGCTTCTGGCTGGACCAAAGGGTGGGAGTTAGTGTCCTTGCCGCCTGTTGGCAGGTCACAGACACTTCTAGAGCTGTCAAAGATCCTTCTTCGTCACAGCCATGGGCACTAATAAACAAACTTCACCCAAGAACTATTGATTCATTTACCTAGGTCCTCAGGCACCGTGCCACACAGCAAGAGCATGTCTAACTACTTATGGGCGTGGAGAAAAGAATTCTGGCATGTGGTCTTGAGCCCCGTCATTTGTAAAGATGCAAATGGAAAAAAAAATCTGAACTGCTTTAACTTAGTCAATAATTTACTATCCTCCACCAAAGTCAAGAATGTACCAGCAAAGTTCATCTGTCAGAAGAGCTGATATTGAAGATCGATGATTGGCATAGTGTGTGTGGCTAGGGATGAGATGAGAGGGTAGCATAATGGAATGAATGGGGCTCTTTGCGTTGTGCTATGTCCTTGGAGCAGACCATGATGTTGTGGTGCATTTGAGAAGCATCAGGTTGGAGTGGACAGGAGCAAGGGGCTGGGGAATACCATGGAGCCAGGCATCCTTGCTGGGGCTGGTACATTAAAGTTAAAACCTGAAGGCTGCAAAACACCCAGCTGAATCTTCTAAGGGAAAAAACATTGCAGGTTGAAGGGACAGGGTTTGGAGCCCTGAGAAGGAGACCAGAAGACATGAGAGACTGGAACTAGAAGAGCAGAGCTGATTTTTAGTAGTTCCTGGATCCAGCTGAATCAATGACTAGATGAAGTATGGAAGTGATTTCTCTTTGATTAGGGATGGGTTATACTCTGAATAAAATGAGGATATGTTTCTGATGAAGTTTTTCTGCTTATTGTTTTGATACTTCATTCTTTACATAAAACTATTCCTGACTCTATTCCTCTCCTTTTAAAAATTGAACCTCATACTAAAATGGGCTTGGGGACCTTTGGAGATAGACTGATCTGGATCTGAATGCCCCTTCAGCCACTTGGTCGGTCATCATGTTGGTTACTTTCTCATTGCTGTAGCAATGCACTTGGCAAAGGCCACTTAAGGAAATGGGATTTATTTTGACTCCCAGTTAATTTTGAAGTCCATCCTGGGCAGAAAATTATGATGCCTAGAGCTGGGGCCGCTTGGTCATGAAGCAGGCCCACACAAATGCTTGTCCTTACTAATAATCTCCTTTTATTCTGTCTGGGAAGGACAATGCATATTTAGGGTAGATTTCTCACAAGTTAATTAAAGAACTTTACAGCCACTGATCAACATGCCCAGAGACTTTCTTTTTTTTCTTTGGCAATTTTAGATTCTATCAAATTGATACTCTTTATTACAGCATGTGTGTGTTCTTAGGCCTCCACTTCTATATCAGTGAAATGGACTCAAGTTCAACTAGAAGGTGAGGATACTCTATAATATTTCCCAGTAAGTACTGGCTTTGACAAATCAAATATATATTAAATTTCCACACCTACAGATTGACGTGGCTATTCTAGTACTGCAGAATTGCTTGGAAGTGTTTGGGACCCATGAAAATGAACAAGTTTACTGAAACGTTTAATATGAATGTGTGTTATTGAGACATCAGGAAAAAGAGTATAGAGCAAGGATTTGGAAATCTGTTTGTAGTAGATGGAGTCCAGGATTGAGGGGAACAGTTACAAGTCACAGTCACCCTCCTGGGATCGGTTTCCTAGGTTTATAGCCAATGCCAAGATCTTTCTGAACTTCTCAATTTAAGAAGTTGGTCACGTTATTCTTCTCTGAAATGTATGATATGATCCATCCCTTCAAAAGATGGAGAATGCCTCTCAGAGTCTGTCGTTGGTTTTTAATATTGTCATGAAATGAGTTTCTAGCCACATTAATGATGTCATAAGACCAACTGACAGAATATGAGAGGAATGAGCCTTGGAAGCTCCTCCAGTTTCTAGAGATATCAAAAGTAATAAGTGAAAGGCATAGTGTCCAAAGGAAATCAGCTTCACATCTCCTGCAATAAGATATCTAAACATGTTCCTCTCCGTTGCTTCCACAGTGCAATGTACACACACACACACACACACACACACACACACACACACACACACACACACACACACACACACACACTTCTGTTTACCCTATAATGGCCGCTTCCTTTCTTTCTCCTTTGGGGCTTTATAACTGTGTTTCCCTGAAGTCCCAATCAGCAAACAATATCATCCACAGCATTTGTGTAGAGGATGCTTCGCAGTTGGATGCTGAAAGGAAGTTAGTTATAGATTCCAAGTCTTAGCAACGCTCTCTCAGAACTCTGTCAGCCTAACTCTTCAAGTAAGCATGCTTACTTTCATGGACACAGAGACCAAGAAGATAGCTCAGCTCATCTTGGAAGTCAGTGGGCTCCGAGGACAGACCAATTGGAATGGGCAGACAGTGAGGACTGAAATTCTTAGTTCAAACTTAAGGATAGGAGCACTTCAGCAGAAGGGTCACTACATACTGGATATAAATACAGAAAATAAAAATAATTAAAGAGGCACCAGCTTAGTCTGTGTTACCTTTCTTCTAAGCAGTTAGCACCAAATCTAAAAATAACTACTGAAACCCAACACCGCCTCCTAGAAAAATCACATTAGTAAAAAAGACTCTTTCTTCTCAAGTCTCTTGGCCTGCCCCAAACCAACACTTTTTACCATTTTGCCTTTAACAAAATCCTCGGCCATTGAAATCTGTGCACGGTGACATTTATGGACTAACATTTTACTATTTAATTATTCACCACCTCTTCCCAGGTTCCTCTCCATTTCTGGCTTCACCAGCTTTTCGTACCAAGAGTAAATATATAAAAACCTACTGTTAAAACACTTAACAGGCCTTCTCTGTCACGGCTGTGAACTAGTGTCCAGTCCATTTGGAGGCCTCTCCTCCTCTTTCTCTTCCTTTGTTTAAAATATGCTGACCACACAGTGACCTCTCCTAACCCATCGGTCGAAAATTACAACCAGCCACACAAATAAGCAGCTGGGGTCAGAAGGAGCAGGGTCTGCTAAAAGTTAGTAATCATACATTAATTCCCTGACATAATTAATCAAAATGAACCACCGTTATCTAGCAAGAAACCTTTACCCTATTACAAAGGGGTCAATTTGCGAACCACTTGAGCCTGGGAGTTTGGAACAAATAGCATACACCCTTCATCCGGGATGCCCTAAGTAGGGAAAAATGTCTTTGAAGTCCCAAATCTACTAGATTTAGATATAATTTCATCAATCAAGTTAAAAGCCTGCCTCCCTCCAGAAGGATTCCATGGAGCTCTCTCTGTCAACTGGCTCTGTTGAGTGGTGACTGAGAATCCATTTGTACATTCTTTTTTTCAATCACAAGTCCGAGAGTGGGTCTGACCTGACAAAGGAGCCAAGAGTTTATCAAACTGAAGAGGAAGGAGAGAGATTTGTGGAGGGACCCGTTTCCCGCTTGCAGGGGCAGTCGTAAATTGGCTGTGTGCTTTGCACACAAGGGTGTGCGCTTTCATATTCAAGACGAAGCCTGCCAGGTGTTTAGCATCAAGATTTACATGGGACAGGCAGGAAGTCTGAAAAAAAAATAGAATTAGATTTGTTGACCTGCAGTACAGAGGAGTCTCTCTCTCTCTCTCTCTCTCTCTCTCTCTCTGCATGTATGTGTGTGTGTGTGTGTGTGTGTGTGTGTGTCTCATGTGTCTGTGTGCATACTTGTGTGTCTGTGTGCAGGTTATTATTAAGGTAATGGAGAATTGGAGGAGGCATAATTATGCAAAGGTTGGCTTGCATTGAGATGATGGTCTAATAGTCATGGGTTTCTAAATAAAGGCTGCTTGTCATGAACCTGGAAATAGAGAGTTAGAGTCAGGGGTAGGGGGTGAGCATATTACAAAGGAAAGTGTTACATGATACCATATTCAACTTTTAAACATTATAATGCACCCTTTCTCTAAGGTGGTTCAGAAATAAATTGTGCTTTAGCATTCCGATTTTGTTAGCTCTGTCCAGAAGGATGTGAGAGAGGCACTGGGCATGCTGACAATTGCTGATCACCCATAGCCTTTATGGACAACATAATCACAATTACTGTATTTCAAACAAGCCCCTTTCAAAAATTAGAGGTGTTGATGACTTTAATGGGGATATAGACCATTTGTCTGTTCCATTATTGCAATTACTGTCTGGCTTGGTATCTTCTCTCTGACAGTGGCTAATGCTGTATACTTCAAAGGAAGATATAAACCCTCAATAATGCATTTACAGTCCAATTCACATTCAGCTCTTCATGTCCCCACCCTGGTCACCCCACCTCTTCTATAGTCACAAGTGCCTGTGGGCCTGCACATACACAAATGCCCACTCCTATGGAGAAGGGCTCTGTTGAAGAAATATCTTTGCACTGGACATATAGAACTGGACCTATAAAAATAGGCGATGTGAGAAAAAGAAGACAGGAACATTCTAGGTGTTTAAGTTGAAGAGAGAGAAAGGCAGGGCTACCTCTCTCAGTCCTCCTGTTGAAGCTAGCTGCCTCACATCATCTGGGAATCTCAGGATAGAAGAAAACCTTCCTTGGAAATGCCTGCAGCATTTTTAGGGACTTAAAACACAACTCCAGGGGATAGTTGTCTTCTTTCACAAATCAATCTCCCACTTTTCTGTTCTTTGTACACATAGTTGTGGAAATAGGTGGACAATAGATGTTGAATACTTCAGGTATGTGTTTTGAAATACCTTCAAGTTATGCAGATGGATCCTATACCATGTACATGTCCTATATATCTCAACACATGTCCTCATGTTTTATGCTACAGAAGCCATGATCTTTACTCTTATTTTAAGATGGTGAAATGTAATATGGCATAGTACATCTTCCCACATGCAAAAGATCACAATCGGAGGAAAGGACTTTGGGAGGACACATCTCTCTGTGTCTGTGTGCTGGTTTCCATTCAGGTTTCCTGGAGAACGTTTACCAACAACCCAGATGTTCAGGGGCTCTGTCATTCATATTCTCGTATTATCTAGATAACTCTGGCTACTGCTCTCCACCAGACCTTACCAGGGACACAATGAACATGCTGTTGTGATCCTAAGACCTCAAAGTGACCAGAAAAGAATTAAAAAGGAAAAAATAACAAAGAAAATAAAAAGCCCAGCATATTGAAGAATCTGTTGGCTAAGACTCATTTCATAACTCTGAAATGAATGGAAATGAGACAAGGTCCTGTTGACAGCTATCTCAATAGCTAAGGTGAAGCTGTTCATTCGTAATCCAGTGGAACAAGCCAATGAATGTGTTCAGGTTCCACGTACCGTCTCTGTCTTTTAGGTCTCCAAGACAGCATTTATATCTTATACGTGTCTAGATCTACCCGAAGAAAAGGGAGTTAGAAAGCTCTCCTGGGAGACAGGGGAACTACTGGTTAACTGATCATTTTGGTTCCCTTGACTCCCATTTCTGAAACTTGAGAACTTGAACTTTCCAAAAGAAAGCTTCAGGCACTCAAGGACAAATCAGGTCACTAGATATGGGCGAAGCTCCCAGAAGCCATTCTAGTCTGTGGAATCTGGAATTTTACTCTACAAAAGCTGGAATGGTTGTCATTGATGGGTTATATTCCATCTCTGAAGTAGCTGCTTCCAATGATGATAGGAGGTAGCTACTTCGTATCCCATGTGCAGGCTAATTTCCATTAGCAGTACTAAAAGCCTACTGTTGGCAAAACTAAGATCATTGAATCATTTTTTGAAAAGATCTTAAGCTAGAAATTGTGAAGCAAACTCTAATAAGCCTCACAACCCAAAGTAAACTATTTACCAAATGTCACGAACTGTCAAGAGATGGATTGGTTAACTCGACTTAGCAGGCTAAATGGAACGTTTCGAAGAGTTGAAAAAAGAGCAACCCTGTACAACTCAAGGTACAGAAAGGTCTTCAGTGAATTTTAAGAGAACAGTATTTTGGATTTTTCTTGTTGTTTTTTAAGTTCAGAGGTGACATTTCAATAGGACTTTGAAACCAAACTGAAGAAAGATGGACATAGAAATGTTCTTTGTAATCACCAGCAAAATCTATCACACATGTTCTTTCAAGTAAGGTTTATTGGAAAGAAACTGCTACTAGAGAACCACATGTTAACTCTGACTTGCCAAGGTCAGGCCAGGATAATAAACCCTTGAACCTTACAAATATGCAAAGCTGACATAAATAACAAATTAAACTCAGCCAGGTAGAACACTTTGACCAGTAGATACAAGACACATACCAACCCCAAGGACCCAGAGCCTCTTGATTAGGAAGCAAAACTGCCCTTATCCTCTTTGGTCGCTGGTTATTTTTGCATCTGTTAGGTGCTTTGTGCTGCCTTGCTGGAGAGAAGCCTAATAAAATGGTTCTGCTAAGTTCTTTGACAACAGAACCATGTTACAGCTCATGGCTTGTTGCTGTGGTACATTGAGCTAATGACTTAGTATATCTTTATATGGGATTATAGAACTTTGTTCTATGGGTGAAACTGTAGTAAGGTACTTTGAGTTTTAGAGCCATGAGTGTGTGTGTATGTGTGTGTGTGTGTGTGTGTGTGTGTGAATGTGGATATGGATGTGTGCACCTTTATAATCAAGCTCACAGAGTCCAGAGGAAGATGTCAGCCATCTTGCTATCTCACTATATACCATATTCCTTTGAGGCCAGATCTCCTGGAACCTTAAACTATGGCTGGGACCTGCAAGTCCCAAGAATTCACCTATCTTTGCTCTCACATTGGGGCATTACCAAAATGCATGAGGACATATCTGACTCTCCATGTGGGTTTGGGAATCTAAACGCAGGTCTTCATTCTTGCACAGCAAGCACTTTTAACTACTGAGTGAATTTCTAAATGATTAAAACTACAGTGTCTTTCAGGAAGACGTTGGGAAGATGGAATATTTGGAAAGTTACTGGATTCTGCCTAACATACAAAAGAGAGTAAGCAGCCAAAAGAGAAGGTATGCTCCATGTTAAATTTCCAGGAAGATGTCTTTGTCTGATTCTATCATGAAACTGTCAAAGAGATGAGGCTGAGGAAGAAGCAAAGGGGTTTGACAATCTCATGGTATCGCTACCCAGGCTTCAAACCAGAAGGCATCCTTGCTATGCCTATGAGGCTGAGAGCATCTCTAAATAAAGAGCATATTTCTGTTGAGCGACCAACATGGAAGCTCTCAAGGTCTTTTCAAAGTTTCAACACTAAACTTTCATAATTTTACTCTTCGTACAGACCCAGTGTTTTGGCAGAATTAATCTGCGATGTCTTTAATTAAACATAGCCTGTCATACTCGAGAAATTGGAGGTTGGAGTCAGGGCTTTCGGCTCCTCTCCCAGGCTTTTGCTGTTGGCCGTGATAGGGTATTAGCTTTAATCCCAGCTGGTGAGCCTTGAAAGTGTGCAAGGGGGAAATAGTACTTGAAGGATCATCCTTGAGGGAAAAGCATTCTTTAGCACCCTGTTTATGACTTATTTTTAAATTAAAATATAATTACATAATTTCCCCTCTTCTAGGGACCACTTTCTATATTGCCAGAGATAGGACAGGATACTTTGTGTTTGCCCACAGGGAACAGCAAAGAGAGTAATTGTCCTACTCTTTCTTTTGAGCACAGGATTGGGGGTGGAAGACATTTGATCACATGATGAAGGAAGTGAGAACATTTCAATTTTTTAAAAATTTGGTAAATGTCTATAGGATAAAATATGAACTTGTAAGTCATGAGCTTATTTAAATAATTTTATAATTTGGACTGAATCTGTGCCTTATTTAAACAAGAGTTCTTTTATTTTTAAATACAAATGTAAAATTATAAATAATAGCTACATCTGGGCAGATCTATCTATGAATATGCCTATATACAGATTTTCTTTTTTAGACAGGGTTTCATTAAGTAGTTCAGGCTAGCCTTAAATTTCTTCCTGCCTCAGCCACCTCTGGGTTATGACTACAGCCATAAATCCATATGCTTGACGGAAATAACATTTAACTTCTCTGTCAGGATGAGATGTGAACAGGTGCTCTGGGTAATTCTAAAACGTGTACTTCTCCCTAGGCTCAGATGTCTTGGGTCACTGCGGCAGCCAGGTGACGTGTGAGGCTAGCGTGTGCCCTGCTGTGTCAGATGCCAGCTCTGGACTGGTGAAGGTGGAGATGTCAAGAGAAAGAAAGAAGAGGTGCTTTCTCCTTTTTCTTTATTTTTGTCCCCTTCTCTTTTGGTCACCAGCCCTATGTAAGGGAAAGAGGTTTGGCAGACTTCCCTCTGTAGGGAAACGAGAACTCATTTTAACATGGAATTACAATACCAATCATAAGCAGGCAGGATGGGATGACAAAATCCAAAACACTGGATGACAAAAAATATAAATAAATAAAAAGAGATTCCATTGCCATTTTCCCCTGATTATTTGTATGATTTTCTTTCATTTGAAGTCATGCACATGCAGCCCACATCCTCTGGTGATGTCAGTGGGATGCCTCATTTTCCAGGGAAAGTTGAGTTCCTAGCAGCTCACCTTTGAAAACAGATATAAATGTATGACTAAAATCTAAGGCGGCTTCAGATTCTTTGGACACTGTCAAAAAGGCGCACCAGAACAGGGGATTGGTTTCATAGAAATAGGACCCCTGGCAGTCTCAAAATAGCCTACTTTTAGTATCTGTTGAGTTTCTGGGTTGGGCTGGTTTGGGTTTTGTAATCTTTCCTCTAGCTCAAGTTCTTTATGCAGATCAGGGTCTCAGTCTAGAAGATAAATCACATTTTCTGCTCTCTATGGCATTGCCACAGCTGTGCTAGCTTGAAGTTGAGTGGATTTAGGGGGTAAGGGGATGAACACTGTAATTTTCCAAGAATCTATGTCCTGCTCCTTCATCCCATACCTGAACCAGTATACATATGAATGGTGCTCACCTCAACCCCAGTCCTTTGAGATTTCCTGGTCTGCTGAAAGCTGCTAGACTGAGCTCCTAGCTTCTAACTCAGTGTGGCTCTATTAGTTAATCCAGCCTTCCAACCTTGACCCAGCTGAGATTCTTGTCTGGGGGGTAAAGAAAGACACCTGGCAAATTTTAAAGTTTAATGTCAGGTTAATCTCAATTTATTTTGGTAAAATTAGGATAGCGTTGCTCCTAGCTTCTCTGTTGATTGTAGGAGGGAGGTGACAGGAGAGAGCAGAGAGCAGCAATTAGCAGGCTCTTGTGCAGGAAGTTAAATCATACAGAACATTACTACCTTATTTATTTTTGGATTCGCATGGATCCAAGGTTGTTGCCTGTAAGTCTCAAGGACTAAAGGATTAGAATGTGTAGAAATACATATATATCATTGAAAAGCTCGTCCTGTGACTCCTGTCTATTCATCTTTGGCTTCGGGGCACACGCTCTTGAATTGTATTAAATATTATAAGAAAATGTTTATTTAAAGTCCTTTCAACTGACAGGTCATTAAATGCTAGATCAAACCATGAGGAAATTCAACATCAGACTTGTGAGTGGGCCAGTGCGGGGTAGAATATGTTGATCCCTGTCTAAACAAATAGACACGGGAATATCCTCACTGCCATTGAACCTGTTGAGTGGGGGCTCTCGTGACAAAGAGTTGAACGAATCGATTTTTTAAAAGAGCTATTCAAGGGCACTCAGAGTTGGCTAAAGCTCACGTACTTGCGAATCTACCGAGGAGGTATGAATGTAATTTTTAACCACAGATATTTGGCTACTAATTCTTTGTCTGTAATGGAAACCAGCCACCCCAGAGTCCGGCACAGTGTGGATGTTGGTCTGGGCCTTTATGTTTAAATCCGAATAGAAATATAATCAGCAAGTGATACAGGAAAAACACCCTTTATGATGCTCCCTTTTCTACAAAGCAGCTAGTAGACTTTCCACATCGAGGTCATTAGTTTTTATCTGTCTATAGTAAAATAATTTTTCAGTCTAGAAGAGGGGTGGGAAAAAAAAAGAAGTCTCCTGTGAGTCCGGTAATAGGTTGGTGGAAATGGCACTCACTCCACAAAGCAGTCTCCTAGCAGAAGGGCAGCAGAGAAGTGTAATCAGGTTAGAACTTGATGTTGTAACTTACTCGAATGAAAGACTTTTCTTAAGGTGACATTAAGATGAAATATTTAAGATAAACTGGAAGATTTGACTGGGAATTCACAATGGCTCTCTGAAATAGTCTGTCCTGATTTACAGATCCTCAATTTTCAATTTATGAGCTGAGACCAGAGTATACCACCAGAGGATGAGAATAGAGTGGTCATATTAGAGGCAGCTCATATATCCTAAAGACAGACTTTGGAAGAATTAGAAAGTATAATAAAGTGCCTGTCCCTTTAAGACAGGGCCTGGCTCCCTGCCAATTTCCAACCTAAAGCATTAGATATTTTTAAAGCCCTTAAAACTGTCACTTTTCCCTGGACTTTTTGTCATCTCTAAATGAAAAAACAGTACCAGGGAGATTTGCCCATATTGTTTCCAGTCTCCTCAGGATATTTTTGAAAAGTAAATATTTATTGCTGACAATAATTTTTTTTTTTTTTGCGAAGGTTAACTAGCATTTCAAGTGCAAACCCGGGCATCTGAAAGGCAGAGAAAGCACCCCTCTACCTCCAGGGCACACATACAAACGGGAAGCTTGCAAACAAGGCCACCGGAAATGCGAACCTTTGCAATGTTTTTTAAAAATTCATTTCCAAAGAAGACAGGGACAATGATTTCTGGAGAGTCAGGCCAGAGGACATTTGGGACCCAGAGGAGTTTAAATGTAGCCTCGGGACCACTGGGGTTCAAAGAGGGAGCAGCTCAGAGGCCCTTTCCAGCCTTCATTGGCCCTCAGCATCTGGAGGTGGATTTGACAGCATGGTGAACACAGGGACCTTTACCTCTCTCTTCATTGCCTCCTTTCTCTGGGAGTCCAGGGCCAACTTCCAGAAACCATTGCTTCTCAGCCTCCCACTCTGTGCTTTGCTGTTAATCACCTGGAAGCATTATTATGTCCTTCAACTGTTTCCTGCCAGCTTGCTTGCTCTAAGAGACTTTTGTGGTTTCATATATTTAAGTGTTTTATACACAGATAAGTTATGCAAAATGTTGTTGCTGCTTTTTTTCACTTTCAAGATTTTAACTCACATCATGTGCTTTAAATCCAATTTGGAGAAAACTTTACTAAGACACAATCAGTAGGCCATTTTTTTGTTAAATGCCAATTTAAAGGTGCAGAGAAAATAGAACTCCTGAAGTCTTGTAGGATTATAGCTGTTTAATATAAAAAAAAAACTATTGGTTATTTCAGTAAATAACCATCAGTGGGATGCTTAAAAGTAAAGAAGACCCAGGGACAGACAATGGAGACTGTTTATCTATTCGTTAGCTATACAGAGGAGCACATCCACACACATACAGTTCCAATGCAGCATCCCCACACATCCCCATGTGCACACACCGACGGTACAACTTGGGATTTACAGGTATCTCCAAATCCAAGACAGTTCAGCCAGCAAGGGATTTTTCTGATTTTATACATTTTGCTCCGACGTAGAACAGTTGTCCTGAATGATCAAAAGCTACCCAAAACCCTTTTCCTCTGGATGTACACATTCGGGATGATGATGTCACAATTGCAGAACGCCATACTGTCTCAGCCCCGATCATTCGCTACATTACAGTGAGCAAGAAGAAAGAAGAGAGAAGCTGTGCATGCCTGTGGATTTCGATCTCACCTCCCCGCCCTTGAATTTCTGTTGATGTTTTATTAGTGAGGACTCGGTCCCATAGCTGCTTCTATTTGAATGGAACACTAAGAAATGCCATTTCTCTAGCAGCAAGACACTAAAGGGGCTATTGATAAGAAAGACGTGCAGATGAGTATTGGGTAGGTAACCAGGCAATACTGTTAGAATAAACTCTTTAAATTGCCGCCAAGTGTGCAAAAAGGCAGTCTGGGGTAAAGGTATTCATTGACATGAAGTATGGAGTTAACCACTTAGTGTCCACACAAGTAACTTAGATCTGTATTAAGATTGTCCGGGACCACAGAAATATGTTTCCCGACATGCAAACCTGAAAAAGGCTTTAGGCTCAGCTATTGGGAAAGCTGCTGGCAGAAGTGATGGTAGGTAAATCACCAACATTTTTGATGTCAGGGCTATACACAAAAACAAAAACAGTAAGGGCTGGGGGTGTGGATTAGAGGAAGAGAACGTGCTTCACACAAGGGCCTGGGTTCTATTCCTACCCCTGATAACAAACGAACAAAACCCTCTGGTAGCCAAAGGCAGTTTAAGATGCTTCTTAAGGGCACTAAGCATTGAGAGCAGCATCAAAAGAAGTACACTTTGGAATAAGGGTTCATGTGGTTTAAAATTCTCATCTAACTGAAGTTCTAAGACACTTAGTCCTTACAAGGTCTGTTGGAGTCATTGGCAGTTTCAGTCTAATACAACAATGGGTTTGTCACTTTTCCAGAAGCAGTGGCTTCTGGTTTGTTAACTGAATACCTGTGGATCAGTGCCTATGAGACCTCTGGCATTTACAGTAGGGTCCAATGAGATCATGATTATGGGTGAACCTTAAGGTTTGTGAGTAGGGAGGAATGTGGCCCCAACTCCTTGAAATCAGCACCCTTTAGAGTAACTCTCCTCTCAAGCTCTCCTGTCTTTCCAATTCTTTTTCTTTCCTGCATTTCCTTTCCTTCCTGTTGCTTCCAAAATATAAATTTTCTTAACAAAGGAAGGCCTTCACAGAAGAATACAATTCCATCCTCTGTGTGTGTGTGTGCGTGTGCGTGTGCATGTGTGTGTGTGTGTGTGTGTGTGTATTCATTGTTTATTCATCTCCAACTTTGAATTATGGCTTGGAGGTCTAGCAAACTGGTTCATCAGCATAGCATGGAACAGAGCAGGGGTGTGCGGGCCGAGGGATACTGTGCATGAAGTGTTGAACTCTACGCAGCACTTTCGGGAGAAAACATGAAGACTTGTGCGGTTTCAACTGGAAGAAACATTTTCAAATATGGACACCTGAGTTGCCTTAGATCAAAGATAGCCTTGGGCCTCAGAACTCGGAATTTCAACTTAGGATAATTGGTTTGAAGATTCTGAGTAACATAATAATAGGACAAGAACAGTGTGTTCTCTTGCACCCATTACAGCTGCAGAGAAAGTTGTGATGGAAACACAGAGAAGAGAGAAAGAATGAATAGAAAGGAACTTGAGACCAGTGAACAATGGGCAGAGGAGGAAAGGGTTCTACAGGAAAAGAGGGGTTCTGGTTTGGATCCTCAGTATCTCCCAATGACCCGTAGTGTGGTAAGCAAGGTGGAAGACTCAGATTTAGTGCCTCTTGGCAAGACTTCAGATCACTAGGGTTGTGACGTCGTCGGGAGGGATTCTGGAACTCCAATCTCTTCCTTCTCTCCTCTCTTTGTCTTTCAAGACAGGAGGTGATGCTTTGATTTTGCTGCACTCTCTTGGCCTGCATTCTCAGGCCCCTTATGAACAGGAACTTCTGAAAATGTAAGCCCACCCGTATCTTCCTCTCTGTAAGCTGGTAATCTCAGGTGTGTGCTTATAGTGAACGCTGATTAGCACAGGAAGTTGGTATGGACTACAGAGAAAAATGTGGCGTACATACACGAAAGAATGTTTTCAGCCGTAGAGGACACCAAAGCTGTGCCATTTGCAAGGAATTAAACCCGTCTTAGATAAATATTCTCTATTTTCTCCCATCTGTGCGTCCTACTTTTTATACAGATATGAAATCATGTATGTATATGTGACATGAATAAAGATGTCCAAGACTGACCTTGGGCCCCTACATGCATGTGCACAGGCTAGATCGACTACACAGGAGCACTGCCCTTCTACACACATGGAGAAACGACTTTTTGCAAAGGATTGCACATGTGGACACTGAAAAATTTAAAAGTACATTAAGATGAATGAAGATGATGAAAAGTTTGAATGTGGTTAAATTAAAACAGGAAGTCACTAAACGAACTAGTATGTATCGATTTTGTTCAGGAGAGGTTAGCAACTGTGCCTTGTCCAGAGAGCAGGAAAATAGGAAACTTTTTTTTTTTTTCCTGATCGTATAAATCATAAGGATTGGGAAAGTTCTAGAGAATGCAATCTGACTCCTGTGAGAGGCTTTGGAAGTTTTCCCTGCTCTAAGAGTGACCAAACTACCATCTGCTCCTGGAATCTTTGAAAAATTGGCCATGAAATAGTTAGCACTTTATGGTTCCATCTCCCTGCAGTGAACAGCAGAAATGAATGCGTTTATAGCAGGCAGAGCCCCCTGCACGATGGCACAGCTCAGTACATAGTGAGTCTTATATTTTATAATCATTCATGGGGAGTTTGGAAATCGATAGCCCACCTTCTGTCTCCCCAGGATTCTGCAGCTGATGACTTAACAAACCTTGAGACTCAGTGGAAGATCTATTCCCTGATACGGTGGCATTGTTGGTCGTTAAAACACCCAATGTTTTAACTTTTGAGTATCGCTCAGTAATTGTTTCCCTTAAAGGATCCTCGGTGGTACAGTTCTTTCAAGACTAAAAACTTGAGTGACAGAACTATGGTAAGAGGACTGTTGCTTCAATTAGTTTGGCAATGAATCCTTTCTGCATTATAAAGGAATGGACTGCAGTGAAGCCATGGTGCGCATTTCTTACACCGTAAGCTACAAAATTTGCTCTTTGAGACATATTGGCACATGTATTACAACCTCTTTCTTCTAAATGGTAAATCGCTTTTCCGATTGATTACTTAGTTTATTTTCTTAACTACCTGGTTACTCAGATGATTAATTTAATTAGATTCCATTAGGGTAAGGCACATTCCCCAAGCTCTTGTCAGAAGTCATACTCTTTTTGGTTATTAAACCAAAAGCAGCCAGCCCCTACCTTCAGGAATTAAAGTTGTGAATTTTTTTCCCTTATGGAGAGATAGTTTTGAATTCCATTTTAAAGAACTCAGGAATGACTCCTCCATAGGGTTTCGGTGCATCGTTGCTCTACAGTGTGTTAAGATTTTGAGAGAACTTCTGAATCTTGCCTTGCTATGGGAGGTGCATGAACAGTTTCTTTCCCAGGCAGTGCAGGCATTAGACAGGGCTCTTTCTGTTTTCCCAGGGGAGATTCCCCCATCTTCTCCATCACCTAACAAGCCCCTTCCTGGACATTAAAGAGATAATGCATCTGAAATAACAAGTACTCTTCTAGGCTTTTGGTTTATCTGAGGATCAAATCCCAAGAATCTCAAAGGTCCATCCGGCTGCATATACAATTGGACAAAAGGTAATAAGTCTCACCCATATTACAGTCCTAACAATTTCTAGAATGGGGAGGAGAGGAAAGTTCCCATCTTAAGTCAGGGCTAAACATTCTTGGGCTTTCGTGGCGTGTTTGTCTTTCAGTGGGCCAGACTGTGCTGTTGGCAGAAGCCCTCCAATGTGTTTGTTTCTCTTGAGGTTGTACGTGCCCAGCGAGCTCTCTGAAGTATGAACAGACCACAGACTCAACCTGTCCCAGGGCTGAGGCACAAATGTCAAAGGCGTGAAAACATGAGCCTAGAGATTGGAGGGGATTCGCCTCTGACACTCTCAGGAACTGGGCCTCCAGTCTGGATGAAAACCCGGAGGGAGGCGCAGCAAAATGATTGGCATGGTAGTTAGGTGTTGCATAATATATCCAGTACAAGATCCAGGCCTGCTTCGAGGTCTGAATTTTGAAGTAAAACAGATCATGGTTTGTGCCCAAGCTTGGATTTGTGCTTCATACATAACGCTTAGCAGGTGGTCTAACCGCTCACCTCTTTAGTGTGGGGTGTGCCTTGCTCACGAGGCTCTCGTTAACCTCAAGCAGGATGGAAGATGTGACATGAGTGGCCACCAGAGACTATCAGAGAATATGTAAACAGTAAGCAACTACTGAGCAAGCCCAGTTGTTTGCCCGTTCTGTCAGCAACAGATTTCTGAAATACTTGCAAGTTTCTTCCAAATTCTTAAGATTTTTTTTTCAAGACTTGGGTGGGCCAACATTTTTCCCAGACCTTGCTGGCAACTATCTTTACATATTTAGAGGGTAATTTGTTGATAAAAATCAAAAGCCTTGAACAAATGCATATATTTTACTTAGAAATTCCAATTTCGTTAGCCCAAGGGAAAAATTAGAGATATAAAGCCCAAATTAATGTTAAATATGTATTATATCTCCCTAGTCCATCACAAGTGTTACTCGCCGTAGTCAAATAAAGTCACAGAGCTCAATATAGAAACATGGGATTCATTCACTCAATCACACACTTTTACAGCTTTTAGAATTCTTTTGTTCTAAAGTTTTAGTACAAAAATGTTTCACGTTTAACACATCCTGAGGAGTAACAGTCATAGAAAGCAGAAACACTACCAGACAACAACAGCGTAACAAGTCTGATAAACAGGCACATCATGGGACAAACCACTGCCTGGACAGTTTCTGACACGCTAACACAACATGAAGATCTTTCAAGAGTATGATCATACAGTCGCAACAGCAACTGTGGAAGCTATGAGGAAAAGCATCATTACATAAGACCCTTGATTTATTGTCGGGGGTCATCTTGAATGTAAACATGAGCTCTGTGAAATTCCTTAAAGAGACAGCAGACCTGTAATTGTAACTAATCTCAAAATATTTCTAGAAATGTCAGCAATTAAATTCCTTAAAATAATGGAACCACTTGTTGTTTTTGAAGAATTCCTCCAAGCCTGACTCCTAACTCGCCGTTTAAAAAGACAGGCAGTTGTGGTTTTCGTATTTTGGCATCACGAGGCTCATGACTTTAAGGAAAAGAGTTCTAGGAAGTCTCTTTGGGACATTTCTCTACTAGAGGAAGACAAAGGTCATTAACTTGAGAAAATCATTAGATAAACAGTTTATATTAATTGATTGGAAAAGAAATCATTAGGTTTTAGTAGAGGACCAGATAAACCAAGACATGGACAACTTTTAACTTTTTCTACCCCAATATCACACACACACACACACACACACACACACACACATACACACACACACACACACACACACACAGAGGATTCTCAGGCATGAACTAGGAAATAATTTCCTACCTTTTGCATCCCATTCATATATTTATAAAATTTTAATTTCCTTTACACACAGGCTATCTAAGTACAGTGTATATAAAAAAAAAAAAAAAAAAAAAAACCCTTGGTACCAGAAGTATTGTCACCCTAAGGCTCTCAATTGCTTGTTCTTTGTGGGTTTTGGCCAATTACCAAAGAATCATTTGGTAGGTGTGTAGAACAACCTTTAATTAAATTTTAACAACAGTGTAGACACCCACACAGCATGGTACAAACAAAGGTAAGTGCTAATCTTCTCCCAGTCAGAATCTTTATCTGCACACAACACCATCAGAGAAGATGGAAGAATAAAAAAGGGATACATTTTAGATGTGACACATGAATTCTGATTGAATTTTTTTTCACCAAAAAGTGATATATTTTAGATATGACACATGAATTCTGATTGAATTAATGCTCTAAGGTAACTTTTCTTACTATCATTTTTTGCTTCTCACCTGGCTTCATCAAGGGTAAGCAGGTGTAATTTAGGCCTTTTCTACAATTGTAGCTATTGTGTACTCCAGATTAGCTATTTACCTGGAGGTAGTCCTCCCAGTGAATGTTTTGTGACACGGGTGTAATGATTTGAATGTAGCAAGCTTACCTAAAAGAGGTCTCTCTCCTTCGGGATCTAAGCAGCCCCACGTTTGGCTGTTCTGTCTGCATATAATGCTAAAATCTCTCTTTCCATTAGGAACAGTTTGAGCTGCATTTGAAAGGATTCCACCCCATTCCCTACTTTGTTGACCTTGTTGCTATAAGTGCTGTTCTGACATTATGACCAGAAATACAAGTCCTGACCCTGCCACATTGTATATCTATGCTACGTGCCCACATAGCACACACATTTAGAGGCCTATTAAGTGTCTGGATGGAGAGCAGCAACTTTAAACAGAGACGTAAATGACAACAGAAAAATGTCTATCAAATTCGCTTGTGTAAACAGTAAAGGTAAACACCACAGAAGACAAAAGCTTAACTTTACCCAGGGAGCCAATCATGAGTGAGTGTATCAGGTGCTTGAGGGCAAAAGACATTCCTATGTATGCAGTTCCACCGATATCTCCTGACTGCCACTTCTAGCACAGCACCAAATGACCTCGTATGTGCTGAGGCCGCATCGGAACCTGGTTTCCTGACCCTTTGCACCCTGGAAGACAACGTGGTCATCCTTCATTCTCAAGGCCTGAGCGTCTACTCCCTTGGATCTTGCTGGCCTTTAAAAGTCACAGGGCTCTGCATCTCCACCATAAGGGGGGTGGGGAGAGCTGGCATTCTTTAGGACCTGGGGGAGTTGTGTTCCTCTGGAATGTGTTGAATAGCTTGTAAATTAGAGTCCCTAATGAAAACTCGCTGGTGTCCAACTGGAGCAGTCATCTGGCTAAAATCAGGCAGTAATTCCACTAATTTTACTGCCCTTCTCCCAGCCCTCAACGCCTCATTTAGGGAAAAAATGTTTATGTTCTCCTCAAAACACCTGCATTCTAACTCCAGACCCAAAAGCAATTATAGATTTTATTTTATTTTATTTTCTGGTCTCCCTGTTATGAATGGAAGCATTCCTTTCTTTTGTAAAACGTAAGTAAATAAAGGCAGCCCTGAGGTTGCTGACTGGGAGACTTCTAAATTGTCATGTTTTCTTTGGTGTGTACAGAGTCAGTCCTATTCTGCAGCTGTCGCCCAGAACCATTTAGGTATTTTTCAGAAAACAATAGTGGGGACCTTCTCAGAGAAGTTTACATTGTGACTAACTGAGGTCCATGGAGAAGAGAATGGTGTGACTACCACTTACCCAATTTTAAAGTTTTCAAATAGACTTCGGTTTTTATCAAAACTTAGTTCAACTAAGAATCTCCATATTTCTTCCTTCCTTTTCTTTCATTTCCTTTCTCTCTTTCTTTCTTTCTTTCTTTCTTTCTTTCTTTCTTTCTTTCTCTCTCTCTCTCTTTCTTTCTTTCTTTCTATCAATTTAACATCACTGAAAAAAAAAACATTTTTGAACTTCAAGAAAAAGTAAGTTCTGAAGCATATACTGGAAACAGAATGAAATCAGTAGGTCCCTCTGTGTGTCTCTGTCTCTCTCTTCTTCTCTTTCTCTCTCTCTCACCACAAATTAATAGAACATTACCTGTGGGTTTTTTTTTCTCTTCTGGTTTTCATTTGTTTAAATGCTTTGAAAATAAGGTGAAAACAGTGTGTCTCAAAACTTGGTAAAACGTCATACATTGTATTACATTTTGTTACTTGATAAAAGACAGAGGGAAAAGAATTTCAAGTAACATTTAAACAAATCTCTCTATTTGTTTCTAAAGCGTCACCTTTCTCCCTACTCTCCCCACCCCATTCCCCCGGTCCTCCCTCTGCATCAAGTCTGGGGAACATCTGTGAACTGGAGATGCATTCTGGGTAATGACATGCAAATAAGCCCACCAGTTAGCAGAATTTCCTTGTCCAATAATGGAATCAGACCAACATGTAGGTTTTTAAATTGGAGCCAGGCTTGTCCAGGCCAGATGTGCAAACAACAGCACGTGTTCTTGGTTTTAGGGACCAAAGCAGCCATACCCCATGGGGGAGAAGAACAAGATAAAACAATGGCACAGGGCATCAACTAAGGAACTAGAAACAGACAGAGATGTTCGTCTCAGGAGTGACCATATCAGCCAACACATTAGACAGTGGCTGACTCAGAAGATGAGCATTTGACATCCTCAATGTCTCCCAACCCGGCCACTGGGATGAATAGTGTAGCCATTCTGGTCTGAGTTCAGCCTATCTTAGATTGCTAGCTACTTGGCAAGATGCTGATGACAGGCTTCCTTTCAGAGACATTCTGAAGCACCTGAGATATCAGGTAGCTAAGGAGGTCCCTCTCTTCCTCCTGAAGCACAGCATTGGGGACAGAGAATGAGGTCTTATTGTGTAGACCTCCCACTGGGCATGAGTAGAAAACTGTGGCTGCAATGATTGGCCTTGGAAGTCTAGTATTTCCAACACACTTTCTATGTATCAGAGGCAAGATACACTTGCTGCTTCCTGCGTGGCAAACACACCTCAGTCTGGTAACTCGAATCGAGTGGCTATCGAAAGATTCTCAAAGAACGGGAACAAGAGGACATCAAATAGGCTTAAATCAAAAAAGTTGACTTACTCAAAATGGCTTGAAACAAGATTTCAAAGCCTTTCTCCTTTGAAGTGAAAAGATATCTTGCCGTTAAAAAAAAAACAGCCAAAAAGTATTACATTATAGATGTCACAACTAATGATCCTCACAGAGACAAGGCTCTGGAGGATCAGAAAATGAGCAAACATTTGGATGTACTTCTCAAAGATGATGGCTATATTTAACTGGTGGCTATTGAATTTATCAGGGTCAGTTAGCATAATGAAAACATATTTTATTAGGCTGTTAAAGGGATAAATTGTTTTCATATTTATTCATCGGTTCCCAAGGCTAATTTGGGGCTTTTGAAGACATGGCTTTTCATGTCCCTAGAATGAACAGCTAAATAAATAAAGCATTAGTTTGAGAACAGAAGTAGCCACTATAGATGCAGGATGCTTCTCTTCCGTACGGGCCTAAGTAATGACTTTCTGCCTCAGTGTTCAATAGATAAGGCAAATAGTTTCTGGAATTCCCAAGATAAAACGAAAATAAATACAAGTAGAAATATATGCCAGCGAGGAAAAATAAAACAGCTTTACCATGGATGTTCACTGAATGACACACGAACCCAACATGATGCTGTTTATGATTTAAGCTGGGAACACTTCTGCTGCAATTCCTTGCTAAGTGCATTCCCATGGTCTGAATAAGATGAAGAATGTGGGGGAAAAAATCCTTGTTTTATTTTGTTTATTTAATAAAAATATATCAGCATTCCTAATTAAAAAATAGGAACTTTCTGATAGCGGCTTCCAAAGCACACTGGAGGTTTAAAGGCTTTAATGGGGGGAGAAACTGACAGGAATGGCAGAATTGGGCCTGTGAAATGGTTCAGAGGGGTAAAGGTGCTTGCAGCCAAGTCCAACAGCCTGACTTCAATCCCCGGAACGTGCATCCCAGAAGGAGAGAATCTTGAAAGTTTTCTTCTGACTTCCAAGTATGGGCAGTGGTATGGGTACCATGACACATGGATAAATAAACATAAAACAACGTTTTAAATAGAAGGGCAGAGCCTAAACTGTCATTAGCAGTGATGCTTTCCCTCAGGAGTAGCCATGGTCAGCCACAGTTCCTGTGGCAGAAGAGTTCTCAGGACACTCAGAGGAGATAAATATAAAGTACTCCTCAGGACGAGTCTTCTTGTTGGTGTGGGTCATCTATATTTCCCTCTTAAACCCTTAGTCTATACTCACAGGTTGCCGACTGAAACCTCACCAGGGCTCTCTGACTATCAAATTCACTCAGGTTGTCAGAGCAACAATGAAACCTAGATGTCTTCCAGCAGTGGGCTCCCCTGATTCCTGCTTCTTAAGTGTTCATTTAGATGAGCCTATTCCCCACTTTGTCTTAATGCTCTCCTTACATGATCTTGGCAACTTTGTCTCAGTTGTCGCCTGTATCCCTGTCCCTCAAGCCAGTGGGCAGAACTAGGTTCCCATTTCCAACAATGCAAGGGCATCTTGTTTTCAAAGATTCTTCTCTGTCTCAGATATCATGGCAAAGAAGGGCGGCTTAGCATTTTTTAAGACCATTTCAGACTGGCTTTTGGGCAGTCCTCAAAGATCACACCTCCAGAATTTTGTCATGTTGCCTCAGAACTGCTACCAAAATAAGGCTTTCCTCTTTATTCATACATTCCCACTGCCCACAGTGGAACCAGGGAAGCTCTGGCTGTGACGACTTTGACAGTGTCCTTATTTGATCCTGACCTGTTTGGTCAACTAACTACAACACCATGGTATAGCATATCTATCTGTCTGTCTATCTATCTATCTATCTATCTATCTATCTATCTATCTATCTATCTATCTATCTATCTATCTCTTTTTCTTCCTCCTAAATTTAAAGCGAATAATTCCTTTAGGCAAAAAGATTTTTTGAGTCCCTCTTGCTGCTTACTGGGTCAAATTCAGGTTCTCCTAGTATATGACACCATAGTCAGGATTGTCATCTTTCTCGTGAGCTTATATGCTGTCAATCATCCTGATGCCCTACTCCACGACTCTGGGCCTGTGCCAACCGTGTTCTTCTCTTCTTTCCTTTTTGCCTTGGCAGTCATCTTGGAGTTCAGAATATTCAAAGTCTTCCTTGGAAGGCTCTTAGCATGCAGGAGTAGAAGTTGGTTCAGAACTTGTTACCAATTGTCAGGTATCCCTTAATATTTTGGGAGATGCGGCAACTAGTAACATGGGTGTTCCCTGCAGGAAGAAAAAGTTGGCAGGATGTCCCTTTAGGCTTTTTAATGGAGAAGTGAGAAAGAAGGAGTTTCAATGGAAAGTAAGTTGGCTTGGAAGTCTCAAGTGTAGAGGAGCTCTCTCGGTGCCAAGAAAAACACATGCAAATTAGCATGGGAAATGCATGGGGTTGGCCAAAGAACAAAATTGGATAGGAAGCCCAGGAGCCACGTGATGGATACAAGAAGAGTGTCTCGGGACACAAGAATGTGGAAGGTGATTCCTCACACATCCCAGCCATTGCCGGCACCTGCCATCTCTCTCCACACAGAAGTAGCAGCAATCTAGGCCACAATTTACATTTTACATTTCTGTTAACTCCTGGAATTGGGTAGTGGAAGTGTTAGGGGCAGTAGATTAGAGAGAAACAGACCGAGCAGCAGCAGTAGAGGAACAGGCAGGCATGCAAAATGTGCAACAAAGGGCAGATAGAAGTATTTGCTTCAGCTTTAAACCAATGTGTGTGTAATTAACAGCTCCAATTCATGTTTTAATTTCCCCAACATATTACTTTTTATTGCAAACCCTTCATGGAACAGTGTGAATTGGCTGTGAATCAGAAGATGCTTCAAGATGGGCCCGGCATAGTTTCCTTCAGTTTCTCCTGACTGAATTCAGTGTTAGTGACAGACAGCACCCCCAAGGGCAAAGCTCACATTCCCTCTTGTACCTCAGCAGCAGGTATAGAGAGGAGATTGCAGGAACAACCCAGTACACCTTGTTACTGTGACACCATGGGGACCAGCAGGTTCACTTAGGGAATTGTGACTTCTTTCCTGTTCAATTATTAGTCGGTCTACCAAGACCACCTACAATTGCCAATTAGCACAAGTTGTAAAGAGATTCAGACTAAATGGATATTTTGATTCCATTCTACTTTCTCATTCAGAGTTGAAATTTTCGGATGGTAACAGCTTTCGGTGCCTTCTAAGGAAATGAGGTCTGGAACAGAAACCAGGCTCTCCATGTTTCAAAAGAAGAACACACACACACACACACACACACACACACACACACAGAGAGAGAGAGAGAGAGAGAGAGAGAGAGAGAGAGAGAGAGAGAGAGAGAGACAGAGACAGAGACAGAGAGAGAGACAGAGAGAGAGACGGAGAGATAGATGGAGAGATGGAGAGACAGAGAAAGAGACTGTGAGAGAGACAGAGATAGAAATACAGAGAGAGAGAGAGAGAGAGAGAGAGAGAGAGAGAGAGAGAGAAAGAGAGGCAGAAAGAGAGAGACGAATGTTTACAACACTCACATACCTAGACAGAAGGAGGAAGGGAGTGATGGGGGGTGGTCCCTCAGTCTGAATTTGAAGGATGGGAGAGAACATATGTTACTGAGAGGGGAAAATAATAATGGTGCATCATAAAACCCACAAAGCTTCCCAGGTCCATGGTACCACATTGCACGTTGTGATTTCGCAGTCCTCTCTAAAGTACATAGGAGCAAAGGGAAAAATTCTTGGTCATAAGGAGATATTAATTATTTACAAGATGGCTCTACTCACACAAAAATAAAATTAGCAGGCCACAATTCTCTTAATAATTCAAACAGAATTCTCTACTTTCCCTTAATCAATTGTATGTTTTAAATAAAGTATTTTTTATGCCTAAAATGGTCCAGCAATTTCTTCCCGTGCCCACTCTATGTACACACCAGCAGAGTGTACACATTCAAGTAGGTTCTGTAATTAATTTCGAAGGGAAAGGAAAACGTGCCAACATTGAAAGTAGTGAGTCCATTACTGGAACAATTGGAGCCTTGCTTACAAATGTGGGTAAACTATTTTTCCTTCTACTTAAACACTCATATATTGTGTAAACAGAAAAAAAAGATCCATTTGTAGTAAGTAGGACTTTTTCATTGTGTCTATCGGGAGACGCAGAAGAAGATATAGGAAACCACAAATTATTTCAGGGAACCAGAACACGCTCCGATGGTAACAGGCCACAGGGCTCCGAAAACATTCTGACATTCTGGCCCCATGTTTCCCTTACAGTAAGGCTCAGGAAAAATCACTTTTGGATAACATATGATACTATCTCTTCTTGTAAGAAAATTTGGCTGAACTGATCCAATTTACAAGTTAGAACGGGTAGGTCTGGAGTTCTCAAAAGCCTACCTTTTGGTGGTGTAGGGTATGTGAGAGATACAGTTATGGAAAGAGAAGGAAACCATCATATTTTAAGATTCTAGGTCCACTTTCTAGCATCTCGTGGTATGTTTGGAGAAGTCTCATTTGCTCAAGAAATCAGCCTTCTCTCCCCTGTTAAAAGGATATTCATGCTGAAGCCTTAAACTTAATCCATGAACGTGTTTGCAACAGATCTAATCTGAACTGAAATTCAGGCTTGGAGTGACAGAGCAGTCACTGAAACCCTAAATGTTTTCTAATTCAAAAATCAAGCAACATGTTCTAAGACTGAATTAAAAAATATAGTGGTTTTTAATTCCTTTAGTATAAAAATTTGTTTTTGTATCTGAAAGCTCTGATTATATTTCTCCTTCACTCTTGAATAACACACACACACACACACACACACACACACACATATACATATACACATGCCCACATATACTCACTCCTTAATTTATTTACCTTTTGCTGCATTTCTTCATTTATTACAGAAACAATAATGGAAACTTTGATAATTGCTTTTGCATCGGACCAGTTGTTCTTAACTTCCTAATGCCGTGACCCTTTAGTACAGTTTCTCATGTTGTGGTGACAACCAACCCTCAAATGATTTCGTTGCTACTTTATAACTGTAATTTTGCCACATAAATCATGACATAAATATCTAATATGCAGGATATCTGATATGCAACCCCAAAGGGGTTGAGACCCACAGGTTGAGAAACACTGCTTTAACTCCAGAGTAAAGCGCGATCACATTATCTAAGGGTAGTAAACGGATTTCATTGTAGAGAGAGAGAATCGGGAACCTGGTGGATATTTTCATTGTGACATTCGTTCTGCCCTGTCTTTTTCTCTGTTGTACGATGGTGGCTAGTTTTGGGAGTAGACTGAAATTTGTATAAAACAGAAGTTTGTTTGTGGTTTAGGAGTTCCCCTTTCATTGTCACGTATGCCCTGCAGATAGACTAAATTCTCAGTTTAACTGCACTCTTAGTCTCACTAAAGCCTTCCGATTTTATGGATTCTGCAGCAACCCTACATTGAAAACTACTGAAATTCCTAAACTGCAGGCTGAGTATCTGTGTTTCAAAAAAAAAAAAAAAAAAAAAAAAAAAAAAAAAAAAAAAATGAACTCTGAAATGCTCAAAAATCTGAAAAATTTTGAGCATCAACTTGACGACACAAATGGAAAATTCTCCCCCCTCCCATTCCTCATGTGAAAGACAGACTTGAGAAAAATACTGTGTAAGATTATTTTCAGAGCAAGTGGATATGGTGTGCAGGAAGCAGAAATGAATTTCATGTTTAGACTTGTATCTCATTGCCAGGGTATCTCTTCATGCATATGTAAATATTTCATTTTTTTTTAAAAGTCCAAATTACAAGATAATTCCCATTTCAAGAATTTTGTGTAGGGAATACTCAGCCTACACCAGACACTGTAATTTCTCTAATAAGCCCACTGATCTCTCAAAACTAGGACTTTTTTTTTTTTTTATTCCTTGCTTCTATCCTCTAATGGGACAAGCTAGGCAGAGAACACACTCAAGATTTCCCGGTGTTCTGTCATAGATTGCCCCACACTAGATGAAACACCGCAGATAGAGTGGAAGAGAAGTGTGAATCTTGTTTTAACATTGAGATCATTTGAAAGACAATGTGAATAATTTAGGCTTGAATTATCTGGTTGGGCCCTAGTGCCAATTAAATTAACCGAATAAATTATCCTAGGCTGATAATTTGCGGTGAACAAAGAGACACAGAGAGTTAAGATAAATACCTGAAGGATTCATTACAAACTCAGTTAATAATGTTTTCAGTCCTAATTACTCAGTTTGGCTATCTGAGTTGATCTATTTGCTGTGTAATTATATAATTGCTTAATTCTCCAGCCCTGGTTATGGGGAGGATTAAATGAAATAGTATATTAAAGGAATTTAGTAGTGCTTGCTTCGAGGGTTTGCTCAGGGTGCAGGCTGCAGCCTTCTTATCCCTTTTGTAGGTCGGGTCTGTTGCTTTAGGAGATAAAAGCCAGTATCACAGCATCCTACAACTTGGTCCTGTTTGCCTCCATGCCAGTTACGTTGTGAGTTCGAATGATTGGGTCAAAACAGAGCAGTGGCACTGACTCTGTAGAGACACACGTGTGGGCCCATCTCATCCTCACACCGAGCCCTTAGAGATTAAATGGGATTCGGCGGTGTTGACTATCACCTCTAGGGCTAGTCCAAGTTTTTTGTTTTTTTTTTACTCTTTTCAATACTCTGAGAAGCCTTCAGACACAGGGCCCACAGGGCAGAGAATATTTTCAACCTAGCCAAAGTTCAGAGTGTGAGGGGAGATAAATATTGGGCTAAATCTTAGAGATTGGCTTTGTGTTTCAGAGACAGAATACTTGGTATTTCAGAGACAGCAAAGACGCCCATAACCCCCCCCCAGTATTTCACGTTGGCTTAAGTTATTTAAATATTGGTGAGTGAAGTGAGAGAGCCAGCCTGTCTACAGAAAGGTGTGTTAGGCTTAGGCAAATTAGCGATGCTATACCCTGTGGAGTTCCACACTCCTCTGCAGTCCCTTTGGAGAGGACCCTCAGGTTCCAGACGATCATACAGAAGGACAGCAGAAGCCCTACAGAGAATGGAAGAGGAGGGGAAACAGAGCCAATAAATGGCTTTAGTGTCCTTATCCCACAATAGAATACTAATGGACGGTTCTTTGGTCTAAGTCAGAAAAGTGGGTTTAATTTTCTACGGTCATTCTTGTTCTCTCTGTGCCCTTGATCAAATCCATCATCTCTTACAGTCTTGGCTCCATCATGTGCAAAATCAAATCAGCCTGGCCTACCAGGCTTGTTTGTAGGGATTGAAGGCTGGGGTCTATGCGTAAGTTCTTTGAAACACAAAGTAGAAAAAAAAGCACTGTACAAACGTGAGGATTAGTAGCAGCCGGCCTGTTCCATTTCTGTTGCCAGGCAAATCCTTGGCCACTTGCCCTGACCGCAACATCCCCATGACAGGCATGGTGCATGGCAGAAACCGGAAACAGGCCACTTTCACATTATTTTGAAATTTGTTATGAAATTTTGCCAAAACTTTATAAATACCAGCGAGGGCAACAGGGTGTTGTAACGCATTCTTTCCACCTCATGAACCATTGTTTTTTGTTCTGGACTCGTAAGTTAAAATGCACTCAGCTGCAGTTGCCTAGCTGGGTCATCCTGTGAAATGCCTGATATTCAATGCTTGACTCTAGCCAATTATCTTTAGTTCCCCTCTTTTATTAGTGTTAAATCTGAATTACAAGGGGAAGGGTGGGAGTGGAGTGTGGACAGCACACTAAACCTCTGTGGCAGCGAATTCAGTTGTGCTGTTTTATGATTTCTCTCCCGTTGGCACTGCTGGCTTCAGTTCTTCGTTGATTTTTTTTTTTTTTTTTTTTTTTTGGCTTTTCCGGAACTCAGCCTTCCTTCCCTTCTACCTTCGATATGTTTTCTCAAAGCTAAAGACAAACTTCTCTGCTTGGGAAATTTGAAAGGAAAACAGAAGAGGAGGAGAAGGAAGAGGAAGAGGAGGAGGAGAGTTCACAACAATCTTAAACTCGTAGTTAACAAAATAAACTGCAGATAAAACCCCTGAAGGTCTTGGCAGCGAACGTTTCCCACTAAAATGAAACTCCGTGCACTCGTAGTCTGAAACAAATTACGAAGGAGGGGGGGAAAATCAACAGCTCTGGGGTGAAACCGGGGTCGCTGCTGCCTCATCATTTTTAACCAAAAATAAAACAAGCAAATTTTGTTTAACTGCAGGTCAAAATAAAAAAAAAATTAAAAAGTCCCTCATCTGTTCGGTGTAATTACTAACAGAGTGCAGCCTTAGCCAGCTGCAGGGTTCATGGATAAACGGAGGGAACTGTAATTTTCTCTCCCTGGGGTTAAACCTGCAAACTTGAAGTCTGTGCCTACAGTATGTTTTTAATATTCAATGGGAAACCGAGTCAGGACGCTTTGATAGAATTTCTCTCTCTCTCTCTCTTTTTCTAGAGTAGAATGAAATAATTGTATTGCTTATGAAAGGTTAAATCTCTGGGAGGAAAAAGGTTTCTAGAAATTTATTCCTCTGATGTCTTTAATCAAGACATTCTGCCCGTACTGTATCATTGACTCTCTCAGTCTGTAAGATTTTGTCATCAAAGATGGGCAAGCCGGGCTATGCTTTGGATTTATGGTACATAGGCCACTTTTTTCCTAGTATTCTCATCACAGTGTGGCCAGAAAAAGCTTCTTTCTCGTCATGATCTTTATTCTGAAGCCCACATGTATATTAAGGAAAAAATAAGGCATTTGTACAGGATTCATTTACGCTTAACTCATTGACCTCTGATTTCAAAACAGCATGCTCAGTGTCCAAATTATTCAATATAGTTTCTGAATAATCTTTAAGCCCTTAGGTTATCTGCAAAAAGATGTTAAATCTGACTTGAAAGGAAATGCTATTTGAACTGAAAACTTTTACTTTGAGTTTGAGATCGAACTGATGAAGCTCACATGAAAATCACAAAGAGAAAGAGAAAAAGCACATCTGCTTTGTTTTCTAACTGTCTGGGCTTAATGGGCAATTTCACACGAGGGTCTTCAAGAAAAACACAGACTCACTACCAGATAAGTTTTCATTTCCTAGGAAGAATGTGGAGCTGGAATTGTGGGTATCAGAAGCTGTCAATAGACCTTGAGAGGGAATCTGGTATCCAATAAGTCTCTGTGTCATCCCACACTTGACCTGGAGAGAGGCGCTCATCTGGTTTGGCAAGGATAGCTTACTAAGAAGGTGCGACAGAGGTGACTCTGAGAAACCAAGGGAGCCCACACCTGAATAAAATCTGATTATGCAGCTCTGAGCACAGAGCCTTCCTGGGCATTCTGGCTTTGGGCTTCTACAGAGGCCATGGATTTTCAGAAAGAAATCAATTTCTAGTGCTCCATTCGCAATATTAACACCATCTTCCCCAAGGAAAGTCAACCATAGTTGGCCTGTGTAAGTATCCCACCTGGGAGATTTCAAAATTCAGGCCTGCTCTGTGATGTGGCAATTCTGCATAAACACAGGTGTGGATTTGGATCTTTAACGGACTGAGCCAAGGAGTGCTGACCGATAATCTCAGTTTGACCGTTTGGAGACAGCACCTCGCTCAGCAGCTCGGCGTTTCACCTTTCTCTTGCATGCTGCTGTAACTGCTTCCTATATTCAGCTGAGCACTGTAGTGCTCGACACTTGACTGTGTCACGGCTCAAATGAAAAGTTTGTATCAAGATTCATGATATTCATGGGCAGTTTTATCTTCTGCAAAGCAGAGAGAGAGAGAGAGAGAGAGAGAGAGAGAGGAAATGCATTTACCTCACTAGTAGCAAAGACGGGAACAAGTGAGTATATGGTTACAAACCAGCACCCAGCACAAGAACCTAAAGAACACTGGATTGATGCAGTCCCAAAGCACCTCCCGTCGTAAGCAGCCTGAAACCAGCCTGCATCTGCAACTGAAGGGACAGGTTGAGCACTGTTTGCCAGGTGGCACGGGTAGGGTAGCCGCACATGTGTACACATCAGAAACTGCAGCATCAAAAGGAGCAAGGCGGTTGTTAATGCCTTACGGGAGAAAAAAAAAACAAAAAACAAAACAAAACAGGAAGCAAAGTGAGCGAGTGAGCATGCTTTAATCATTAGGAATGGAACAGGTATGGGAAGCAGTGGAGGGAGATGAAAAAATGAGAGGATGTGGTGAGCCAGGTTCCTGATGTGGACTCAGGGACAGGCCAACTCTACACGTTTTAGAACAAACTGAGGAGTCCAGAAAGATGGTTTGTAGTTCTTCTCTTCCCTTCTTAACACATCCATCTGTAGGCAGGGCCTGTGCCTATGACTGGGCAGCACTCTGGCTATTTTAGATTGTCGTAACATCTTTTGGATCAGCACTAGAAATGAAAGCAAGTGACATCACTGTTTTGGGGGGGAAAGTGACTGAGTCACATTTTTTATGAATGTAAAAATGAATATTAGATACTTACATCTTACTTTCATCTATGTCTGTGAGTCCATGCATAGACATGTACACACATATAAAGGTAGTGATAGGACAACTGGTATACCCAGGTTTCAAACTGTTCTTTCAATAAGCATATGTAAGTATTTCCGGAAGGTTTAGTTAGTTTCTAGGGCAGTGGATTTGCCTTTACTTTTCTTTTTTTGTTAATAAATATTATGTTAAGCTGAAAGTTTGACTTATAGTTCATGAGGTCTTAGATTTACAAGCTATAGTGTTACTTTGGCAAGGATTAGGTGTTGCAGTGAACAAAGGAAAGAGGGTGGGGTTAGACACACAGTGCAGATTCACAGAACCTTTTCTAGAAGTAATGAACACAGTAAAAATGGACCCTGTGGCATCTGACACTTCCTATCACACCAACCTCACTTTCTGCCTTGCTGCAAAATCCTTTTCCTGCTCTGTTCATCCTCAGGGTCAGTGCATATAACCCTCATGTTTAGATTGTTCTTCTCTCCATTTAACCAGCAATAGCAGATGTCATAGGTGCTAAGAATGAGTTCAGTTCTCTTCCCCTCACTAACCAGGTAAAGAATCCAACTCACGAGTCAACCATGGCCATGTGATTTGTTTTGATTAATGAGCCCCCAAGGAAGCAATGTCTTATGGAAAAGGGAAAGATGCTTAAGAACCAGCATTCTATTTTCTGCCCTCCACCCATCCACAGCACAGCAAACTATGTGTGATGATGAGATTTGGGGACAGGTGAAATGTCACGGGCTGTTAAGGCAACACAGAGACAGCAGCTGCTCAGAAGAATATTCTGAAACAGCCACATGTTGCTCCTGTCTGGTGAACATACTTTTGTGTTCTGGGACATTTGGAAGCACAGCAGAGTTTAGGGAAGCTGATCTTGGCTTAATTCATTCAAAGCCACACCTGACCTTAAGGGTCTCTTTAGTTCTCTGCCTCACCCTTCTCTTCTGATAAATGGAAAAATAACAAATTGCATCCGCCTCATATGACAAAGAAAAGAAAAATGTATACGCAAGAGCTTGGAACAAAGCATTCTATATAGTGATTCTTCTTGTAAAAAATGTTCAATAAAGTGTACAATGATGCCATTCTCAGAAAGGTATGCTGTGTACTTTGTTCACAGTTCCTCCCTGGAACCCTCTCTTATACAATGCACTAGTATTGCTCAAAGAATTTTCCCATCTCCAAGTCTTTGTACTAGGTACTCATAGGATCTTAATTAAAATTTTATATTTTCCTGTGTGTTGATTTGGTTACAGACTTCCTGCAGGGAGACACCATGTTTTCTCGACTTGCTGTTTTATCTCTGGAAGGCAGCCCTTGGTCTCAGACGATGTTCCTGAGTATTTTTGTATTTAGTGTAGTAATGGAAAGATGTTGAATGTTCAAACGTGGATTTCAATCTCCTTGGAATTTTCACTCTGAGTTATGCAAAATATGGATGTGGTTTGTTTTTCCTGTATACACACATCCTATAGATATCCTTAAAGACATGGCCATAGGCACATCTGTCCTCCCCCAGAGAGCATTTCTAAGGATTGAAGCGCAATCCAGACAATGACCTACATGGATTAGGAACACAGTGTCCTGCTGTTGAGGTAATAAATTCATCCTGTTGTCTTTTATCATCCCGAGGATGATGGATTCTTTGATGCTTCTCAGTTCAAACTTCAACTTTCCTAGTCTGAAGCAAAGCAGGAGAGAAGTAACCATTTGTAGTGACCCAGAGCCACGTACTAGATCACTGTTGACAGACTGCTACTGAAACCCTCATGGATGGCGTCTCCTTCAGCAGCTGTGACTCCACACTTGGCTCAACTTTTGCCACAAACGCTCTTCCTATGTTCTTTGAACAATAATATCTTAAAATTTTATAGCACCCTATAGCTAAGCATCTTTAGACATTTCATAGTACCATTCAAAGAAAGGCCATCTTTGCCACAGGGGCCACATTAAAAGCAAATGGGTGGACCTCCTGCAAGCTATGGTTACTTGGAAAACTGCCAGTCTCTCAGCACCCATGGCTGGAACTTACCCTTCATAGATGCAAAACACAGGGCCCTATGAAACTCTCAAGATGTCTCAATTCTCAGAGCCCACATCCCTCTGCATAAGAATTTTAGGGGTGAGTAGAGAGAAAGCAAGACACATCCACATTGGAACTTTGAATTATTTGAAGTAGAGTCTAATATTTACATGACAGGAAACTAATTTCCTTATTTGAGCGAGCCTAGATCTTGTGCTGGGAAATGTGTGAAAATGTTTCTCCCTTAGATTTCTATTTTTACTTCAAGTATATGATTGAATATATATAAATATTATATAATTCGTATTATGTTTTTATACTTTATACTATACACACACATGTGTGTGTGTACATATCCATATCTTGCTTTGGGCTTTTCATGACATTATTTAAAATGGTTAGAACTTGTGGGATCCTGACTGGGTTTGTTGTTTCTGAGTTTCCAATTACATCCGTCTAATGGATAAGGCATAAGTTTCAAAGGCAAAGCTACATTAGCAACAGGAATGAGAATTCATACAATTATCATAATAATTAAGAAGACTGGTCAAATCTCTCCCAGACTAAAAGTCTAAGTTGAAAATGTGGGCCACAGGAAGGAAAGAAAAATTCCACCTGATAAGAAGCCAGTCTGTTCTGACAGTTTGATCAATGTCCAAATTTTAACTTTCCCCGTGAGGATGAAGACTGGTGCAGAGGCCTTGGGCTACTAATAACTGATTGTTTAGGCACGTCTGTGAGGGCTCAGATATAGAAGGGCAGGTGTACCGTAACTTCTCTCGGACACCTTCCAGTTGTTCTCAGACGTTTTGACAATGTCTCTCCCACCAAGGAAGTTTCTGCACTAAGTGTCACTGTTTTTTCTGTTCCCTCTCTGATGTTACTCCCAGAAAGGGCAGCCCCAGGGCCCCACTGTTTTCTTTGCCTCTGTATTTACTGCTGAGCTCACATGTGCTTGTAGCTGCCTTTAAGAACGACAAATGTGCTCTAATTTTAGTACATCTTGGCAATAATTGTTTTTATTTCTCTGGCGAGGAAAAGTGAAGGAAAAACAGCTTGGAACTTAATAACCACCTTAGCCTGCAGCCTTAGACTTTATTCATGAGACTTTTTTTTTTAATCTTTTTTTTTCTCCTCCCTGTGTTCTCAGTATCTTCTTGAAGGTGAAGCATTAAATTACCTTTGCAAAGGTTATATGTTTATTTACAAAGAGCCAGCTATGAATGTGTCTTCCAAGAGTGGCTTCCAGCAATACGCTTTCCAGCTCTCTAGTCAGCAAGGCTGAAACTGAATAAAGTAATGTCTGGGCATTTCGACATAGTGAAGGTTAGAGCTTCATCAACCACCTGACCCACACCGTGTGCAAATCTCATGAAAGTGTGATGTGTATTTGTTCCTTGAGCCACATTATGTGTTGGTATTTTGTCTTACAGGGAAATGGTACTAATTGTCCTTCAAGGTAAGATTAATTTTTGTACAACAAACCAGAGATTCCCTCAAATCTATGCAATGTGTCTTGTTAACACACAGCTAAGTGCTAAGCACGGGACATAGCAACCTGAGAACTCTCAGTCGCATCCCAATTCCCATGATTCTTTAAGTGAAAGGAAACACTTGCAGGATCACACAAAGTAAAGGTTTCCATGAGGAGACTTGACTGTCTGGTCAGGACAGTACAAGAATGAATGTGTGTGTGTGTGTGTGTGTGTGTGTGTGTGTGTGTGTGTGTACACGTATGTGCGCGCCCGCGTGCGTGTGTGTAAGTGTGCATTTCTGAAAGGTTGTATATCACTGAAAGGGCTTTTAAAAGGTGAATTTGTCCTGGATTTCCAGTATGTTTTGGGCCAACCAACCAGAGCTTCCAGGGACTAAGCCACTACCCAAAGACTATACATTGACTGACTGGGGAAAGGGAATAACATGTGAAATGTAAATAAGAAATACCCAATTTAATAAAGATTGGGGGAAAGGTGAATTTGTCTATGGAAAGATGGAAATCATGAAAATATGCAATTGTTAACTCATCCCTGTTGATTGTTGGTGAACATGTGGAAAGCTTCCCATCCAGTGAGAGATGTTAGACTTTGAGTCTGTTCAAACTTTGCATAGATATTCCTGAGTGGCACTTCCCAGCTGTACACAGCGCCCACGTTACCTGTGCTTTTTAAGGGGCTTAGTTTGGAAAGGTATATGCTGGCTAATCTGTCCATCCAGCTCTGTAACCATTTTCTGCTAACCACTATCACTCCATCACATGTTAAAGTGAATCCTCTGTATGTATGTGGTGTGTGTGCGTGTGTGTGCGTGTGCGTGTGTGTGTGTGTGTGTGTGTGTATTATCCAATTAATAGTCAATCTTAGAACTGTTGGGGCTGAGAAAATGAACACTTGCTGGAAATCTTCTGGAAAGGAAATCCACATCAAAGATCTGCTGGAAAGAATCAAACTGCAGAATCACAATTTTAGTGGAGTCTCCGGGTTGAGTTGAGTTGAAGGAGTGAGTCACAGGACTATGAAAATTATAGAGACCAAGGGCAGAACCTGTTCCAGATGAGTATATGTGTCCAGCAGGTGCAGACAGCCTCACAATGTCCCAGGAGGCTGTGTCAGAGGCTAAACTGAGCTGAAACCCCAGGGACAGTAGAGAGTTCTCTTCCTGTTGATCCCTTCACATGTGTACGTGAGATGACATAACAATGTCGGGGCTCCTCTTTATGGAGTCCGGGTAAGGGAACTACATTCTTTCCTCAGTCCAGAGTGTTGGATAAGTTCTCAGGCTTTCCTTTTTCTATTATGATTTTAATATGCTCATTGCTTACATGTTTTTTTTTTTTGATAAATTAATAGGATGCCATGCTTCTTCTTTCTAAGAATAGGTCATGCATCCATTTGTGACTTGTAAGTGGTCCTGGGCAGAGGGTATTGTTTCTGTAAGGTACAGCATCATCCTTCAATACCAAAATAGAGTCCAGATCTCCTTTTAAATTGGAGTCTCTGTTGTCAGGTCACAGCCCCCCCCCCAAAAAAAACCCAGTTTCACACAAAGTAGAGGGACTTGTAGGCAGGGCCCAGCCTGACCTTAACACACAGCTTGATCATATTCCTTTCCAGCATTTCTCTCCTAGCTATGTCACTCACAAGAGGTTGTCAGTAAACACCATCTGATGGATCTTCAATCCAGTGGTCAGCGTATGTATGGCATTCAATAAATGTTCCATAAACTTGAATAATTTAGTCAGTTAATGGTGTGGGGGAACAGTAGATGTTCCAGTACTTTGCTCGCTTAACATGAAGTGTCATCACCTATGAATGAAAAACAGCCACTCCATGTCTCCATGTGCTCACTTCTCCCTTGGATTACTAAATTCAGAATAATCACTGCCTACTGGATGCCATGGTGTCCCATCCTCTCTACTTTCTGATGATCTCTGAGGACAATTCACATCATTTTTCAGTCTTCTCCCACAGCCATGCCCAGTCCTAGAGAATGTCCCCAGAGCCTCTACTCTGTGGTAGTACTACTCAAGGTAGTATAGAGGCCAACATGAAGATCCTTTATGAGAATTTTCACCACTCTTGATTAATTTTACCTATTATGGATTCATTAAACTATACCTTCCTAGTCATTGCAATAAAAAAAACCATTAGAGTTATTTACCTTATATTGGAATGTGTAAACTATTTGCAGTACCCTAAATCTCTAGGTGTATGTAGGAGTTGGCAGCAAAGATGGCCCAACACTTTCATAGTAGCTATGACTGACCACAGGGAACATTCTGAGGACTTATACAGTGGTCCAGGTTGTATAAAGAACAGGCAGTCAGCTGCCTTGGGACTTCAGGGGATGAACATAAACAATTTGGACCTCAAGTTTTTATTTTTCATCTTTGATTCTTTTGATGAGAGTTATGTTTTAATTTTGGGAGGGGAGGGGTCAGGAGTCTGTCCTGCTTGGTCCACAGTCTACATGCCAGATCTGAATTGTTAGTGACATTAATGAGCATCCTAAATATACCTGTGCTTTAGAGAAACAACGTTGGGACCCCACACTTTCTAGAAAATTACTCGTGTGTGTGTGTGTGTGTGTGTGTGTGTGTGTGTGTGATGCGTACCTTAGAAGCAGAAGCCAGAGTCTTGAAGATGCCAGACATGTACTCTACCCTTGAGCTACATCCCTTGCTGAAGTTACAGGCCTTAAAACGATAGTGGAAACCCAGTGGAAAATCAGACTACACAGTGGGGTGAGACAGTGTCCTGTAGTTCCCAAATGGGGTTGCAACTTCTCAAGGACTGAGAGAGGTCAGGAAAGAAAACACAGAGAAAGCTTGAGAGGAAGTCAATATTGCAGAATTGCCAAGATGCCTCGAGGGAGAGAGCTTTCCTGCTGTATTACCTGCCAACTGACTTCCAGACCTTACTGAATATGGCAGATTCTGAGCACAGTGTAGATGAGAATCTGCAAATCGTGCCTTCAAGAGGTCTGCTGTGCACACCTGTCACATTTTCATCTCATTGTTTTTAGCATCATATCATGATCTCCAAAGAAATATGATTCTGTGGGTTTTTCCTTTTATTGAAAATTAATTTTCTCCCTCATATAAGCTATCCGATTACAGTTTATTCTTCTCAACTTGCTCCCCCCTCCCTCCCTAGATCTATTCCCTTTCTGTCTCTTACTAGAAAACAAACAGGCTTCTAAGAGATGGTAATAAAATATAATCGAAAATAAAACAAGATAAACCGAAACAAACACTTTGGAATGAATAGAAGGAAAAGGCCCTAAGAGAAGACACAGAAGATAGAGACCAGTCACACGCTCACACACTCAGAAACCCCAGGAAAACGGAAAAGCTTCCCACCTTCTGTTGATGGTTTCATTCAAAACTTCTTCTTGGAATGATGATTCCCATAAGATATCAGTTTAGGTTGCAATCCAATGGCCTAAGGTGGGAAGATCACACGCATGGGCACACAGTTAAAACCTAAACAGAAAATTTCATTTAAAAATGCTAACTTTTTTTTTTGCACAGCAATCCAAATTTATTGAACTACGGATGCTAAGTTAAACAAAATTGCACTACTTTAATTAAGGTTTCTTATCTACTTTTTAATGTTTCCCCCCTCACATACTTTACAACTTGTGATTCAACCCATTAAGTAGAAATATTGATTTTATTTTAAATTTTATTTAACCATGTAAACATTTTTAAAATTATTTAAAATTGAATCCATTTTAAAAACTTTGATAAACATTGGTTTCTCTACCACATGAAAGAAATAATCCTATTTTATTAGCTTTCTAGATTCCTGTTCTAACTGGAATTTAAGAGAAATATCAATTTAATTCGCCCTCTCTTTCTTAACGTTGTCTTCATTGACTTCACTAAAGACTTCCTTTTTTAGGACATGCATGTTAAGAGCCTAGCATGGCTGTCCTCTGAGAGGTTCTACTGAAGAGCAGCTGACTGAGACGACACAGATACTCACAGCCAAGCATTGGACAGAGGTCAAAAACCCCTATGGAAGAGTTAGGGGAAGGACTGAAGGAACTGATGGGGCTGGCAACCCCATAGGAAGAACAATAGAGTCAACTAACCCGGACCCCTGGAAGCTCCCAAGTCTAAGCTACCAACCAAAGAGCATACATGGGCTGATTCAAGGCCCAGCACACACGCAGCAGAGGACTGCCCTGTCTGGCCTCAGTGGGGGAGGATGCCTATAATCCTGTAGAGAGGTGATACCCCAGGGTGAAGGGATACAGGATAGGTCAAGAGGTCAAGAGGGCAGAGGGAGACTCGGGGAAGGGGGACTGGGAAGGGGGTCAACATTTGGGTTATAAATGAATAAAATAATCAATAATAAAATAAAGATTTTCTTTTTTAAAATGTATTACTCCATTGTGTTTGCACACCTTTTCTTTCCATTCATTTATCTAACGCTGGACATTTCGGTTGCCTCCTCTTCAACTTGGTGGTTGAAATAGATGTTTCAATGGACATGTAAGTGCAGATATGTCTTCAGCACAAGAGTTCAACTATTTGAAATATACACTTGGAAGTGGGTGTGCAATTTCTACTTTAGTTACTTTAGTTCTATGGAGGTTATGAAAAAGTGTGATGCCAAGTGAATGAAATGAGTGCAGAAGGGTAAATGCTGTCTGACCTGGTTTATTAAGTGGAAGGTGACTAAGTTTTGTGTTTGTGTGTGTATTCCTATGAGGTACTGCAGGTACATGAATGCCCTGGCACCCTTGTGGAAGACAGATGACAACTCCTTTTGTCAGCCTTCTATCTTATTTGAGGAAGGATCTCCTTTTGTTTTTCCATTGTGTGTGTGTGTGTGTGTGTGTGTGTGTGTGTGTGTGTGTGTGTGCGCGCGCGCGCATGCATGTGTTTGTCTACACATGCATTCACACAATGTACATATGTACATTTATATGCATGTATATATATACACACCTACACATACATATATACGCATATATATGAATATACATACATATATGTATAGTATACTAGGCTGGCTGCCTACAAGCTTATTCTCCTGTCTTTACTTCCTGTCTTGTCCTAAGAACCCTGGTAGTACACTCATGTGATCCTGATCTGGCTTTACCTGGCTTTTGAATGTAGGCCATCATGGTTACATAGCACGTGCTATATGGACTTAATGTGCCCCCAGTTCTGCTTAGTCGTTCCATGTCTGCATTTCTGTGACCTTTGCTTAAGACCATGACTCACTTGTGACCTCTGAGTTTAACCACCTCCATGCCCTTTCACAGCTCTGGCAGCAGGCTATGTACCTGGTAGGAATGCAAGGTGTCCTTCCATTAAGACACAATTTCCTCTGTGAGTGTGTGTGTTTTACACATTGTCTCTCCCAGTGTCAGTGAGGACTGTTAAGTTCCACGTTTTCCTGGAAGGCATTTTCTTAAAGACAAATGCTTTGCTCTAAGTTAAGGAGCTTGCCCTCCCCCTCTCAGCTGAAGTGCTTTCCACACACCTCCGAGAGTTTGACACCTTACAGCTCTCAGGCCCGCTGTGCAGACCCGTGTTGGCTGCCACTCCTGCGATTCATCGGGCAACAGACCCTGCGGTGGACACAAAGTCCCTGGCTCTAATGTAGCTTCGATGGGAAAATCAGATTCTCCTCACATCATCTGGAATTACAAAGGCTTCCCGAGGAAAGTAATTCACGAGAAACACAAGGGCTGCTTGTAAATTTAATGATAGCTGCCCCCTTCCCTTCCAGCAATGGAGATTTAAAGCACAGAACGGGATTCTCGGAGACCAGCTGCTGCAGGTTCTTCGGGTCAGTGCTGGGCACTCTGAAGAGGTGCCGCTAAGAACAGACACCTTCTTTCTTGCCTTTCCTGCCCGTTCCATGGTTCTACGTCTGGCTATTTGAAGAATGCTCTTCTAAGACTGATAGCATGACTTAGGGGGTAAGGGTGCTTGCTATAGAACCATGAGGATATGAGTTCAAATTCCCAGCAGCTAAACCTCTGTGGGGAGTTGTTGGGTGAAGGAGAGCTATTGGCTCCCCCCTTAATGCAATAACATACAGACACTGGCCTAGCCAGTAAACACTTTGGGGATAATAACAAGTATAGACAAGCTAGTTTTATCTACGTTACCCCATTTTGCATCTTTTTAAATTTCTGTGATATTTTAATAGTACTTGAAACCATAATTAAATTACTCCTTATTGTCTGTATGTGTGTATATGTGTGAGGATGTGTGTGAACATGGATGCATGTATTGCACAACGTGGAAGATGTAGGCCTGAGAACAACCTTCGGTGTTTGGTTTTCTTCTTCCCCCACCTGAGTCCCAGGGACTGAGCTCAGGTCTCCTGTTATAATGGGCAATGAGAACTTGTAACCACGGGGATATTTTGCTAGCGTAATATTTTCACACTGCTTTACATAGCCTAAAAACATCATTCATTCCCCTTAACTCGAGGGTCTCTTTGCAGTCAGCTATTTGGCATACATAGTTTTATATCTACTCCTTTGTCCTTCAAACGGTCTTTCTTAGATGCGTATGGTACCTTGTACCTGGTCTGGGTCTTAAGCTTATGCATTTGAGCCCTGCCCCCTACCGCCACTGTTCACTGAGCAGACATGTGAGTGGCAATAAATTTCCATCCTTTCCCTTCTTTCTCCAAGAAGCTATCAACTCCTTAATTCTCTATTTACTACAAAACTTATAAAATTTCAGCTAGTTGTCTTCGTTCCAATCTTGAGCAGGCTATCTTGCCGTTAGACACAGATCCAGCGTGCATTTTCTTTGATCTCTTTGTCAAGTCTACAAGGAAGAAATGAGGAAGACGATCCTCGGCGTGATGGTAAACCTCTTGATGTGCGCCTGTGAGCTGACTGGTTCGTGTTTTGTTGTTTGGTTTCTGTGAGTTGATGGCCACACACACAAAAAGAATCGCTTTTTCTTTCTTTCCCCTTTTTATGTATAGGGAGGTGAGTAACATCTGTTTTAACTTGAATGATTCAATATGTGTTTTAAGAATCATGTTTATTGAAGCAATTTGGTTATAAATATGAGAACAGATTTAGGGGACAAGTTCTACTATGTCTTTCCCTAAGGCAACCTGATTTACAAAATCTGAAATCTTGTCTGGCTCTGAAACAATGGCTCCACCAAGTTAATAAGTAAATAGAAGGAGGGGACCTAATAAAGCTCAGATCCCCAGAAGCTAAAAATTTAACACCTTCGTAACAAGGTGGGAGAAAAGAAGACGGAAAAAGAACCCATGTTTGCCTTGCCATCCACTAGAGGTCCCAAACCCATAAACCATGAAACTGAAGTATAACCCTATTAATGTTTTTCTAAAAAAAAAAATTATATATATATGGAAAAGAAAAGAAAAAAAGGAAAAAAGAAAGATGACTCAACCTTTCACCTAACAGGTGCCTGTGCTGCCCTTGAACTACAGAGATTTGATCAGCATCACAGTATTAGAGTCTGGAAGTCTAAAAGGCATTAAGATCAATTTGAGAGTGTTGAGAAGGTGAAATTCTTGTCAGGTAGGCGAATACATCCTTCTGGGAAGATTTAATGTTGTTCCTCACAGGATCAAGGGAAGAGAAAAATACCCCGGGTCTCTGAAAACATTGCAAGAGTAGAGTATATGTCTCTTGAATCCAGAAAAGGAAGGATGGTATCCATAAAGAGACAGGGTAAAGAGGGGGCACAAACATTTCCTTTGGCAGCTTGCTTGCTTGTTTGTTTGTTTATTTTTGTTTTGTGCTTTGTTTTTTTTCTTAATTTTCATCCAAGCAAAAATCTCCACATAATTACCCAAGGTTTGATTGAAGTAGGATGTGATTCCAGTCATTCCAATCCTAAGAATTGGAATTATTTGAGTGATTACAAATTTCAACCCATGATACTATGAAATAGGGAGATCCAAGATGCCCACCAATGTTGTTCTTGCTTTGTGGTGGTGATTAGTTTGAAATGTGGCTGTATTTCTTCAAAAATTCTGAATGGAATTGTTGATGGCATCTGTGACTCCTTCATAGTGACGCTAAAGGACGACAGATCTGGGTGTTTTGACCCTTTCAAAATATGTTTAAAAGTGCAAAATTTGGGCCAGTCGTCCTCGGTCACCGCTGCCTACAAATGGCGCATGCAGCCACAGTTCTGTGCTTTTCAAATATGTGGCCTTTTTTCCCTGTTAGTTCTAAGTTTCTACAATTCAATACAGAGATGAAAAGAGAGGCGCTCCTAACTTTTTAGTTGGGCAATGGGGATTGGTAATAAGGTTTAGAATCCACTAGTGTATCATAATCTTAAATGGAAGTAATAAAAGCAAATATCATAACACCTCTAGCAGGGCCAGGGGTGGCTTCAGAGGTGAATTTCTGGAATTATCTGACAAATTGAACATTACACACTTCCTCTTCTCTTTTTCTTTCTTTCTTTCTTTCTTTCTTTCTTTCTTTCTTTCTTTCTTCTTTCTTTCTTTCTTTCTTTCTTTCTTTCTTTCTTCCCTCCTTCCCTCCCTCCCTCCCCCCCCCTCCCTCCCTCCCTCCCTCCCCTTCTCTGACCTTGTCTGAGGAATTTGACTCCCTACACCCTCTACCTGGGGAAGGTTTAGTAGTCCTTGGCAGACTATAGACTTCCTCTTTCTTGGATAAGAACCTACCTGGTAAGTACCTTGATTCCTAGAATGGTTTTCCATGCAAATGAGGTATTCATAGAACACTAACCCTAGCCAATGATTTTCATTTACCTTGAAAACTCCTTCCCACTCTCTAAGGTCCATGTGCGCCTCTGGTTCACTCCTGACAAAGTGTAGTCAGACAAGCCACGTTGCACAACCTAAGAGCCTCTGAATGAGCTGTTTCACTAAAGATCATCAGAGAAGGCCTTCATTGAAAAGACCTGTACCACTCAGATCTTCAGAGAAGGACCTCACTCACTCTCCTGCCCTACCCTGGCACTTACTACCAGCCCGAAAATGGATTCTGTAGACCTCCACTATTTCAGGACTTCGTTTCATCCTTCCAGCCTTGTGTCAGTGGCATCTGGCACCCTGAGAGGACCCCTAACATGCATCACACACACACACACACACACACACACACACACACACACACACACACACACACACACACACTCTGTGATGATATAAGACAACACCCTGGGAGTATGCGTTGCAATTGGTTGGAGGACCTATCAGTAAGAGTCACCAATGACATGCATGAGCGATGTCTTCTTTCAGCACCCCTCCCCCCTTTTTACAGCTGGTTTAATTAACTCACCCTAGCACTTGTCTTCAGGGTGATGAACAATCTGAAAGTTGTTTGATCATCTATGTTAAGATACCTGATCATTATGTTTGCTGACATTAAACATCTAGGTCTCTTCTGCTATTGATCACCTTGCTAAATCTACACATAGAATTAGTTTAGCCATATTTGTGGATATCTCAAGTGAGTTTGATTAAACAACCAAGTAAGTCATCTCGGAGATCTGCTGGAGATAATGCACACCCAGGAAACATTTGCTGAGTAAGCATTTTCATCGAGTTAGTGAATTTGCATAAACTGGACTTTCTAAGTACTGCAAAATCCCTCTAAGAAGGCACAGGGTTGTTATTGAGCTGCAAAAGAAGTCTTCAAATTACAATATTCAAACATAAACATGGCACATGATGACAGCCCTGTAGGAATCCAGAATAGAGAAACGAAGCCTGCCACCATTTCTGATGTATGTGCAGCTCTTCTGCAGACCATGTTTATTTGTTTTCAAGTTTTCAGTACCCTATGTGTTTGTTTTGAGTTAGACTATGAGTCCTGATAAATAAGGGAAAGATGTTTATTTTTGTCTGTTTTGGTTTTTAATTATAAACACCAATTTCGTGAATGAACACATATGAAAGAGAGATAGTACCACACATTTTGATGTTGGTCAGTACTATGTGTACAGGGAGACTTCTTCAGTGCTCACAATGAATGACTGCAAGGTTTTATGCTTTTCTGTAATCTTGCTTAAGAAAGAAATCTAAGCACACAGAACTATTGAGTGATCACACTTTCTTATGACTGGAGAACTTAGCTAATGAACTGATTTGCTTTTATTTTTGGAGGAAATCACTTAGGAAAGCCATGGAAATGGCTGGTGTGTTCTTCTCATTAAGATGATAAGCAAGAAGAAAAATGTATGTACTTACATGTTTGTTGACTACTGTGTTTTCCTAAATGGCAGGCATGGTTTTATTTATGGATTTATTGAGGGTAGATTAATGGCCAGTTTAGTTTTTCTCTCCTAACTTGAAACACTTCACCTTATTGTTTAAAGAAACATCCGCCTATTGCCTTTCCTCTTGGGGTTAAAGAAATGTAGAAGCAAGGAATTCCATTGATCCTATTCACATCCCAAGGGCTTTCTTTTCTATCTCTTTTCCCAAGTATTTGTCATTTCCCATGAAGCTATATCTAACTTCTAAGTACACAGAGTCCTATCATGAGCCAAAGGCTATTCTTATCCACAATCAGACTTTCTTCCAAGGACTGGTGTAGATTTTTTTCCCCTATGAATCAACATCATTCTAACATGTGACCAAAATTATATAAGTAGGTTTTTCAAGTTAGTGATTTTTGGAAGATTAAGTCTTCTGTATAATTTTTCAAAGTGAGTGTAATCCAAAATAGAATACTGACCCCTCCACTCCCGCCTCCTGATCGTATCTCTTGGTCATTTCACTTCTGTTTTAGACTCATGGGTGTTACCTCACACACAACCTCCTGGCTCCTACCTATCTCTCACCTTCAGTGTTTGCTTTGTCCTTGATTTCTATCAGTACACTTGCTAATGTGTGTGTTTGTCCTAATAATTTCCTTCCCACCCAGAGGGCTCAGTTCCATATCTACAGAATTTCTTTCCCCCTCAGACTAATCTTTCCATTGACTGAATCCTTAAACTTTATAAAAAGCCATTCTCCGCACAGTTTCTGAGACTACTTCTGGGATATTCTCATTTCCTCAGGCACAGCCAGAGAACCCTTTCAGAATCACCACCACCACCACCACCACCATCACCACCACCACCACCACCACCACCACCACCACCACTGCCACCACTGCCACCAAAAACAACAAAAATACTAAATCTTAAATTCTCTTTTGTTTGTTTATATGAGATGAGTTCTATAGCTTTGCCCAGCCTGACCATCTATGCATCATGCTCCTGCCTCAGTCTCTAAATGCTGGGCTTTCAGCTTTCAACCACCATTCGTGACAAAAGCTGAGGTCTTTATTCTTCACCTTGCCTCACTGTCTAAGTTCTTTGTAAACCCACAGTTGCATCACCTTCCCTTTTCTGCCCTTAATCTGCCACCCAGCTATATGTTCCTGGACTTTGTCAAAGAACCAAGAACTAGAGGCCACCATTGCTGACTCTGAGTAGGAAAATCAACTATCCAGGAAATACTGAGGGTCAGACTAACCCGAGTTTAATCCCATATCCCATAATTTGCAAGTTGTGCCAGATCCTATATCTCAAATGGAATAAATAAAGAAGTCAGATTTAGCTGGGTTAAATAAGTACCCATGTAAGTGTAAGTGCATGCTGGGAAGATGGGACTGATTGCTAATGGCCATCATGTACAATAAGTGTGGTTGAGTATATTCCTGTTACTGTCTCTGATATGGAAGGCTAGCTAGTTCCTCTCCATTGGCAAGTACCATTTGCCTTTAGGATAGTTTTTTGGGGGGAGAGTCAGAATTTGTTATTCCACCTCCCTGAAGACCCCTGATTATCAACAGTCTTGCTGACAGGTCAGGTGATCATGCTCTAGAAGTTGTTTCCATGAGCAAATATCTTCTCCTTGGTGTTTGCTTTCAAAGTGCATCTTACCTTGAAGTGCACACCAGACCGCCTCAACATCAGCCTGAGTGTGAGGCTGAAGAAGGAAAGACTGACCAAAGGGCAAGTCATTTTCCAAGGAGCCTTGGTCAGGGCGAAAGACAGGTGAAGTTAAATAGCCATCTCCCCTTCACTCACTGAACTCTGCCTTAACTTAAAAAGAAACGTAGCACAAAAGCAAGGTAACAGGTTCTTTTTTAATGTTCCTTCCAAATATAAGAAAATTAATCCAAGTGAGTTGAGAAATGCACTCCATATAATGAACTTGTGAGCCTTTCTGGAAACAATTTCACAGAGAATCATAGAAAAGTCTGTACCTCCTGTGAGTGAAGAGCAGAAGTGATGGTAATTCCAATAGTTTGTGTTTTACTTCCACAAAGGACCAGTACATTCAGCAACTTGAAACTCAAGACAACACAACCCTTAACTCAGAGTGCAGCTATGGTTACAAAATGGCTATTGTACTCATTCATACTTTTGTCACAAGACCCACACAAGATTAAGCCAACCAAAATGTCAGCATACACATACATGAGAGAGGCGCTCTCCATCTACCCTTCACTTACTGAGTATAAATTTATTAGCAATTGATAGCTGTTGATAGAGGGGGAAGGGTAATTCTTCTTTTATGAGAGTTTTGACCTCTGGTAGAGTCTTCATGCTTCAGTGGGTGGCCCCACACCTATGTGTGTTTGTGTAGAATTAACTGGATTTAGGAATAAGAAAAAAAAATAAAAGAACAGGAGGTTGAGAGGAGACCATGTTTAGGAGGCCATGGAGACTGGTGGATGTAGGGATGGGGTGATAAGTACACAGGCACAAAGTTCTCAGAGAACTAAAAAAAAAAAAGGAAACAATATCCTAAGCACTTTGTCATTGCCCTTTACCCATGCACCTCCACCAAATAGAAAATAAATAACCAAATAGAAATAAGAAAGAGAAAATAACGAACAGCAAGCATTTGTGGATATTGCCATAACATGTTTTCGAAAACATAGAAATAAAATTCCAATGTTTTGTTCTTTTAAAAATCAATTTAATAAAAGAATAGGAAACTAGCCAAAATAATTATGAGACTATTTCTTAAAATTGTAAATAAAGAATCAACTAACCTGGGCCTATAGGGGTTTACAGAGACTGAATGGCCAACCAGAGAGCCTGCCTAAGACTCATCTAGGCCCTCCACACATACGTTACAGTTGTGTAGCTTGGTCTTCATGTAGAACTCTTAACTTAGGGATCTAGGTTTCTCTGACTCTGGTGCCTGCTTTTAGGCCTTTCCTCCTATTGGGTTGCCTCATCTAGCCTTAATAGGACAGGAAGTACCTAGCCTTACTGCAACTTGATATGACATGGTGGTTGACATCCATGAGAGGCCTGCCCTTTTCTGAAGGGAAACAGAGGAGGAGCAGATCGGGGCAAATGTAAGAGAGGTGGGGTTGAGGATGGGAGGAGAGGAAGGGAAACAGTAAAAATAGAAACAAATAAGTAAATGAACAAATAGATAAAAACGAAAGCAAAATAAGAACCACCACCACCACCACCCCACACACACAATTTTTTAAAACATTTTTTCTTTTCTTTTGGGGCATCTGAACACAGGCTGGACTCTCCTGCCAACAACATGACAACGCTTCTCAGTAGTATTTGGAAATTTTTCCTCTAAGACTATGGGAGACACTCCAAAATAATGTTTTGTTAAATGTATACAGGTCAGATTAAATGTCAAAACTAGAACATTGTAGGAAGAGCAGAACTACATTAAATTAAAAATCTTCTGTGTGGTATAGGCAGCTACCACACACGCAGTTCCACCTCTCCTAACAGTCTACCCGTGCGGCCTGTCTTATAGGACACACATCAGAATTTCTTTAAAAAAATGTAATCACATATTTTCCTAAATGAGAAGCAATGGAGTTCTGAATAGTTCATCAAAGTGCTCTTGATCAGACATTCAGTGAATGGGGGGAAAATCTCTTTCAGGAGAGCCACACTGATTTCAGAGAACGCAGGAGGAAATCAGAAATGTGTTGAACGGAGTCTGCATTTTCTCCCTGATTCTGTATCCCTGGCTCTCTCCTGGGCACTGTCCATCACCCAATCATGAATGCTTCTGTCATTTCCATCGGGGTGGTGAGACCTCTCAGCACACCCTCTGTCCCCTTCTTTCTGTCGTTCCCAGAGAGGAGGCTGAGTTTTGAAAGTGTCAGACCTGTGCAAATGCTGATGTATAGGCCACAGTTGTTTCTCTGAAAAGGCCTTCAGAACCTCCCCTCTCCTCTGTTCCCTTCAAGTTGGGAATGATTCATCAGCTGGCCCCAGCAAGAAAAGAGGCCAGCCTGAGGTCTTCGGCCTTTGACCTCTGTGAAGAGAAAGGTCACAGCGACAGCAAGTGTGTGAGCTCTGGAGCAGAAGCCACAGGCACAGAGACCCAGTGGAATGGAGGGGGCTGGTGGGAAAGAGTGGGTGTTTAGAAGAGTGAGGAGTATATTTCTAAGAGACTCAGTGGCTCAGCTGACAAGCAGGGTCAGGGGTCATATTTATGCTTGATTCCCGGAGCACGTTACTGTAACGTCTGCTTATTAAGGGTCTTCAGGGAGCAGGCCCCAGGTCCTAATGCTTCTGACCTTTTTCCTCCAAAGGAGACATGCTAAGAGATGGGGAGGGGGGGTTGGCTATTAACTTGTGTGCTTTTGACGTGAAGGCTGCTCCCTACTCTCCTGGGCATTATCTGCCAGGTTCACCCCATTTCTTTTTATACTCTTGCTACATATTTAAAGGAGTCCCTTGCCTGGCAGTAGAGCAGAGTTTAAACTCTAAAACAGAAAGTCAGATTCTGATTGCGAAAAAGTTTGCCAAAAAAAGTACAGATGGGAAGGCAGCCATGGGACAGGGTGGTCATAAAATTCTTCATGTGCTAAAAAAAGAATGCATTTCTCAGGAATCGCTCAGCTTTTGCTATTATAAATAAATGAGAGAGAATGATTGTGATCAAGTTGGTCAGATTCTGTGATAAGCCTCCTCACGTGAAAGAGGTCTTCATGTATCTGTCACGTAACTAACCATCACTTCATGTGAAAGTTGTTCTGGTACATTGGACATTGGAAACCTAAACTCAAAATGGAAACAGAGCCCATAGTTCAGGGGCCCTGATGACTGCATATTGCTCTCCTTTTTGTTAGAGTTATTTTTAACTTTTGAATTCAAATTTCTCTTTCAAAGACCCTAGATATACTTCAGATCACCAGAGAAGTAGACCTTTTGTATGAAAATAGGCATTTCTTCTTACTTCTCTGATAAAATGGGTAGTAGACCAAAGCATCTGCTAATTTCTCTAACTAGTTGAAGGAACTTTACTTTCACTGCCCAAAAGAAGGCTTTCGGCAGCCCTCCATGATGTACACTTGACGTTGGTATTAATTACCAGGCTTCTGTGGTCCTGCTGGCCATGATCATTTGAATGGAAACACTGTAAGAACCCAGGTCCATTTTATTTAATCTCTTGGTGCCAACATAGACATGTATGTCATGAGCATATATCGTTGATGTCTTAACCATGACATTTAGCCTCAAACCTCCCACAGAGGAACAAGTAAGAATGAGCAGAGGAGATCAGAGTTAAAGAATATTATTTTTAGCTAGGGAAAAAAAGTAGCTAAAAGAAGTAAGTGAGTGACATCACGTATCACAGCGTCCTCTGGGTTCCACAGCCATCCACGGCAAAGGTCACATGGTCCAGTGTTCCATGCGACCATATGAAAGCATGTTTGCTATTTATAGGGGATTGCCTCGGGGAGCCAGCTCCTCCTCTGAGGAGAATAAATTATTTCAAGGTGAACTGATTTGAGCAGGAGGGCTATTTTCCAGAGTGAGGCTGGATAAACGCTTGCGTGTATGAATGTACTTTCCTTTGGAGTCAGGGTATTGGTGGTATGTTGGGTGATGGGAGCTGTCTAAAGTGACTCTGATTATAAATAATAAAAAGAGAAATTCAATCGGAAGTGCGTTCTGCCAAACTTCACAATGCCCCTCCTAGCAGGACATGGAGATCTCCTTAGTCAGGGTCAGACCCACAAGCTTAAGGCCAATAAGTTCAGTGGGAAAAATGACTCTTCTTCGCAGTCTTTTTTCCCCTTTCCTTTTCTCTTTCATTTGGAAGGCACCCCCCTCATAAACATGCAGAGCAATTTTCCAGTACATTAACCCAGGAGGGATCCTCTCTCTGTCTGCTTGAGAGACAGAAAAGTTGAGAAACAGGGTGAGGGGAAGATGGATGGGCCTGGGATATAAGAGAAGGCAGTTTTTCCACTGTCCTACCCTGTACACCTAGGACAAAGGCTTCATTGACTGCAATGCTTCACATCAGCCCCATAAACTAGTAGTCAGAACAAAAGGTCCGACACTTGAAAGTACCAGTTCCTGCCTACTTTCTATTGCAGCTGTGCACGGGGGTCGGGCCTAACAGTGGTGCCCCTTTTTCAGCCCATAGGGTAAGAGATGAAGATAAATAGTGTTGACTTTAATGTAGTCACACAGTTTTGCCATTTCCCAAACAACAACATTTCCTCCATAGCCTCACTCACATTTATGGCCCCAGGAGATATAACCATCTTCCTTTTGGCTAGGGAGCCAGGGCAAAGTTGGCCTGGGATGGCTCTAAGGGTACAGGGTGAACAAGTAGCTGGAGGCTATGTATGAGGGATAAACACAAGAATCATGGGATCTATTCCTTGTCCTCTAGGAGGAGGTGGAATGGTTTTCATGCATTCCAGCTTAGTCACAGTGGTTTCTTTCATTTTCTGAGATCCCTGGAAATGGCCCTAGAGAGGGAAAATAATGAATGCAGGAAACAAGACTTAAAAAAGTGTACAATTTCATGAATTAAATTTAAAAAAAAAATCCACCATGGTATCTGACTGATTATCAGAAGGTCAGAAAGTACAATGCTTTCCTGAGAACATTTTGCTAATGGGGCTTTCAGACCATCAAGGACAGTAGAGTTCAAGCCCACTGTGCATTGATGCTTTTGTGTAGTCCGTTACACTGCCCTGCCATCATCACCAGCTTCTAGTTGCCTACATTTCAGTGTGGATGATCAGGTTTGAGCTGCCTAGAGACATAAGCACTTATCTCTAGCCACTCTTTCAGTATCTATCCCTAAACCTTGGGGTATCCAGACTCTAAAAAGCTATCCAAAAAATATCATGGTTGCAAAAAGAAAGACATTTGTAAGTTTTATGACAACTGGACTGAAAAAAAGGTCAGAATTGAGCTATGCTATGCACACCAACAAAAATTTAGCTCAGAACTAGAACCCAGGTCAACCATATATTAGCTGGTCCTAAGATTCGGCTGAGTTTGTGTTTCTAACTTCTGTCACTTTCCCGAAGTAAATGATTTGCTATATCTATCACTTGAACATGAACTTTAGAAGGTTTATTCATATATGCATTTGAGGTATTTTAAAAATCTCTCTCTAGACAACTATGCCACAGCCTCATTGCCGAGAACATCAGTCCTTTGGCTGAAAACATCTGAAAGATTGGACCCTTTTCTAGGGATCTTTTAAGGAAACATACTTGCCCCACAAAATGAAATAGCTGAAAGCTGGGAGACAAGTGTTTTAGACATGCTTTTCTTCATGCTAGCATAAACCACCTCCGTAAGAGAAAAAGCATGTAGGTGTGCCTCCCTGTGAGCTTAGAGCATTGGTTTTAAACTTACTGTGGTTAGCTTCCGAATGGTTTGGTAAATGCATCATGTTTTGAAAATGTGGACTTTGGTAATTTGTTCTGACTTTTAGAATCACTGCATTTGTTATTCCTAGGCTCTGCTTTTGCTCATTTATATTTAAGGACAACTCAATTGTTCAAGAAACCTACAAGGCAGAATTCTGGCTACCATTTTTATACCCTGTGTCTGGTTTCTATGGAAACAGTATCCATGAACCTGATAGTGCCTCTATGCCTGGTCCATGGCCTTCCACCTCTTCCCAGAGGAGACAATGAGACATGAGTAACTAGAAAGTTTGTTATGTTTCGTGTATTTGTGCATGAATGTATGTTCCATGGAGTTCAAACATTACAGCTCTACAGGCTTTTCAGTAGTAAGAATGCCCATGAGGCAGAGATGGAAAGAGGGAAAGGAAATGGGGAAAGAAGAAAAAGAGATGGGGAATATGCTCTGGGGGGTACCACTCTATACATGGACAGCTGCTAGACTTGCCTTACCTCTTCCCATACTTCACAGCCTATTTCCTACTCAAATCACAAGATAAACCTCCTATACTGGGTTTTTCTGCAAAGACTGAGGTCTCTCAGTGTTCCCTTCTGATGTCCTTCAACCAGAGTGGGAAGCTCCAAGTGCTGGCTCTGTAGATCTTATGCTCTTTTTTATTGTGTTTAGGTAACCAATCTGCCTCCCTCATTTTTTTTTTAAATCTGGAAAATGAGCAGAGTAGACAGCTATCAACAATGTCTCTTTCCTTCTTGTTCTGTGAGTTCTGGTGGTGGCTTGCACCACAGGGAATTATGAAAAATGAGACAGGATTTGAGAAAACAGGTCATTTAAAGATGCAATCTCAGGTAGGTATCCTGATTCTGCATTTAGAAATGGTAGTAAATTTAATGTATCTAAATATTCAAGCACTTCCTCTATATTATATTTAGGACTGTGTCATGGAATTGGAATGGATATGTCCTTTAAAGTTTTCTTAGCTCTACTTGAGGACACATAGTTTAAAAACCACACCATTAAATTTGTTTCCAGGCAAGGACTTTGGCATGTGGATGCCCCAATGGGATTCAGTCATTGGCTGAATCAGTTTAAAAATTTTTTTAAATAAACATTCGTGTTCTAGCTTGCTGAAGATTTTTTTTGACAAAACTCTATTTCTCTGTACATAATATAAAACTTTTATTTTTAGGTCAAATGGATGTTTCAGTACACCCTCTAGTATGCGGGTACACACTGTGACTTTGATCTGTTGTTGAGAGTGGTGCTGAGCTGGCAATGTGGTCCTTTGTCTCCTACTTACTCTGTTTCTAGAACTCGACTATTGTCACAGATAAAAGGAAAAGATGCTTTTTGCAGATGCTAAGACTGAAGAATTCCTTTTGGGCAAAGAAACCAAGTGAAATCAATGCCTATATCAGGAAACCCAAGGACTGGATTGGCTCTGCCTTCTTGCTAATCTTGATGTGGAAAGACTTCTAGGACTTAGGTTCTTTCACTCCAGCTTTACAGGGCCAGGCTTAGCTGATGTAGGAAGTTTGCTGTTTCTAATTCCTCACTTAGCATTGCTCTATGACTCTATGTTTCACGATAATGAAGCCAGTCAATGTCTTTGGTGTGGCACCTTGCAAATAGCGAACTCTGCTTTTTTTTCCCAAAACCAGTTACCTCTTCTGCTGAGGAAAATGCTCAGGAAAACAGACTGCTTTCTATTGCTCTTCATTTTATATACCATTTGTAATATTATCATTGCCTTTGTGCTCCGAACACAAAGCGTTATCCTCACCTCTGCCTGCCTAGGTTTCTTCTATTTCACTATCCTTCTGAATGTAACAGTGGTCGAAACCTGTGGCATTTCTTCCTTCTATGATCTGATTCTATGCTTTCTATTTCTGGTGCCCTATTGTCTGTCAACTTTTAGATTTTCAAGCTGAACTGTTGCAATAACCACTAAGTTCACAAACGCATGCATACATGCACACGTCTTTGTTTTTTCTTTTTCTTTTCTTTTTTTATGTACAGCATAATGTAATTCTCAGACTCAACATGTTTTCTTTGACTTGGCCTTCACTTCTTCATGCTTCAATCTTGTGTTTTCCATCCAAGAAATAGTCCTCTCATTCCTTCGTACGTTTCAACTCACCTTCCTAAGCACACCTACCATGGCCACAACACTTTTTTGTTACTATCTCTAACATTGGAAGTTACCATGTACTTTAGTTTTCTGACTGGAGAAAGCATAAAACATTTAATATTGTCTTGTAGGTGCTTTTAGAATTATAGTATTTATCACAATTACATTTGACTGAGAGTTATTCATATTCTAGAAATTCTTCTGAAATATTACTAATGTTCATACATTTTGCAACTGTCTCTCTTAGAGGTTATTACTTAGGTTTCATTATACTGATATAGAGACAAAGTTAGTACAATAAGATGCATCTTTTACTAAGATGCCCCCAAAAGGTTATGAAGTCCTCACAGCAGAGATTACTACTGTCCAATGTAGGACAGTATTTTAAAGGGTCATAAAGGAAGAGTAGAGCAGCAGAGCAGTAATGGAACATGCCTTTAATTCCAGCACACAGGAAGCAGAGGCATGTAGATCTCTGTGAGTTCAAGGCCTGACTGGTCTACGGAGTGAGTTCTAGGACAGCCAGAGCTACAGAGAAATCCTGTCTCAACAAAGCAAAACAAACAAACAAACAAAGAAAGCAAAACCTCCTAAAAGAAAGAAAAAAGGAGGAGAAGGAACAGCAGCAGGAGGAGGAGAAGGAGGAGGAGGAGGAGGAGGAGGAGGAGGAGGAGGAGGAGGAGGAGGAGGAGGAGGAGGAGGAGGAGAAGTGACTTCAGTATTTTCCTGTGGTCTATTAAGACAGTCATAGTTTTGTTTTCACATTTCTGTGTGTGAGTTCATGGTTCTATTCCTAACATGTTACCAAGCTTTCTGAGGCTGGATATGCATTTATTGTCCATGTATTACTGTCACCCCTTCATATATGGGATGTTTGCTTTTTTTGAGAATTACCCTTTTTGGCTGTGGGCACTGAGGGTAAGAGTGTACAGCATGTATAATCAGTAGAAGCACATTCATAATAGTTCCGGGTTTTAATTCAGTATGAAATACATCTGGGCTTGTTTTTTGTACATTTATCCTAATCACAATTGTTAACCAGGGTTAGATTTGCAATCAAAGTGGTAGGCAAGCTGACATAACTTGCCAAAACTTCATGTGGCTGTTATCTTGGTATTCATTTGATGGTGTGGCTTCGATATTGTGACGTTTACTTTCTTGCAGGATTTCAGGGACTGTTACGCACAAGTAAACAACATGAAGCACTAACTGTGAAGCCTAACACATCGGCATATTGTAGGAATGTAGAACACTCATCATCTCTACTGCCACCATCTTCTTTTCACCATCCTCACTCATGACCACAGGCCTAAATGCCGTTGACAATTAGTGGCTGGAATGAGGACGATATTCTTAGGGAAGATTGTTTGTGTGATCGTACATATGTTTCTGCAAGTGCACAGAAATGTACATGCACAGAGACCAGAAGCAAGTGTGGGATTCCTTAGACCTAGAGTCACAAGAAGTTGGGAACTCCAGGTTGTTTTGTGGATACTTGTGCCCTCGTCTTGTCCTCATGGTTGCACAGTAAGCCCTTGGAGCTGCTGAGCCCTATCTCTAGCCCCATGGCTCTGGTTTTTGTACTGACATCACTACAGTTAGTGGTGTGGGATTACTAGAGGATTTACAACAGCAGACTCAGAAATACACAACTGGGTGTCCTTGCTTTTCCTGGCCCATAGATTGCATTCTACATCAATGGGGCAGCTGAGGTTTTCTCTTCTAAGAAATATGTGTGACTCCCAGATAAGCCTCTCTTCCCGTCCCATGTCTTCTATTGACTTCTTTTAACCAGAAGTGCCTTCCACCCCCATGCTGCTCAGTAATTATTACTTTCACGTTCATGGTAAAGTAAGAAGCAATGGAACCCCTGACATGTCTGTGCTAAAGTTTACCTTGTTGAGATCAGAAACATTTCCACAAGTCCTTCTGCTCTTTAAAATAAATTACTATTAATAATTCATTGGATTAAATTAAGCCAAAGTGCAGTCTTTAAAGTTATACTTTAATTTTAAATAAAAGTTATTTTTACCTATTTACCTACTGGAATGTGTGTGTGTGTGTGTGTGTGTGTGTGTGTGTGTGTGTGTGTAGATCTGGAGATCAGAGGACAACTTGGTGAAGTCAATTTTGTCTCTTCACTATGCATGGGTTCCAGGGACCAAGCTAAGGTCATAATTTTATCTGCTGAGAGAACTTATGGTCTGAAGTCCCACTTTTCTGTTACTTACATTCTATTTATAAAGTTATTGTCTATAATGACATGAACAAAAAAAGATATTTTTCCTAGAATGTTTTTCTGTGTTGAACACAATGGAGTTGTTCATTTTTACAGTGGATAGACCTTAATGGTTTGCATACTATGGGGTCACTCTGGGTCCCCTGTGTTATAATAAGCATGCAACAGATATACTTACATTGATGGTAGCTGTATTTTTTAAATGAAAAAGTAAATTCTTTGTGTGGGGGTCACATAAGTCAGCAGTAGTGACCTTGCCTATCCTGCAGGAAGACATAGGTTGGATCTCCCACACCAGGAGAGAAAATAGAAAAAAAAAAAAAAAAAAATCAAGCACAACTTCCATTTTTGCTATTCAAATATCTTACATATCCCAGTTTCAAGCTCCAGTTTTAATGAGACTAAAGAAACTTCTAAGTCTTCAAAGATGCAAAACAAAAACAATATGGGGGAGGAAATGAGTTTTCTTAGCCTACAGTTTATTATAACTTTATTTTAACACATAAGTGAAAAAAAGCATTATAAATTTCTGAATAGTTCCTAGCAATCCATTACCTATTACATTTTAACATCCTTTCCTCATGCTGCTACTAGGTAAAGCTTGAAAGTCTCTGGCCTTGGAAACACCTCTCAGGACTTCCTGAGACTCTGCTTTCTGTGACATTAAGGAATATCCAGCTGAATTTGATGTATGTAAATTTCTGATTATACCCTAAAGTGATGACTATTTTAGTAAATAATAGTTACTACCAAGATAATTTATCATTTAACTGATATGCATGGATTGACTAGTTATGTTTTATTTCAATCCGTGTGTGGTCAAGGGAAACCACAGAAATGTCTTTGAAAGTAGATTTCAGAGTTTCACAAAAATACATATACAACAGCAGGTTTGAAGGGATTAGAGCTGAGTTACACCAAGATATTTTATATTATTTATGACTATTTTGAAGGGTCTGTATGACAAGAGCTTCAGGTCTCAGAAAAAAGAAATTGAAGAAGATCTCAGAAGATGGAAAGCTCTCCCATGCTAATGGATCCGTAGGATTAACATAGTAATAATGGCCATCTTACCAAAAGCAATCTACAGATTCAATGCAATCCCCATCAAAATTCCAACTCAATTCTTCACAAAGATAGAAAGAGCAATTATTAACTTCATCTGGAACAACAACAACAACAACAACAAACTAAGATATCAAAAACAGTTCTCAACAACAAAAGAACTTCTGGTGAAACCACCATGCTTGACCTCAAGCTATACTACAGATTAATAGTAATAAAACCCACATGGTATTGGTACAGAGACAGCTAGGTAGATTGATGAAATAGAATTGAAGACCCAGAAACAAACACACACAGCTATGGTCTCTTGATCTTTGTCAAAGATTCTAAAACCATATAATGGAAAATAGCATTTTCAACAAATGGTGATGGTCTAACTGGCAGTCAGCATGTAGAAGAATGCAAATTGATCCATGTTTATCTCCTTCTGCAAAGCCAAAGTCCAAGTGGATCAAAGACCTCCACATAAAACCAGATATGCTGAATCTAATGAAGAGAAAGTGGGAAACAGCCTCAAACACATTCGTACAGAAGAATATTTCCTGAACAGAACACCAATGGCTCAGTCTCTAAGATCAGCAATTGACAAAATGGGACCTCATGAAACTCCAAAGCTTCTGTAAGGCAAAGGACACTGTCATTAGGACAAAAGAGCAACCAATAGATAAAAAGATCTTTATCAATCCTACATCTGATATAGGGCTAATATTCAATATATGCGAAGAACTGAAGAAGTTAGATGCCAGAGAACCCAATCATCCTATTTTGAAAGGGGTGCAGAGCTAAGCAAAGAATTCTCAACTGAAGAATATTGAATGGCTGAGAAGCACCTAAAGAAATGTCAACATCATTAATCATCAGGGAGATACAAATCAAAATGACCCAGAGATTCCACCTTACACCAATCGGAATGGCTAACAACAGCAGATGCTGGTGAGGAAGTGGAGAATGAGGAGTAATCCTCCATTGCTGATGGAATTGTAAGCTGGTAAAACCACTTTGGAAATCAATCTGGCAGTTCCTCAGAAAATTGGAACTAGGTCTATCTGAAGACCCAGCTATACCACCCAAAATACATACCCAAAAGATGTTCCAACATATAACACATAAGGTGCTCCACTATGTTCTTAGCAGCTTATTTATAATAACCAGAAGGTAGAAACAAACCAGGTGTCCCATAAAGAATGGATACAGAAAATGTGGTTCATTATACAATGGAATACTACTCAGCTATTAAAAACAATGTCTTCAGGAGTTTTGCAGGCAAATGTATAGAACTAGAAATCATCCTGAGTGATGTAACCCAGACCAAAGGACATACATGGTATGTTCTCACTGATAAGTGGATAATAGCCCAAAAACTCAGAATACCCACTATACAACTCACAGACCATATGAAGCTTAACAAGAAGGAAGGCCAAAGTGTGAATGCTTCAATGCCACTTAGAAGGGGGAACAAAATAATCACAGGAGGCAGAGGGAGGGAAGGACCTGGTTGGGGGAGGAAAGGGGAAGAGAAAAAAGGGGAGCAGGATTGGGCATGGTGACAGGAGATAGAACTTGAAGAGACCACCTCCAATAGATAGATAGGGCTCCCAGTTGAGGGGAGTGGCCATTCATCTCAAAATCTTTAACCCAGAATTGTTCCTGTCAAAAGGAAATGCAGGGAAAAAGAGTAGAGCAGAGACTGAAGGAAAGGTCATCCAGAGACTGCTCCATCTTGAGACCCATCCCATCTGCAGGCACTAAACCCTGACACCATTGCTGATGCCGAGACATGTTGCAGACAGGAGCCTGGTAAAACTATTCTCTGAGAGACTTTGCCAGCACCTAAGACAGATGCAGATACCCAAACCAACCATTGGACTGAGCCTGGGGACCCCAATGGAAATGTTAGGGGAAGGACAGAAGGAGCTGAAGCACATTGCAATGCTATTGGAAGAACAACAATATTAACTAACCAGACCCCTCAGAGCTCCTAGGGATTAAACCACCAACCAAAGTGTATCCATGAGTCAGTTCATGGCTCTCACTACATATGTAGAAGAGGATTGCCTTATCTGGCATCAGTGGGAGGGGAGGAGCTTGGTCCTTTGGAGGCTTGATGCCCCAGAGTAGTGGGATGCTAGAAGGGTATGGCTAGAATGGGTGGGTGGGTGGATGGGATGGGGAGCACCCTCTTAGAGCCAAAGGTAAAGGGAATGCAGAGGGGAGACTGGGCAGGGGGACATTTGGAATGTAAATAAAGAAAATAATTAATGATAAAAGGAAGAGATTAGAGTAAGAACACTCAAATTTGTTTCTAATTTTTATACAATATTTGATTTATTTAAAAGAATGAGTATCGAAATGGCTAAGTTCAATGACATAAATGTCAGTTTATGCTGGTGAGGATGTAGAACAAGGCGAACACTCTTCTATAGCTGGAGGAAGTGCAAACTTACACAACCATTATAATAATCGATATGGCAGTTCTGAAGAAAACCAGAAAAAGATCCACCTCAAGACCTAGGTATACCACTCCTGGGCATATACCTAAATGGTCCCCCATCCTATCACAAGGACACTTGCTCAACTATGTACATAGCAGCTTTATTCATGATAGCCAGAAACTGGAAACAACCTAGGTGTCCCTCAACAAAGAATAGATAAAGAAAATATGGTACGTTTTCACAACGAGGTATTAATTAGCTGTTAAAAACAATGACATCATGAAATTCACAGGCAAATGGATGGAACTAGGAAAGATCATCCTGAGTGAGGTAACCCAGACCCAGAGAGACAAACATGGTATGTACTCACTTACAAGTAGATATTAGCTGTTAAGTAAGTCATGATCGTGATACAACCCAGGGAGCATAAAGGCTAAGTAGTAAGGAGGGCTTACACAACGATCTCCCTAGGAAAGGGAAATAGAATAGTTTTCATGGGTGGACTGGGGGTGGGTAGGATGGGAAAAGGAGAGATCAGGAGCATGGTGGGAGAGAACTAGGAGAGATGACAGGAATTGAGGGGGCATTTTGGTGATGAAGTGAAAACTTAGCGCAGTAGAAATTCTCAGGATTCCTCAAAGGTTACCCTAGTAAGGACCCCTAGTAATGTAGGATATGGAGCCTACACTGCACTGGCCATCTTCTGTTACAAGACAAGACTTCCAGCAGTGAGACTGCCACACAATGTTCAATCTACAATCTATCTTGATGGCAAGATGTATGGCAGCAATAGAGGCAGAGACCTTGTGGAAACGGCCAACCAATGACTGGTATAATTTGATATCTATACCACAAAAAAGAAACCATGTCCAACACTACCTGGAAGACCGGAAACCTGTGGTTATATAGCCCAGAGAGCTAGGATAGGAAAACAAATCAATAAAATGATTTCTAACAATAGTCTGATATACTCATACATCTGGAAGCTGATGGTATCAGATACACAGCCAAACATTAGGTACAGAGAGCCCAAAGTGGAGATCTTCATTGGCTCTCTTCCCGTAGAGTTCAAGGAACTCAGAAGACAGAGATGAAGGAGTCAGACTGGATGAGAAATCCAGAAGAACACGGCCCACAGAATCAACTAAGCAGGACTTAGAGGGGCTCACAGAGACTGAAGTGGCAAACACAGAGTATGCATGGGTCTGTGCTAGGTCCTCTGCTAATATGGTATGCCGGATAGCTTGGTGTTCTCGTGGGACTGCTAACAGTGGAAGTGGGGGTGTCTTTTACTCTTTTTCTTGCCTTTGGGTTGCTTTTCCTCCTACTGGTTTGCCTCATCCAACCTTGATATGAGGGTTTGTACCTAGTCTTATTGTATCTTGTTATGCCTTGTTAAGTTGATGTTCCTGCAAGGCCTGCTCTTTTCTGAAAGGAAAAGGAGGAGCAGTAGATCTAGGGGAGGAGAAAGGGTTGCCAGGGTTGGGGATGGGATGGAAGGGGAGAGACTAGGAGGAGTGGAAGGAGGAAGAATCTATTGGGATTTATTGTATGAAAGAATAACAAGAACAATAAAATAAAATTTAAAACAATGACAAAATGACTAGTATTCAATGTAAAATGTTACAATTTTGAAAAAGCATGCAAAGACTGTTTATATGTAATGTAATTATTCAGAGCAATCTTGGCTACCCTCATGCTGTAGTCCGTAATGGTATGTAGAGGCAATATGAAAAATATTGAACATTGTCTGCAGGGGCATTGACTAATTGAAAACATCTCCACTGGTAAAACTATGTCTGATCACATTCTGCTGAATATCATCTCTTATCCATATACACATACCTCTGTGTATGCCATATGCATACAGTTTATGGTAATCATAACCTATGGACATGTAGCACACAATCTTATAAATTATGCACCTTTGGATGCAATAACTATAATTTTGGTATTGAGACTATATCAACTGCTATTTCCAATTAATCTGTGAAAAGAACGTAGTCGCTAATGCCAATTAGGTTTGTGGAAAGGCTGCAATTTTAGATGACTTAACCTACACATTCAAGGCACCCATTTATTACCAACTACTCAAAGCACACACCCTTCTTAGCAAACCTTAGCATGAGAAGAAATTTCCATTGGTGTGATTTTCTTATTACCTGCAGGGTTACAGCATGCACTTTTAACCATTCTGCCTGGCTTTTAAAACTATTTATTTGCACCTCTCACTGGTTCCCGCGTTTTAAGCACCATTTCTCAACAGTGAGCGCAAAGAAGCAAGACTTTTATTCTATTAAAATGTCATTAAGCCATACAACTTCCCTTTTTGGAAAGCAGATTGAACACATGAACAGTGAATCTGATAAACTTTTCTTTAAGAAGTAGCGGTTTGGGGCTGGAGAGATGGCTCAGTGGTTAAGAATACTGACTGCTCTTACAAAGGTCCTGAGTTCAAATCCCAGCAACCACATGGTGGCTCACAACCATCTGTAATGAGTCTGATGTCCTCTTCTGTTGTGTCTGAAGATGGCTACAGTGTACTTATACATAATAAATAAGTAAAAAAAAATTAAGAAGCAGGCGTTTGTTTCAGAGACACTGTGGCTTTGTCTGGACTGAGTAACAGGAACTGTTTCTCATAACAGCCCCGAGGAGATGAGCTCACCTTCAACCTATCATAGCAAGACATTCTTCTCCCAAATAAATAACTGTTAATTTAGAATATACAAAGGAATTATGAAGCACGATTTTGAGACATAGGGAGAGAAGAAAGTCCCTACCAGCCCAAGTCTCATGATAAAAAGATCATTTAAGCATATGCAGGCTCAAGCCAAGAGTGGTCTCTTTGACCCAGGGATAATTGGTGTATTAACCTTATACGGAAGGAAGATTTACCTACACTGTTTGGTTATGAGAAAAATGTAGTTACCTGCTCAGTCCCTGGAATACCAGAGCCTGCTAGGAACCAACGGAAAATTAGGATTTGGGACAAACATCTCCTCCATCATCTTTGGGGGCACCTCTGTCGGAGGAGACCACGCTTTTACATTTATCCACACCCCAAAATGCCCTGTAACAGAGACTTCGCTCCATCAGAGACGAGCGATTTCTGTGCTCATTTGTGTTTTATACATGAAAACAACATAACAGCTGCGTGCTGGGTTGAATAAAGAAGATACACATGCATTTAAATCACTTATATCTTACTTTTTTATGATGCAATTGTGAATTATGTTCCTTTTGCATCTGTAATTAGAGGGCAGAACAGATGGCGAAGGCTTCGTTTAAAGTGATGTGTCCATTAAAATAACCTATGCTGCCAAATGATTGTTCACTGTAACAGGGTGTTCATTCTCCATGGCAGGCACTTTGCTGCACTGAAATATGTTGCAAAGGCCCCTGGACTATACATGGTGCTTATTATTTTTAAAGGCTTTCCAATAAAAGGGTTCAGTGTAGCCCGGCGAGCCCTGTACCTCATTCATCTTCCAAGCATATGTTTTACTATATTGTTCTAATTAAAAAGTGACCTTGTATATAATGATCAGAACTCAATACTGAAAATGATTCATATAGGCGCTGGGGATATGGGAAGACCGTCTCAGCCATATTAAACTGGGCAGTCAGATAGGTTTGGGGCCAGGGGCTCTGGGGGAGAAATTTTTTTCCCAAGATCATAACTGCAAAGAACTCAGAAGATTTAGTTCATCTCTGGGACACATTATCTTCTTATTACATGTTACTTCCAGGAGGTTTTCAAGAAAAACAAAAACACAAGCAACAAATACAAAAGGCCAAAAGTTCATCGTAAAGTTTGTTCAAAGCACAGCTTCAAACTTAGCTATTTTCCATTTGGCCGAGGCATAGTAACTTGTGTGTTGTTCAAAGCCATTAAAGGCCCATTTTGTTTTGCTTCGCTCGGTCAAGATATCCCAGATTATTGTTGTTGTTGTTTTATCGTATGAGATCCTGTCTGCTATAATCATAAATATCACTCAACTTCCATTTTAATCACTTCTGGGGATAAAGAACTTGCAGACATTTCGTGGATTCCTAGAACTCTACAAAATAATTATGGAGCTCTCAAGAGTGGCCTAATTCGTCAGACTTTTTTCTTTTTCTTTTTTTTTTTTTTTTGAGGTCCTTAATCCAACTACAGAAAGTCAAAGGAGAAAACACAAATGAACTTTTGTGTGTGTGTGCAATATCTGGGGGACAGATTTTGCAAGCCTGAACTGATGAACCATAAATTCAGTGATGTTAAAATTCCATAAGCAAAATTAAAATACCAACGCCTGGGAAGAGAAGAACATGCAGCTGAAAAAGGAAGAGAAAGCTTCCTCGCCTTTACTCAGGGATGTCAGTTATCCTGAAAAATTCAAGAAGGATCAAGATCAACAGTAGGCAGGCAAGGGCCGTGAGGCCTAGTGTATAGGTAGAAAGACCGAATGATCAAAACAAGATGAGCACACAAATTATTTTAATATAACTAACACAGTCTTTTCAGTTAAGGCCTTAGGAATAATTTGTTAAACTATTCATGGTTACATTTAGTGAGAAGCTGCTAGGGGAACTTTGTAATAAAGTGAATGTGTGTTGGAATCAACTTTTCTGAAGAGTTTGTGTATCCAAAATCTCATGTGCATTTAATCTAGCAATTCTACTTTTACAATCATTCTTATAATTCATACAGAAGTGCTGACTTAATGCTATGTGCTTGAGTATTATGAAACCTGGAAACCACAGGAATACTTGGATAATATAGTGTCAAATTTCAATAGCATCATGTAATACCATAATATTTCAGTGTTACTATTATGACTTAGGCTCTGTTTGCCTACAAGCAATAAATCGTATGTTGGGGTGAGATACATACAAATTTTTCTTCCAAAATTGCTTCTGAATAATTTATTTCTGGCAAACTGAACTCTCCCTCCTAGACATCCTTTTAAATTTGGTTAATCAATGAGAGATTCCCATACTTTGGCAGGTTTTCTACGCCAGCCTTTTTGTGAGTAGTTAATGATCTGTAAACAACCGTTTAAAAGCACCAGGGGACTTTACCGTTTAGAAGAATTCTATAGGGAACTTTATCGTAAAAAGGAAAAGTCTTTGGTTAACACAAATACTCACCCTGAAACATTTTTTTTTATTTGCCTTTCATTTTACTGTAAAGTTCTTAGGGTAGAGCTACCAGTCACCTCAGAGGACTTTTATTTCTGAAAGAAAAAGCTATCTCATTCGCCACTGTTTCCTTGTTCTCCACAACATGATTGGCTTTTGCTCTACACTGGGAGCAGGCAGTGGAGTGAGTTGGGGATTCTGAATGTCAGAAACTTGGTCTTCAGGCTTCTTGTGTAGTTTTTTGTGGAATCCCATCTTCTTCCGGGCTCTTCCTGGACATCATAGGCCTTCCTTGGAGCTTGTGGGTGAAGTACAATTATGGTTGTTAAGCATACTTGCCTAGACATTGCATGTTCTGAGGAAGAAATCAGAAAACTTGCAGGTTCTGTACTCCTGTGGAAGAGATGGTGTGGAAAATCACAGCTCTCCCTGATGGCTGAAAGCTAGGAATACGGAAATGGGCTCTATGCTTAGACCTCCTGCCTCACTCATCTGTCATTTTCCAGTGTCCTTGAATGTCCTGATGAGGAGTTAAGTACATAAATAACACCAGTTCACAGAAAAGGGTGGGGATGATGGCTAATGTTGAGATGCTCTTTGGTTTTATGTGGGAAAATGGAACACTTACTCTAACACACACACACACACACACACACACATTTAAACTTTTTATTAATTCTTTGTGAATTTCATATCTTGGACCCCAATCTCACTCATCTTCCTTCCCCTCCATAATCACTCTCTGCCCTTGCAACCTTCTCCTAAAAGAAAACAAAGACGGAGAAAACAAACCAAACATACAACAAGACATCTCACCATGGAAGCTGTCGTGTGTCACTGTGTGTCCCACAGTACGGCCCTCTGTCCACACATCTCTACTTGCACATGTTCGTTGCAGTGAGTCATTGCTCTGGTTCAAGGCCTCTGGCTTCTGTGACACCATCAATAGGAGATCTTCAAGGGGATTTCTCTCAGATATCCTGCTGCTGTCCTGTGTCATGGAGATCCTGGAGCTTTAGATCTGCAGCACTGAACCTTTCACACGCCCCAGCAGTTCAGGGATTGGGGGTAGATGTTGAGGTGGGCCAACCCGGATCCCTGGATCTGTCCTGAGTGGTGGCTGAGTTTGTTAGCCCCTCAGCTCTCCTGTTTTGCCCAAGTGAGGGGCAGGGCCCATTTAGCATGTATTTTCATTGCTTTTTTTTTTTTTATCTTCTAATAGGCTGTGCCTCAAAGGCAGTGCTTCTCAACTTTCCTTATGCGGTGACCGTTTAATACAGTTCCTTATGTTGTGGTAACCTCCAACCATAACATTATTTTTGTTGCTACTTCATACCTGTAACTACTCATGTGAATTGTGAAATATCTGTGTTTTCTGAGGGTCTTAGGCAATCCCTAAGGAAAGGGCCATCCCATTCTCATAGAGCGCTTGACCTACAGGTTGAGAACCTCTGGTCTACAGCTTTGGAGTGGAGTATTTATTATAAAGATGAGTGAGTCTACCAGCAGCTACATTCCTTTTATTTACCAGCCGCTCTTCTATCATCCTTGCCTACGTCACTCAAGGCCTTGTACAAAATTTAAAGATACTTTACCCTCCCTAAAGATCTTAAAAAGTATACTTTCCAGACACAAGGTGATTAATCAGGTACAAAGAGACTAAGCACTTGACATTCAAGGTTCAGTCTTTTCACAAAATGAAAAACCATTTGAGACATATTCTTGATTGTTTTAAAATGGAACCAGGACATGCAAGTCACACAAGACTGATACAGAATGAAGAGTAGTTGTAAATGGAATTGCCAAATAGACTCAGACAAAATGGTGCTTTTCTGTTTTCTTTTTATTTAATTTTTAATTTGGAAAACCTCATTTTAAAATATTCAATATTTTGCATTATAATTGTTGACCTCTGACCAAGCTATTTTTTCAGTATTGGAGTTGAGTCTGGCTTCTTCTGTGCTCTTAGTCCCTCATTCAAGTCCCTCTTTCAAGTGCATATATCTTTCTGGATTAAGACTTTGCTGTCTCAAAGGTTACATCTATAATAATTGCCTTCCCCTACCTGCCAGTAGGCATTGTTCAACTATCCTAACTCTTACATATGTGGTTTCCTGTGGGGAGGAGCATTTTTTTGTGTTAATGCCCAGGGGAAGATGTTTGCTTAAGGGATGCTTGTGGTTTACTTCCTCTGCTCCTTGAAGATTTGGAGGCCATAGATCAGAGCAGAAAATGATCATTCGAAGGTCAGGCATGGTGGCATGGTGTGGCTTGAACCATCTGTCAGCTTAGCGTTTAGAGGCCATTATATACATGTATACAAGTGTGTGTGTGTGTGTGTGTGTGTGTGTGTGTGTGTGTGTGTGTGTGTGTGTGTGTGTGTGTGTGTGTGTGTGTGTGTGTGTGTGTGTGAGAGAGAGAGAGAGCGTGTGTGTATGCAGCTTGTAATCCATTGAGGACCATTTGAGAAACCTAGTAACTTTCCTTACCTGGCCACCCAGGTGAGTGTTGCGTTTGAATGAATGTGAGCGGGATCCTAAGACCCTGAGTATCATTCCCTTCAATTGGGAGTGGCAGGGATGACTGACATGTTTTCACACAGAATGAAGGTTAGGTCTTGAAGGGACCTGTTGGGATAAGCACACTCCAGATAATAGCCTGGGGGCAAGACAAAAGCAGAGTCGCTGTGAAAATGCCTTCGACCTGAAACATCCTGACGGAGCTGTGCATGAACAATGGACACGAACGGCCTAATGTGGTACATGCACATGGCAATAACCCTTAATGGTGACTGTAAAATGAAGCATTATGTTAGCCGACAGAAAGGAAAATGCAAATTGATTCTCCTTTTGTTTAGATGGAAGTGCTTATCAAGGTTAGAAGGTATTCAAGGTCTGTGACACCAGAATAATTTGTTTTATTATAATACTCGAACACAGAGAGGGCTTGGGGCTGTCTGGGAGACTCAGATGGCCAGAGAAATTCTACAGTTCCAGCTTTAACCATCTCCTTTCAATGTGTCACACACTCAGCCTGATGGGGAAGTGGCTGCAGAACCAAAACCCTGTCAAGGATGAGATGATAAGATTTTTCTGTTAACACAGGGACACTTTATTCCTTCACAAAAGCACAGAGTCAAAGCTTACATTTTAACTTGCAGGGCTTTACATCTGCCTGTGAGGAAGAAAAGGCATCTAGAGTTTGTATCTCAGGCACCCAGACATGAACAAGGTATTCAGTGTAGTGCTCCTGTGGTCAGTCTTCCTTGGACAGCAGCGGTTAGGGCATGTGCCCATGTGTTTGGCTGGATCAGAAGCATCATTAGCTCCAGCACGTCTTCTCCACATCTACTAGATGTACTGTCTATGGGTACCTGGGTTTGGGATTGGCATCTCCATAGAAGAACAGCTTACCATATGGACAGTGTCACCTAGTGATACCTATCATGTGATAGAGCAATTTTGTGTAAGACCTAACAATGTCTACTTACATGGCGGCTCAGAAGGGGGAAGGCTGGAGGGTTTGTAGAAGCATGGGGACAGGCAAACCCCTTTGTCTGAAACTCTGAGAGCTACAGTACTTTTCTGTTCTCAATACACAGTTTGGCTTTAATAGTGAGGCTGATTTGTAGAGACATTGGTAATGGTTGGCACAGCTGCTCAGAATTTTCTATTCCTCCCTTCAGCTCTGTTTCCCTTACTTCTCTTCCTCTTTCTCCCTTCCTCATCTCTTTTTCTTTTCTTTCTTCCCTTCCTCTTGTCCTTCCTTTCTTTCTTTTTTTTTAATGTTCTAAACCTATGATCCACCTCTTAAGCCCACCATCTCTAATTCTAAAAGATGTTCTTATTAGGGTTTTTCTTATGAGAGGTTACTAAGTGATAGGGTCCTAAGCAAGCAAACAAGCAAGCCAGCAAACAAACACAAAGAACCCAACTTAACTTGGTCTTATGACTACATGGTCCAGACCCAACAAGTATTGTACAACCTAGCTGAGCAAATCCTAAGGAAGAGCCAGGCCACTGTGGTGATACAGGTGTGACAGTGGAACACAGAATCACATATGAATGTCACCCAGAACACTGCATGTCATTTCATGCTGTGTGACTGGCCTTTGGGTTCCTGAGTAGCAGTGCCTATAGAACATCCAACAGGTGTGAAGGGTACCCAAGATGGAAGGTTCCAATCCCAGCGATACATTTCCTGTGTCTAGGTGTGGATACTGTGATGGTTACCAATACAGCCAGAGGTCTCAACCTACAGTGTGAGACTGGATATATCATACTGACCCACTGATCACCCCAAGGTCCTTGGCATCTATCATTAAAACTCTCATTGAGGCTCAAGGAATGAAATGTTTGGAGTTCATTCCCCACCCCCTCTGATGTTTATGATCAACTTATGAGGCAGATGGCTTTTCAGTGGCTGAAAAGAAATCAAGTGCCCTGTGACTACTCCAGGAAGGCACCTATATGATATTGTCCAGCACCCAGCTTTGGAATGGTGACAGAGGATCTTTTGCTGCAAAATCTCTGATGGATTCTGTTGGCATGAGCACAGTACAAGAAGTTGAAAACACTGAGGATTTCCTTTTTTTTAATCCCACTATCCTAGCATCACTAACAAGGCTGTTCTGGATTGTGGAAACTGAGCAAAAGACAACCAATTACAAGAAGTCCTAGAAGCTGAGAAGCGAACTGTCCTGAAACTGGGATACAATTTCGTGCCACAGATAGAACCAGAAAGAAAAGAGGATGATCTAGTCCTCTCGTGTTCTTGTGTGCTCATGCTGGTTCACCTAAAGCAATAAAGACCAAAGGCTAATATAATAAAGAAAGAAGAAACACACACACATGTACCTATGCATGCACACACACACACACACACACACACACACACACACACACACACAGCTCTTTGGATGATGGAAATAGCTCTTTAAGTTAGTTATTCTTCTGAAGACTATACACGTGCAGTACTCCCAGACCATACAAGATGTGACTCTTCCTTTGGGAATTTAAGACCAATCTTTTGAATCGATGGTGGTTAGTCTCTTGTACTGTTCCTCTGAAAATAAATAGAACACTTCCCTTGGGAAACTGTCATTATCTATCAGGGAGAAAAATCACCAAGATGATTGATAGTAATTCAGAATAATAAAATATAAAAATAAAATGAACTATATTAGTGTGCTCTTTGATTTGCAGGCAGTAGAAAATAACATGAGCTAGCTTAGCCAAAAAAAAAAAAAAAAAAAAAAGCGATTCATTGGAAAGATGCTGACATTGTGCTGGAGGAATTGAGTCATATGACTTTAGAAAGTGTGGAAATGTGAGTCCTAGGACCTCAAAGAACATTTGGTTCTCTGTCTTTCCTCTTGAGATACACCAGAGCTTTCTTCTAAAGTGAAGAAGTTCATATAACAAAGAATGTTGAGCTTTGTGTCTTGACATAAAGGTTGCTCACATTTCTGTTATTTTAATTAGCACAAGATTTCAAAATAAAATAATGTAAAATAAAATAAAATTACAAAAAGAGTAAAAGAATATGATTGACCTGCCAGTAATGGCTAAGGGAACGAATCACACATGGCCACTGAATGGTCTTCTTCATGTGCCAGTTGATTCGGAATAAATACCTTTTTGTTGACTTGATAAGCTTCCTGATTCCAGTCAGCAGTAACCTAATAGAATCAAATTGAAGTGATAGACAGCTGTAGATCATTGTGGACAGGATATACCTAAGAAGAATAGATAACAAGTTGTACCAGATTAAAATAGTTTACAATCTTTCACAAGGTATAGATTTACCAGCTTTTTTTTTTTAAACCTCAGAGTATCTGGTATAACTGCCCAAAGTTCCTACATCGCAGTCATTTGCTGAAGCTGAGTTTGAACTGAACCCTCTTAAACTCAGGACTCACTATCTAACTTCCTAGAGACATTTCCAGTCAGATAATCCATACAAATGCCTTCCCACAACATCCCTGAGCCTCCTTGTCTCAACTCCCATGTCAGCCTTAATACTTAGTTGACCTCCGGCCCATAGATTTAGTCAGCAAAGTTCTTTAGTGCAGTACTGGGCTTCTGTATCTTTGTATCTTGCAATGGTGAGGATTCTCTAGGGGAACAGATTCTATGACAAGACAGGGAAAAATATGCACACACACACACACACACACACACACACACACACACACACACACACACACACTTTATCAAGTCAGCTTGAAACTAGATATCAGGTCAACCTGAAACTAGAAGAGCAGAATCACACATAAAAACTGAGAACCTGATAGTTGTTCTACCAAGGGTAGGTGCTGCAGCAGTCCCAATCTGCTTCCGGAAGCCCTGACATTTCCTGGAGAGCCATTGATCACTAGTATGCAATGAAAGCTTGAAAAAGATGGGTATGCTATCAATCAAGGAATCATCACCATCATCATCAACAACAACAGTAGAAGAAGAAGCAGCAGCAACAGTAAGTATAACAGAGCAAATTAATTCAGCAGCAAGAAGGAAGGCCAAGTGAGTAAAAGGGAAGAGGACCTTCCTCATGACACATCCAGTTTATCTGTACTCTTACCAGAAAGTTCCACCCACAACTGCCATATGTCTTCTCAACATCAAACAGGGCTCTTGAGATCATCCTTTAGGTGAGGCTACATACTTTGGTAATTCTAATTTGTGTCAGATGGACAGTTTATCCTTAGCTCCTAACAACACTTAGAGGATAGTAGCATGCTCTCAGCACACATTGGCAAATTTGAAACTTCAAATGAACTCAGACAACTAGAAATTTCCATAGAAAATATTTCCAATGAAGGGAGAAAAAACTGTGAGCTGGACAGACATCTCAACATATCTCAGTTACAACAGAGGGTAATGTGCTTTCTCAGTGTCCTCTCCCATTTAAAAGAACCAAACACCGGCTCGAGGGGAGTTTCAGGATGGCTCTGGGTTTCCATTAACAGAAATTAATGATTGACAGCCAAGTGCTGGAGCTTGGACCATGATCACATAGGTTCACTTATTACCTTTGCCTTTTTCATCCTGCTTTTGTTTTTCTCTCACTTGCTGGTCAAGTTTCTGATTAACCCATTCAGGGCCTCAGTGGGAAAGCACTAACTTCTTGATTAACTTTTACCCTGAGTTTGGAAGAGAAGCAATCTTGACCATAGTACCAGCTCAAATGCAAAAGCATGGCTAGGTTTGTGTGCTAGATAATGCCAAACACAGTGGCTCTCTCCCTCTGCACTAATGCCTGGAGAAACAATGGTGGCAAATTTCTAGGCTCACAGGTATCTTCTTGGAATTTCTTTATCACCTGGCATGTTCTCTGCGACTGCCATTTCTGACCCCACCTTTTCTTAACTACCAATGTCATTTCTTTTCTCTCCATGGAAATCTCCTCCTGACCATTTAGGACATGTAGAGGTTCAAATATCACCTCTTCTAGACTTCTCCCTCATCTATTAAATGCTTGACTCCCAGCATTTGTGTATCTTGTCCTCATTTTCCCATCAACTGAGTTCTTCATTTCCCAGTTAGTAAAATACATGCACAAGGACCTGAATTCAATTTGAAAAATTCATGAGAGAGAAAGGAAAGTGCAGTGTGTGGCCACAATCTCAGCACTACAGAGGATTCCTGTGATTTGAGGGACACTGCCTACTTAGAAAGCTCTGGGTTTAATAAGAGGCCATGTTTCAAACAAAGGAGGTAGGTGACATCTGGGTAATGACAACTGAGCTTGTCTGGCCTCCATAAGGACAAGAACACATGACCCCCATGCGTAAGTGTGACTAAAAACCTGATACCTCCACAACACTGCTTCTTGTTGATACTCAGAGCCTCGTAGCTGTCACTTGTCCCTTCCTCCAATAGCCTATAGGTAGCATTGAGAGAGGACTCTCCCTCATGCTTCACTTTTCTTCAGATCTCAAGGTAATGACAGATCACCTATTTCACTTTCTGGTCAAGAAGCTAGTGCTTGCCCACTGAGGCCCTGCATGGGTTAATCAGAAACTTGACTAGCAAGTGAAATGGTCAAGCATGATGGTCAAGCTGGTCCATGCTGTTCTTGGAACGAAACCAAGACCGCAACAGTGTTATATATACTCCGATCTCTGTCAATCTGACAGGATTTTAAGATGAGGATTTTGTGACTAACAGTTGACCATCCCTCACACATTCTCTGAGTATAACAAACAAAAACAAGAACAAACACAAAAATACCGAACAGCAACCAAAAGAACCCTGAAGAATATTATTGTTCCAAATGTACAAATCTCCCACTGTCCACCCTTAATATTTACATAAGGTACATGCTATTCGGGTCTGTGTAAATTGTACGATTCATATACAATGTACACATTCTATGCACTTACATAATGTATCACATAGACTGTACAAACATATATGCATATGTGCAACAACCTTTCCTTGGCCTGGCAGGAGCAGTCACATACACATAGACAGGAAAAGGATATGAAATCATATTTTACTGCCTTGCAGGCAAGTATCATTTAATATTGCAAAAGGCACAGAATTTTGAACAATCCTTTTTAAATGTTTTCACTCTTGCATAGTTAACTAAACTGGCCTGGCTTACTGACAATGAAGGCCAGCATGATCATTGGCCTGTTTTGAATTGTAAAGGAATATGAACTGATTTTTGAACTCCTCTCAGGATACAGGGGAAGAAGGGACATCTGGTGGAATGAACTATGTGTGAAAATCCCTTTTGACTCATCTTTTCTGACAATGGGGTGGAAGAGTAACTGGTCGACCACGGAGTTCTCTCTGTTCACAGTAAGTAGCATGCTTTGCCTCGGAGGGAGTCCATCAGCTAATATTAACACCGAGAAGGAGAAAGAGCAGGTTGACAGGAAACGCTGGCTCTCCCCTGACTCAATTCAGGAGATCATTAAGGACGGAGTCTTGCTGTAAAGTACACCTCTCTTCCTCCGATGACAGTGACAACCAGGGCGATGAATCAGGGGCAGCCTGCTATCCTTTGACAAACAAACACCCACTCTGGTAAGTGCCCTTTAATGTGCATGGAGTCTTTGTCTAGGAAAGGGATGCACAGTTGGCCAGTGCGGAGCTGTAAGGGGATAGCTTTGACACGCCAATAAAGCTTCTCGGTTTACATTGGACTTGACTTTATCATTTACTGAAGGATATTATTAGTGTAGACATGATAGGCACTCTCTGCCTTCTCCAACAAGAGCCAGGGAAATGTATACGAACAAAAGGTCTGCTGTGGAGAATCAGACCCTGTTTGTTCAGTGACTTCGGGATCCTAATCCTACAAGTCAGCAGAGATAAGGCCTGAAGCAGAGGAAAAGAGCCCACCCAGCTCGGGGGGCCCCAGGAAGAAGAGTGAAAGTCAATCGTGTGAAAAATGGAAGTTCATCCAACACTGAGCATGTGTGTGGCTTTCCCTTGTTGCAAATTTGATATTATAAAAATAGATTTGCTCTTTGGGGCCAGATGGCATGCAATACTTCTGAAGTAAAATTCAGTCTTATGACAAAGGTCATCGCCAGAAAGAACCACTTGGACTGGGCTTATTCAGTGCTTGTTGAAACCTTTGCATCAGCAATTACCTTTGCTTCCTTGAGTGCAAATGCATGCACACACAAACACGCGCACGCACACACACACACACACACACACACACACACACACACACACACACTCACACATGCCCCCATGACTATGAGCAACATAGACCTAGGTAGCCACAGTTTTTGATGATTATTTTTGGCAATGGGGCATCTTTTAAATTTTCTTTTACCTTTATTTTAATTTGTGTGTATGCATGTTCTGCCTGCATGGATGTTTGTGCACCAAATGTGTGTACTGTGTCCAAGGAGGCCAGAAGAGAGTATCTATAACTATAGTTAAAAACAGTATGTAAAAACACTGGTTCTAACCATCTGCTAGCTGTCTGCTTTATATGTGATTTCTCCCCTTGTTTTATAATACTTTCACTGAATAGCTAGCTGGTCGATTGATGGATGCACTGCTCATCCATCAAAATTTATAACAGTATTCCTATTCACACACACACACACACACACACACACACACACACACACACACCTGGAATCTGTAGCGAATGTGTACATGTTGGGACTCTTCCTTAGAAGGTCATGACATACAGGCTACACTTTTCTCAACTCTCACTTCTATAACTTGTATTGAAGATAATAGTAATTGTAATTAGGTGTCACTCGTGAAAGTTTCTTGTAATTCTAAAGACCATGGAAATGCACTTGATTTTCAAGAAGTAGAATGACAGCTGGAATATTGTATAATTTAAGTGACTAGTCATATTCTAAAACTCATGCTGTGAACAGAGTTGTGTGGCTTCATAGATAAAGTGACTAATCTTACAAAGATTCTGTACCCAAGAAGGTTAAAGTCTAGGAGGAAAAAATAATTCAGTCTTAGAGAAGATAAAAATTTTATCATAGAGTTCTGCTAAAAATTTCAGTGAGTAATTTATTTACAGACAAGGCATATTGGGATTCTCTGGGACCTTCGGCCCTCATGCCCGAGTCACCTGCTGCCACTGCTGCTCCAGTTAATTTAAGATATGCCACAAGCATTCCCAAATGTATTATAACTTTTATTTTATTTAACGATTTTCTGCTTGCTAAATACTATTCTAACTTTGGCTGGCAAGATGCCTAGGTGGGTAATGATGTTTGCTGCCACCTTTGATGACGTGAGTTCAGTTCCTGGTACCTGTATGGTGAACTGACTCCTCCAAGTTTTCTTCTGGTCCCCACATGCATGGGCAAGCTCTGTCTCTGTCTCTGTCTCTGTCTCTGTCTCTGTCTCTGTCTCTCTCTCTCTCTCTCTCTCTCTCTCTCTCTCTCTCTGAATAAAAACAATTTAAAAAATGGTAAGGAATCAAATATCCTAACTTTGTTGATGTTAAGAAATTTGATAACCATTGAATCCAGGCCTATTATTTTGTAGAAAACAAGAGTTAAATAATAATTGAATGATATTTATTTTTATTGTTAATAAAAAATCCCTTAAGCAAAAACATACTAATGTAGGTTTGCCATAAGAAATATTTAAGTCTGGATTATTTTACTTAATATTAATGTGATTCAAAACTTCCCCAACCTTTGCATTTTAGTTTCTGTCTACATAGGATGAACCACAAATACCCCATTTCAAAGATGAAGCAGACATATGGATTGAATGAATATACTGATGGGAAGAAGGCCACACTTCTGTAATGAGGGCCTTCAAACACAGTGGCTTAAACAAATGCAGGTTTCCTCTTCCTTCACAGCACAGGCTGAGTTCATGGCCACTCTGTGGAAGTCTACAGAAAGCATCTATATTCTAGACTGTTCTAAGAACATCTGCAGAGCCAACAAATACCATGTGAGACAATAGTTATGAGTCATTACTGTCGTAGCACCATGGCTACCTATGAACCTTTGTCATGCTATTATCAAGGAAGCCTTAGAGGAATGGTACATACAACCCTGGACAGCAGCTCTTCTCCTGATAGGAGGAGAAGAAACTTTCCTAGGAGGCTTCACATCTCCTCTTTGAAACAACTGATTGTATGTGTCTGGAGGTGATAATGTCAATTTTCATAAATTTTGTTAATGTTATTTTTTTTTCCTCTGCAAATGTGGTTGATGAAGGAGGACGGGCTTACAGTACTGTGAGAAATCAGGGTTAAAGCTGTAGGAATATATGCGAATTCATTCAATCAGGTGGAAGGAAATAAAACTAACACCAGGGACCAGAGCCTGTCACAGGGTGCTCAAAGGGTTTCCATACCTAGGCGGGTTTTCTGAACCAGCGTGAGCAGTCATCTATCAACTTGCGGTTTATGGGTTTGTTGAGATGGTTTCCACTTCCCCAGAGGCCATGGACTTCTAGGCTCTGTGTAGTAGTTACAGATGGTGCTGTAGGTAAGTGTCAGATGGGGAACCAGCATGTGTCCTTGTCACCTCTCCTTTCCCAGAAGCCACTTGCCCAAGTCTCTCCTTGCAGCCAGCAGAGGCTCAGGTGCCTGGCTGTCTGCCTTCTGTCTGGAGTTCTCATTGACATTGCTGCTAATGCACCCTGCCCTGGGGATTATGAGAAATCACAGGCAACAGAGACCCTTGGAGGTGCACCATACAGTGATGCTGGCTCTAAATCCTGTTTATATCTTCATTCAACTTCGTGCGACACTTCAGACAATCCTAACACCCAAGCAGTATGACCAAAGGCAGCCAGTTACCTAGGGTTCCCAGCACAGTGAGTGTTTGATGACTTGGAGGTGGCACTGAGAAGAGGTCCAGATTTCGGCATTGTAAACAGAATGTGGGACATGATCAAGCCCAGAGACTAGAGACAATCTCATGACCACCTCCAAAATTTTCTTATGAGGTTGCCATATCAAGAAAATGAATTTAAAATAAGTTTCTAAATCCCATGGTATAGTAATTTTATCAAATTTTAGTTTAAAACCTGTGGCATATCTTAAATTTATCAATACATTTCTTAGTATATGAAACAACTTCAATTTTATTGCAAATGATAACAGTTCTCTGGAGTATACCTATATGTGGAGTTTAGACCGTGTGGCTTTGCACAAAGAATATCAGGTGATTACTTTCTCTACCTGGGGAAGCCCTGGATTACCCTTACTGTCCCATAACAATTATGGCAGCACTCAAAACGTGTCTCAGTTTTACTGTTAAATTGTTTGTCCAGATTAGAACTCTAATCTGCCTGCTGCTTTCTTACCTGTGCAATAGCGACAATTTAGAGAACAAACCAGAGTACCACTTTTCAGGCATCTTCTACTTTTTGTAAATGGGTCTCTCTTTGGCCTGGAGCTTCACCACAGAGCCTAGACCAGGTTTTTTCCCTCCAGCTCTTTAGCTCTGTAAACTCTATTTCCAGAAAAAAACAAAAAACAAAAAACAAAAAACAAAAAACAAAAAACAAACAAACAAACAAACAAACAAAAAAACCAACGTCTCGGGTAATTGGAGGAAATGAGTTTTGAGAATTGATGTGGGGACTCCAGACAGCAGCACTGAAGTTGTGAGTGGATGAGGTGCCTTCCCCCATCTTAGGGATAGGCTGGTCACTGTTCTCATGTGCTTTTGACTCTGTAGTTTATGTAGCACAGCCCCATGTAGAGTCTTAGTCAGGGGTGTCTAAGGGTTTATGTGTACATTTACAACATAGCAATTATGTTTCTTAAACACCTTTCTTTTTCTGTGTGAGACCGCTTTTCTTATTGGTCTGCAGCTTCCCCGAGTAGTCTAGCCTAGCTGGCTGGTGAGCTTGCAGGACTCCTCTTGTCTCTGCCTCCCATCCCAACACTGCTAGATGTACAAGTGTCCTTATTTTTATCTTCCTTCTGGAGATGACTCTTTTCTGTCTGTCCTATGGCAAGGGTTTTACTGATTAATCCATGTCCTCAGACTCACCTTCGAGAATCTTAACTGATGGTCGACACCACTGTGAGGTTTAGACACTTCAGTGAGGAAAGGAAGTTCTTATTTATTGTCCCAGATTTACCTTTGATGAAAATAGATCTAAGAAATACTAGACTTTCAAGCAGACCGCAATGATGAGGTGGAACAGGATCCCAACCTAGACTTGATCTAACAGCAGGTCCCACTGTCATGCAGAGGGAAATGTTGGACAATGCCCTACCAACCATTTGGTCAATGCTTCAAAAGAGCTAGTCCCTGGTCCTCTGTGTGACAGTTAACCTGACCAGTGACAGACCTGAGTTGAAGGGCTCTGTTGAATCAGGATTTCATCTAGCACCTGAAGATACCTGGGAGCAGGTGTGCATGACCAGATGTTCTTATGTGCTTTTGGTCCTCTCTGGACCTTTCTTTTATCCTTTGAGCTGTGCTTAAATGAGATCTGTGACATATGCTATCCAAGAGATACCATACTGTTCACTTCTTCTTTGAAGCACATATGGATTGTTACGTCTTTAAGATCCAGTGTGATCTGGAGGGCACCGGGAAGAAGGGCGGGGCTAAATTACATTTCTGTGAGTGATGTCCCCTCTCGCCTTGAAGATGCATTAAACTAGAAGCCGAATCTTCCCCCAGATAACACAGGGATTTCCTCTCTGCTCCTAATAAACACTAAAGAAAAAATTTTGAAATTTTCCATTATGAGAAGGAAATTTAATATTTAAAGGTAATTTGACCTGTACATGCGTATACCATGAATATTTGATGAAACCTACAGCAAATGTATTTATAGAGCATTAATCTGAGGATATTTATTTCTTATTCATTTTCTGGGATATTATTTCTTCAGCACATGTGAAAGTTGCCCTCTACTTCTCATTTTTACTTCTCATAGAAATGAGAAGGGGCTGTTCACTTTCTCACCATAGCTGGTGGAGCCCCAGCCACTCACCCTTAAAGGAAGCTATTTTAAGAGAATGGGAGAACCCAATGTGGCTGTAGGGTCACATTCATGTAAGTGTCCCAAACTGCACACAACAGAACATAACCTTACCCTTGTCTTTCTGGGGTGCCAGTTGTACTCCTTTGTGAAATTACAGTATGATTCCATTGATTAAAATGTATGTACTGGTCAGTTTTGTGAATTGTTCTATATAACATCCAATTCAGAGACTTGCCTTTTTTTAAGTTACTTGATGTGCATACCTGGAGGATAAATATTTTTTTCTTTGCTGCAGCATCAATGTTGAGATAAAAAAATAAAACTAGAAATGAATATCAACAAGAAAAGCAACCAGAAAAGGGAAGATGGCATTTCTATACATGTACAATTTAGAATTATTTTGTTATGTGGATTTCAGGAGGAAAAAGTTGCCTCACCATTATTATAACAAGAATGACTAGGTCCAAGAGACAAAAGTGTCTGACTAGTAAGTATGAGCTCTTTTGAGGTCTTGGATGCTGACTAAATTAAATGGAGATGCCGACCTCACTTGTCAAAGGCTGGGCAGAATTGTGCTTCTAAGTGAGCTCGCACTGGCCAGTATGGCACCTAAGTCACACTGGCTGGTATAGAACCACTCAGCTTGTATTATTTGGTATGCATCCACCTGGCATTCTCCATGTCTAAATAATACTGCTCTTTGATGTGTTACGTCATAAGAAAGAAGTCGGTATTTGCTGCTCAATGGAAGAAAGGTGAAACTTAAGACAGAAGTTTCAACTGCATACTACTTTAAAGCATAGGAGACCGATTGGAGTTGTTCCAAAAAGCACAGGTCAAAATATCTCAGAAGAACTGATAGGTTTACGCTAGAAAAGTGTTGGTTGGTTGATTTGGAGGTCGGGTCACATATGACTTTGTTACACAGTCTCCAAACTCTGTTCTGAGTTTGTCTTAGCATTGTGGTTGGAGGTTGTCTGAATTTCCTGGAGGTACTTTCTGCTGTGCAAGAATTAGACCCCTGCGCTTGCAGACTCCTAAATCTTTATGCTTTTAATAAAGCACTGATCTTTTCCAGTGTAGATGCACAGAACGCTCTGTGTAAGGGAGTTGCCTGCTGCTTCTAAAAGAGCTTGACTTTGGCAGCTTTTTTCCCAGTGAAAGCATTATCAGCACTTCCGTGACTGGTTTCAAAATGTTATTTTGCCACAGATGAGCTTAGCTTCACATTATACAGCACACAAATGCACACGTGTGTGGCTGTACACACCACACACACACACACACATGCATACACACACATGTACACAAACACACACGTTTACACACACTATAAAAGAAATAAGTTTTTGTCAAAACATTTCTCCATATTAGATTAGATGTTTTCTGTTCTAGACTATTCTATTTCAGTAATAAAAAGATGCCAGTTTTATGACTCAATAACTCTACTTCGGCGTCTGCACTTGGGTCACTACACACAGCATAAGGAGTGCCCACTGGCTACTAACAAGGCACAGTACAGAGAAATTTAGTCAGGGCTTTTAGTTTTGCACTTGATTTAAGCTGGCATACAAAGTAGGAGGATGGATATGTCATTTCCATAAAATTGAGTTCTGGGTGCTCATCCTCCCTCAACTCTTTTCCCGCTTCTATCTGTATTCCTCCTTCTACTTTACTGTCTGTATGTTCTATTGCCACATAGCTCTTTCCCTAAAACCCTTCGCCTTCCTCATGGTCTCCTGTTCAGTTTAATAAAACCCATTCATATACATATATACACATGCATATGCAGACATGTGTATGCATATTACACTTACATAGTAATGTATTATATATTATATAATTGTAATTATATAAAATTATATACTTATATTTTATTTATATTTTATACTAAATATGATATTTAATTATAAATATGATATTTATAAATAAAACTTATATATTTATATTGTAGATTTATAATATATTTATATAAATAATTAAAATATATAAAATTAAAAATATATAATATATAACTGTACACATGTATAATATTGTATATCATATAATTACATGTTATTATATAATATGCAACATGGTGTATATTATATCATTATGTTATAATATGACATATAATGATATGTATTATAATAATATAAAGAATTATACTGATATATAAGATACATAATATATTATTGATGTTATACTATATGTTGCATATGATATGTGATTGATATTTGATTGATACGTGATGAAATTGATATATAATATATGGTTGATATATATGATACATGATACATGATGCATGCATGATACATGACATACGATGCATGACACATGACACATGATATATGACATAATATATGGTGTATGATATATATGTGTATGTAAAAAGCCAGGGTCCTCATATGGGAGAGGATGTGTGTGATATCTGTCTTTCAGATTCTGACTCACCTCATGTAGTATAACCATTTCTGGATTAACCCATTTTTGTACAGGTTTAGTTTCTTTCCTTCTTAATAAAATTCCATTGTACATATATACTATTTTTTTCATTAACTATTTACTTGGAGGCCATCTAAGCTGGTTCCCTCTCGTTGTTATGAACAGAGCAGCAAAAATCTGGATGGAAAAATATCCCTTGTGGGATCTAGAGTCCTTTGGGTACATGCCCAGAAGTGGCTAGCTGGGTCACACGGTGGCTAGCTGGGTCACACGGTGGCTAGCTGGGTCACATGGTTGCTTTACATTCTGTTTATTTGACAAACATCTAGACCAGTGGTTCTTAGCTTCCTTATGCTATGACCCTTTAATACAATTCTTCACGTTGTGGTGACCCCCGGCCATAAAATTATTTTCATTGATACTTCATAACTATAATTTTGCTATTGTTATGAATTACAATGTAAATATCTCATATGCAGATATCTAATATGTAATTCCTGTGAAAAGGTCAATCTAGCCCTAAAGGGGTCATGATCCAGAGGTTGTGAACTACTGATCTAGACTGATTTCCATAGCACTGGTTTTTATCCTCATACACATGGTTTGGAATAATTTTTTTTTTTTTTAGCAATAGTCACATAGTCACACATACTCTCTCTTTTTAATGTTTTCATCTTTCTGGTCAAGTTTTGGCCTCCAACAGAACTTTATAATACATTTAAATGGTGCCCTAAGGCAGTTAGAGGTTGTAGTGGTTTGTTTTTCTTGCAGCAATGTGGCTTGAACCCAAGATTTGTGCGTGCTAGTCAAGCAGTCTCCCACTGGGTGTATTTCCAGCCCAGGATATAATAATTTTAAAGCATAAATAAGAGACATATAGGGAATCCAGATAGATTTAAATTCCAGATCAACAATGAATAGTAGTTTATTATGCATTTGCTGTAAATGCAATAAGGATATAATTATTAAAAAGTTACTTCTTGCTAACTTGGAATTGAATTTTCACTGGACATCCCGCATTGGTTAAATATGAATCATCCAAAAATTACTTTCCACTCCTGAGATCTGAAGAGTGAACCTAGAGCATCAGGTTTGGGCCTTAAAGCTTTTACCCCTTGAGCCATCACTGTTGTCCCCACTACACTTTCTGAGCTAGCCTCGTGTCCCTAGAGATGGTTTTAGTCAAGGTACAGGTACTAAGTCTGGCACCTTCTAATGAGCAGTCTTCATGTTAAACTTCCTTGTTGGCTCAGTTGTATTTGCTGAGATCTTCTCTGCAATGGAGGGTTCTCTCTGGAAGATTCTAACGTTTTCCTCTCTATCTGTCCCAGGCCTCTATCAGAAAAAGTGTGGATGCCTGCCAAGTACTCAGAAGCTGAATGGGGTACTTCTCTCCCTGGTAGACTGACTCCCTCTTATTCCCACCGTGCAGGGTAATACTGAAGCTCTTCCAGTTCCACAGTATCACAGAGTCCCTCACAGGAGGTGGCTGTCCCTTCTCTCTTGGTTGCCAAAGAGGGGGATTTTTCTGTTATTTAGGAAAATAAACCTCAACAAATTGAGTCTGGAGACATATCTTAGCAGTGAATGTCACATATATACACAAATGCAGGCAGCACACTCATGTACGAAGGATTTATAAAAGTAGATTTGCATAATTTATGAAAATAAGTAAGCCTATGACTCCCACAAGTACTTGGAGAAGAACTACTGGAGGAAAATGTTGTAGTGGGATGTTTTCCATTGTGACCACTACTTGAGAAAGTCAACTTTAGTGGAAAGGGTAGCTCTCATCCATGGATTTAGAAGGTTTATTCAGGGTTTTTTGGCTTGAGTGTGGGGCAGCAGAGTTCATGGTGTGAGAACAGCAAGAAAAAGTGTTGAAGTTGTGGTGGCTGACAAAAGAGGGAGGGAGGGGGAGAGAGAGAGAAAAAGAGAGAGAGAGAGACAGAGAGACAGAGAGACAGAGAGGGACAGAGAGAGAGAGTGATTAAGTGGTCAGTGTCAGGTCCTAATATCCCACATAAACACAGGTTTTCAAAAGCCCGACTAGCTCTCAGTAGCCGTCTGTAGTAAATTACTACTGATTCCCAGTAGTACTAATAGCTATGGGATCTTATGAAGCAAGTTTGTAACATAAACTATAGGAGGAAAAGTACTATGTTTGATGCAATCAGAAAATAATTTTGGATGTGAAGAAAACCAAAATGAAACATCAGCACGTACAGAATGAAGAATACAGAGAAAAGTGGATGTGAGCTTGGTGTAGGCTTTCCTTCTTTACAAAGTCTTCTTGACAAGGGAACTATGTCTGCCTATACTCAGGATGGAGAGCTGTAAGTAAGGCTTTTCCAAGGAAGGGAAACCATGACTCACACAAATATGGATGGGGAAGATTTCCAGAGCTACTGGCTCTCAGGATATATATCATTCTGAAAACTTTCTGAGAAAAGATTATTTCAAGACATATTAAAAATGAAACGAATTAAGATAATAGCACAATAACCAAGATAGAATAATATGAACACAAGGCATAAAAGGACAAAAGAGAAGAGAAAGATGAAGGTCTCATTAGTCCCAAATTTGGGGGATTTTTTTCTAAACATGCTTTGATAAATGTAGTTAAAGAATAGAGTTGGTAAGTCAAAAGTAATTTTTGAAAGGGTAGATAAATAAGCTAAGAAGTCATGAGTGTAGATTTTAAATCTTACTTTATTGAAAAACCCAGAAGAAGAGGAAGAAAACCAAAGCCAGATATGGGTACTATCAACTTGGAAAGTGAATGAGTCTGACAGATGACCAAAGAGGATGCAAAGCACCCACATGACCAGGGGCACGAGGGGGCAAAGGTCTAAAAACAAAACAGTTTCTCTGTTAATCAGTGCAGTAATTTTTCTGCTCTAAAGATGGTCACATCATTCACTTCTGCATTGTCTATGGGCAAATACAAATCTCTGAGGTGATCATTTGCAGACTTACAGGGCTGCTATGTGGGTGCTGGGATCTGAACTCTGGTCTTCATGATTATACAACTGCTCTTAGCTGCAGAGGTCTCTTTAGCCCTGTAATGATCTTGTCTATATGCGTAAATATTCTCTTTGGGAGCAGTATACATTACCTTATCTACCTTTCAGCCATTTTCCACACATGGGAAACAGGGTGACTTAGGGTATAGGCATGTGTGTATTGGTATTTTTGTGTATCTGTGTGCATGTGGCTTTGGAGGCCAGAGAGTTGTGAGTGTTGTCTATGCCTCATTGCTGATGTTGTTAAGTAGGTGTCTCTCATAGAACCAAGAACTCACTGATTGGCTAGACTGACTGGTGAACAAGCTAAGGATATCTTCTTGTTTCCACATCTTCAGCACAATGGTTACACACATGTACTACCACACTTGCTATTTCTGCCAGTGCCAGGGATTTGAACTCACTGCTTCCTGTCTGCACAGAGGCACTTAATCCAGTGAACACTCTCCAAAACCTGCTTGCTCCAGCCACTGGAACACTTTATCAGTCAGTGTTCTCATACTTCATGGGCCATGTTAATTTTGTTTGATCATTTCAACTTTTAGTATATGTGCTACTAAAGCTAGTACCCCTTAGACTTTGACCAACACTTCACACTTAGTGCCCTGGATATGACACTTGTCAGCATTGACAAGTTATTTTCCACAGAGTGGGCATGCTAGTTTACAGACTCAACAGCATTCAAGGACAAGGACTATCTCCTCACTTTCTAGACAACATGCTGTTTGGGTAGTATCCTGTTACTTCAGTCACTAAATACTTCATACAAATAGAAGATATGTTCCCCCTGAAATAAAATGTTGTTCATTTTGTTTAAAAATGAGTTAGTGATATATTTATATGCAAAGTATACTCTTGCCCACAAAATAATTCAAAATCTGTCTTTTAGAATGAAACCAACTGCTAAATTTTTCCTATATTGAGAAAATACTTTGTTTTGGGCAAAACATGGTGTCAAGTGACTTCGAAATATTTGGTTATAATTGACTTTCTCCTTGATATAATAATAATAGGGTTGAATGTGAGCAAGGTAAAACCATACACACACACACACACACACACACACACACACACACACACATGTCATAGTGATACTATCTTGCATGCTAAACAAAAAATGCATTAAAATTTTAAAAAGCTAAATATACAAAATTAATTATAATATTATGATGAGATTTGGATTAACATTTTGTGAAAAGCAGTATAAACTATCATAAGATGAGTTTCAAGAAATTTTAAGACAATGTAAGGATGGAGTTAACACATCCAATCAGCATAGGTGGTAGGATATTGTAATTGAAAACTTATTTGTCAAAAATATCATGTTAGCTAACGAAACCGGATTTTCCAGGTGGGACACAATGGTTGCATGCAAACTCATAGCAGCTGCAGCTCCATGCACAAGACACACAAGATCAAGCTAGAAAAAATTTCCGCATGGATAAAGGAAGGATGCTTGAAGCCTACTCCTAGCTGATGAGCCATGGCGGTTGATGGCTTCTAGGGGAGAAAAAAATTCAGATTTTTTTTCAGGTATGCAGACTCTGAGATTATACCCATGTTCCAGTAGGTGGTCCCACACCCATGTGCATAAGTGGAATCACTGGATATTTTTTTTTAAATGACAAAAATAAATAACATGTGAAAGTGAGTGAAGAACTTGATGAAGTACATAGGAAAGAGGCAGGCTTGGTCCAAACACAATATATACATGTATGGATATTAAATACAATGTTGAAAAACACATGTCTGTTGTGGTTTTAATGAAAATACCATCATAAATTAATACATTTGAATAAGGTTGTAGTATTCGGGAAGGACTAGGATGTGTGGCCTTGTTGGAGAAGGTATGTCCCTGAGTGCGAGGCTTTGAGGTTTCAAAGCACAGGCCAGTTATCATCTGGGTCCCTATCTGACTGATGCCTGTAGATATGATGTAAGGTCTCAGCTACTGCTTCACGGCCATGCCTGCCTGTCTGCTGACATATACCCCACCATGGTGGTAATAGGCTCACCCTCTGAAACTGTAAGCAAGCCCTCAATTAAATGCTTTCTTTTACAAGTTGGCTTGGACATGGTGTCTCTTCATAGCAGCAGAAAAGTAACTAAGACAATGTCATATCGTGATTAGCATTTTATTGAATACAAAGTTGATAGATGAGGTATAAAATATACTTTATGAATTAAAAATTATTAATGGAAATGGACTTTGATGGGCAGTTCAAAAAATTGAGCTAAACAAATAAGTGAGACATATACTATAAAATATTTAGATAACAATAATATATTTTAAAAATACATTTTATGCAAATAATATATATTTATTAGGCAATATTATTGCACATATTATAATTTTAATATATGTATCACAGAGTGATCCTGTAACTTTATGCTCTTCCTTAAGTTGTTATGTATAATAAACTGTAAATTATATTTTAACTGTTATGAGTTGAATAGTGATTCAAATTTGTGAAGTGTAATTTTTTTAGATCACATTAAGCAGCCATTGAGAAGACTGAAATATAGCCAATTGTATTATATTTTTGCATCGGTCTTTATATGTCAAAGATACACATATAAAATATAAAACAAAAATTTATGAAAAAACTAAAACAAATATTTGTGATAGGAATATGTAGAAGCTTTAATAAACATTTGTATCACAAACGGAAGAAACAGTGGACTTTAATGCAGTGGAGGCCAAGAGAATAACAATAAATAGCTGGATAAAGTCTAGAGATGGTTAACAGCATATGAGAAGGTATCTTCAGTATCAGAATTGTCAGGAAAAGAATTTTGAATGTACAGGTATTCTGCACAGCTCCAGGGACTGACTGACCTAACTGGGCCAATGAGGGAATAATGGAAGGACAGATACATGGACACATGGACACATGCACAGAAAAGCTGGGGTCTGGTGGGCTAGGCTCACTGATGAAAAGAACCATAGTATCCTGGAAGCTCAGCGTGTTTATTATATGCAATTCAGGAGCTCAATAAGTTGATTATATGTAGTTGGACAAGGAATCCAGGTTCTAGCATACAGCTGAATAAGCACGAAGTTTCAGTTCATCTCGATAGGAGCAGCTGATGCAGGGGAACAACCTTCAGGCAAAAAACATCCAGGAGGAGAGGGCAGGGGAAAAGCTCTTGTGGACAGACATTTTCTGCACATGGTGTCAACATTCATGCTTGGACCCAAAGAAGGCTTTGCCATCCTTCCGAATCTTTAACAGGGAAGATTTTGACACTCTTATTGGGTTGAGGTTCTGCACATGGTCACGTCCGCATCAACAGCACACATACCTTCAGCATTTCCCCTTTTCCCTGCTCACAGGCTCCTGCAAGGCAACAGGAGACGGATAGAGATGTTCATGGACATTTTATCTAAGTGGAACGCTACATTTTTTCAAGTCAAAGAATGAATGGCATCAATGAGGTATGGATACCCTGGTACTCAGTGATTGGAAATATAGCCTATTGTAGCCATTCTGGGAAGCTGTCTAGAGGCATTTGTATAAACTGAATACATCTAAGCCAAGTAAACTGGTGATTCTGCTGTTAATGTCCATGTATTAAAAAACATTCTGCGGTCCCCAGCTCCGAAAAAAAAAACCAAAAAAAAAAAAAAAAACCATTCTGGTCCACTCAGAGGAATGCACTAAGTTGAAGGCAGTATCTGGCTGGACCTCCAGTTCTGTAGTGAGTGAGTAAAATGTGGTACTCACCAAGGGAGTGCATTAGGGTATGAGACAATCAGGAGAAATAACGCGCATACACACACACACACACACACACACACACACACACACAAGTTATGAGAAAATGCTGGGATGGAGGTGGGGGTAAAGAAAGTTTAGATGGCTTGCACCACACATACAAGTATACACATTAAATATTAAATGCATATTGACATAGCAATTTAAATTTTGTTCTAAACTTTTGAACTAATAGAATAAATAGCGTGTGACTTTTAGCGTGAGGACATTGAGGAAGAGAAAGAATTGGAAAGAGCTGGGAGTGAAAATTAACTTGATGATGACCAACAAGAGTAGAACGATATGAAGCCATTTCAAGCCTCTCTAGTTCAAATAACTCAATTACTAAAAGCAAAGATGAGGGACACTCTATCAGTTGACACAAGCAGCTTCAGTAGAGTTCATTTAGTGGAACCTATGAGTTGCAGAAGACAATCTGGTATAATCATATGCCATTGTTAAAGAAATGTGTGAGTGTATATCATCTATCCATCTATCTATCTATCTATCTATCTATCTATCTATCTATCTATCTATCTATCTATCTATCTATCTATCTCTATCTACCTACTTACCTACCTCTCATCTATATACTATGTATCATCTATCTATCTATCTATCTATCTATCTATCTATCTATCTATCTATCTATCTATCTACCTATCTATCTATCTATCTATCTCATCTATTTATCTATCATTTAGCTATCATCTATCTAAATATATTGAATATTTATTTATATTTTGATTATGCATAAACGTATATATATAGAAAAGTCACATCTATAGACAATAGCCATAATTTTGAATTATGTACATTATTTGTTATATATCTTTGTTTTAATACAACACATACACATCAATTGGTAAAGACTCCATAGACATCAATATGAGATGCACTCAAGAAGCTAAAGTAAGAGCTGCCATATGATAAAGCTATACAATTCCTCTGTGTATACCTGAGGGAACTCAACCCATTTTCATATACCCCCTTCTTGTTTTGAAATTCATCGCCTCTCTTTCTTTGTTATTACTACATGTATGAATAAATGCATAAATATGTAAATACAGCCTGCTGACTCTATCTATACATAGATACATCTATATAAACATTGCTCGCAGGCATGTGTTTTCGGTGCTGACCACCTGGAACTGGATAACCAATTAGGAGCATATGACTGGGAAGGACTAATGTTTTGCTTTTCCAGAAGTCCTGCGTTGTCTGTAGTTCTTTGTCGAGGGGTGAGGTCCTGTGAGAGTCCATCTTCCAGACAGAGGACTTATTGGTGTTGTCTTAAACTTTGATTCTAGTGCAAGCTCTGGCTTCAGCACATACACTCTTTACCTGAGGATACCTCACTTCTCTGATCATCACTGAATCTTTGCCTAAACATATGAACAGCTTTTAGCTTGTGTTCTACTCACTTCACTTAAAAATCCAAATTTAGATTTACTCTCATAACCAAAAGTTAGAATGGACCTAATTCCAATTTTATAGTTACCTACAGTTTTAAGTTCTGCCTCGGAAGAGCACTGCCAAGAGATTGGCTTTAAACTTCAGTTCTTCAAATTCACGTTAGCAAGAAGATAGTTTGATTATAAATCATTATAAAGATGATATTTAAAAATAATAGTCTAATTTAGATTGAATGTCATTATTTATTCATTTTCATCAGTCTGAAAGTAAATAGATATTGCCTCTAAGATTTTGTTTATGAACATCTATGAAACAAACTAACACTTGCAGTTATGTTAAAGAAGATTTTAAACTTAAATATATACTTTTTTTTACAGAATTTAAAGAAAAATTTTCCCAATAAGAACATTATTTTGCATAAGGTTACCTAAGTAAAAGTATTCTCGATCAAGCTGAGTTATTGAAATGTTTATGCAATTACCCTAAATTATCCTAAATTTACTATTACCTATCTGCTTACAAGGGTTTGATTCTTGAGGCCCAGTTCAGTAAAGAAAAATAAATACAAATAGAATAAAATTAGCCTAATGAGAGTTTTTGTGAGGGTGATTTAAAAAATTAAATCCACTTTTAAAGGTAAAACAAGAAGGAAGCAGAAAGCCACCTGGTTTTGTAGAGGAACGTGTTTGCTCTTTCCCAGAGTGCAGTGCGTGTGTGTGTGTGTGTGTGTGTGTGTGTGTGTGTGTGTGTGTGTGTGTGTAGGGGGAGACTGTGTCACTAAATCTGACTAGAAGGAAAAGTGAATCACAGATAATTCAGACTTTGAAATTAAAGCGTTTTAGCTATTGGCAGATGTCAAGGCAGCCAGAGATTTAATGAATACTAAGCTGCGTACCTGCCATCCTTATCTGTCTCCTGCACAGTTGACAAAACAAGCCAGACTTGATGTCAAAACAGATGGGGGAAGGAAGAGAGAAAGACAGAAGAAACTTAGGCAGAGTTAAGTCTTGCTTTTCCATTCCCCTCACCATCCCCGGTTTTAAATCTCAGCGATCTGAGCACAATTTTGGCATGCCAAAAGTGAACCACTTACTGAACCTCAGAAAATTACTCCGAAAACATCCTGGGCCAGCCACTACCTCCAGCAATTTGATCGATAAAATCTAATTGATCGATTTCTTTTCTTCTGGTACAGACCCTGGATCTTCCTATTTCCAGGACCATCTCTTAGCTGGGGATTGATTGCTGTCTGACTGAGACCCTCTCTGCTTTGACGTTCTGCATGACTTGGCTGTGTTTTTCGTTCTTGCCTGCTTGAGGTACGTTGTACTATGGTTACTTCTGTCACAGGCTTGTTGTCCTACACTCTCTCTAGGTGACTGTGAATTTCTGGATCATGTGCTGAGATCCTTTGCACCCAGGCCAGATTCTTTATGAATGCCAAACTCACAGATTCAACTGGACCATAATTATTGTTTCAACCATCATTTTCTTCCCATTACATGGAGTTTCTGTACATTCACCCAGACTATAGAATGTGGACTTCCGTCCATGCCTGCCTCCGAAGCAAACTTGCTGTTTCTAACTTTTACTTTTTAAAATCTCTTCTTTATTAAAAAAAATAAGAGTTAAGAAAATGCTTCAAACAATCCTCCATACTGCTGTCTTTCCTCAAGTACACAGCATAACAGGAGTGATGCTTCTGTGTCAGGTACCCAAAGCCCAGTCATGCTCTAGTTCAGTCCACCTCTCCAGCCATTTTTCCCCATACTGTTATTTTCTGTTCATTCAACACACATCCTGAATACCTTAGTGTTTTATACTGAATAAAACCTGGTGTTTTTTCTATAGCAAGGCTAGAGTATTTGACTATTTCATCCCCGATGATGGTGCTGTTTGACATGATCACTGAATCATTGGGGCAGAGGGCCTGCCTATGTATATCACCAAAAGAAGCCTTGAGATCTACAGTCTGGCTCCATTTCTGACCTGAAATCTCACCTTTCTCATTCACCAAAATATGAGCGATCCAAGCAGTAAGCTCCCCACCACTGCGGGTGGAGAAGTTTTTCAATTTTGTTGATGGAATGAGCAGTTTTTCAATAAGAACAGTTTTCAATCGGGATTAAAAGCAATATAAATATATGAAAGACTTGGCCTAGTTTGGGACTTGAGAATGTTTGGCTGAGAAAATGATCACACCAGAAGGATGGATAAAGAAGTTATAAGGGATGTGAGATAATTGCTTAATTAGTTAGTTTCTTTATTTGTTCTCTGTGATAGAGTACCTGGTACAAATCATTAATTAAAGAGAAATTTCTTTTAGCTCAAAGTTTAGAGGATCCACTCCATCATGCTTGGGAAAAAGGCATGGTGGCAGAGACGGCTCTATCAATGGTGGTAAGGAGCTTACTGCTTGGATCGCTCGTATCTTGGTAGATGAGTAAGCTGAGTCCTCAGGCCAGAAATGGAGTCAGACTGTAATCTCAAGACTTCTAGTGATATTCCTTCACAGGTCAGCCCTATGTCCCAAAGATTCCACAATCATGCCAAACTGCACCAAGGGATGAGAAGTATTCAAATACATGAGTCTGTGAAGAAACTCAATCAGGGAAAGAAAATCTTGGGCACAGCATCTAAAAAGTATCTTCTATGGGAATATTTAAAAGATAGAAAAAGAGTTGTTTGATAGTAGTGCATAATTTTAATCCCAGCATTCCAGAGGCAGAGCAAGGCAGATTTCTTAGTTCAGGGCCAGCCTGATATACAACTTGAATTTCAGGGCAGCTAGGTATATACAGAGAAACTCAGTCTCAAAAAACCAAAGCAAATGAATAAGTAAATAAGCAAATAAATAAATGAAAAAAATGGAAAGGGAGTCCTTCAGCTGAACTAGAGAGAAGGAGGAGCTATGAAGATGACTAAGTGACAGAGAGACAAGTAGGGGCCAGGTCTCCTTTGACCTCATGGACAGAGTTGAGAATCTGATGCTCTACTCTGAGAGCAAGTCTAGGAATCTGATATTCTACTGAGGGTTATTGACTTGAAGTGAGAAGAGAATTTGACCAGGTTGTTGAGCCCAAGCATAGAGCAGTGGTTTTGGTGCACTGCTAAGTGAACTAAACATCTTGTAGATCTACTCTTGGGGAGTTGGTCATAGCTCAACTTGACCCTATGATTCAGAAACTGCATTTCTCTATATACAAGCCAAAGAAATGAAACCATATGCCTGCACAAAAAAATTGTGTTACCAGTGTTCACAGTAGTGTTATTCCTAATAAATAAATGCAGAAACAACCCAAATGCTTACCAATGATGAATGCATAAATAAAATATGATAAATCACATCCTGAGTTGAATGAAAATGCTAGGCATGCTCCAATGTGAGCTTCAAAAACATAATGCTGAGTCCAAAAAGGCAAATGCCAAGCACCATTCAAGGATTGGAAACAGGAAAATATTATGATTTCACCTCTGCGACAGTCCTAGAAAGGCAGTCTATGGAGATTCAGTCACTTAGGGTTTGTGAGGAGAATGAGGTGCAGAAAGATGGAAAGTGATAGATGGCAGACACTGAAGTGTTTGGAATCAATGGACACGTTCTAAAATTATATTGTAATGATGGTCGCCCCCAACTTCATGCTTAATAATAATCACTGAATGGCACACTCAGTAATTTTACTGGTATGTAACTTATTCCTTAATAAAGTGAATGAATGAAGGAAGGAAGGAATAAATGAGTGAGTGAGTGAACAAACATAGAAATGGATGTGAAAAAACTGGGCAGGAGGCAGCCACCCTGCTAGCCCAGGTGATATTTGATGTCTGGTACTAGGTATTAGGTTACCACAGGATAGACTACCATCTGGGAGTTAGGCTGGACAAGGATTGGGAACATGTGCACACTTAGGTCTAGTTTTTCTCTTCCATAAATGCAGCACTAGTGTGAGTATTTCAGTTCCCTCGGTGCTCCTCACCTTCCTCCCTGTGGTGCTACATTCCTCAGGATAGGGTCTTAAATCACTGCCTACCTGGTGTATACATGATCACTCTTTGACACACAAGTCAGTTGTCCTGTTTCCCTGAAATTCTCCAGAGTCACTGCACTCCTTTATGCCATGACAACACTCCAGGCACATTTCCCTGTTAACTTTTTCTTTCATCCGAGTATTTGCCTGTCTGTCCCTGTTGCCAAACATTTTATAATTAGGTCCTTCATCACATGATCCCTGCCAAGCAGGGCCAAATACTGTTTCCTACTGAGTCAGGATGCCTCTCAAATCAATGCCAATCAATGGTAGCCTCTGGCTACCACACTGGCATTGCCACATATGTACAGCCTATTTGCACATCTATTGCTGACCGATGCATATAGACATATCAGGTACACTGGACTGATATAATAAATAATAAACTTTTATGGAAAGATATGTTCATATTTGTCTGTGGGCAATATGTGAAATCATTTATTCTTGTCTACTATTTCTCCATTCTTACAATGGTTGATGCTTTTCAATCTTCTTAGAACAGATTTGTCTTATTGCCATGATTTCTACCCATAGCACCTTGTTTTTGTCTGCATCCTTGTTTTGCTCAATATGGGCAAATAATCTTTTATTATGAGCCACCCAACTAGAGTCCATAATGGGGGTTGGCCTTTCCACAATAGTCTTTACACATTAAACATTATGCCTTTGAGAACTAAAGCTTTCTAAGTCTGGCATCAAGGTAATGATTTAGTTATTTATTCCTTTGAACCAGCTCCTTCTGTGACTCACTTTTCTTCCTAACCCAGGCTATTATGCGTTAATCCAGACATTACATTTCTTTAGTTCAGATGACACAGACTGTTGACTTAAGGTGATTTTGCAATATGCCCACTAACAAAGACTTTGTGAGCAGGAAGAATACCAGTTATTCAACCAACTTTAAGAAAACAGCCGAGTGGGAGAGCAGCTTAGCAGGGTGTTAAATATCCATTAATAATGGCAGGGAGTCAAACTTTAAGGTTTTAATTTTAGTTTGGATAAGCACTTCAAATTCCGGGCCCAGCTAACTAAATTTCTGAGTTTCTGCTTAAGGAAATCTGGCCTCAACTCACAGCAAGCTTGGCCTACATAAAGACAAGACAGGCATTTTCCCAGTAGCCTATGAGGATGCATATCCTCATATGAGAATGACCATGCAACGTACACTAAAATTATCATTGATGTTTGTGGGGTGATACAATTATCAACTCTTTGACCCTGTATTCCCACATGGCAATGTTTCTCAGACTGCATGTATTGATTTCTAGCAGAGAAAATGTTGTCATTCTACTCTAGGGCTGAACGGGAAATGCTCCAATAGGCTCATGTCTTATGTACTTGCTCCCTGAGGGGTGAGGCTGCTTTCTGGGGCTCAGGAGGGAACTAGGAACTGGGGCCTAATTGGAGGGTTCAGAAGGTGTCACTTGTTTCCAGGTCCCTCCTGGATACCCAGAAGTGAGCCACTCTGCCATAAGTTCCCCATTATGACACACAGAACCCTTTAAAGCCTGAACATCTCTCCCCCCTGAGTGGTTAATGTGAGATATTTTGTCATGGACCAGAAAGGTTTGACTAACCTAGGCAAAGGAAGTTTACTGCTGCACCTGAATCTCAACATACGTTTTTAAGAATTTAGGAATTGGCTTCCTGAAGAAATCCAGGTTAACTGGAAGGAACAGATTACTGAAGCCTAGACAGCTGTAACCCTGTGAGGCGTGGGATCAGAGAGATGGTGCTGTTAGAAGGAAAACAGACAGGAGATACTTTGCTTATGGAGTCTAAGTAGGACTCTGTACTGGCTGGCTTTGTGTGTCAACTTGACACAAGCTGGAGTTAACACAAAGGAGCCTCCCTGGAGGAAATGCCTCCATGAGATCCAGCTGTAAGGCATTTTCTCAATTAGTGATCAAGGGTGGGAGAGCCCCTTGTGGGTGGTGCCATCCCTAGGCTGGTAGTCTTGGGTTCTATAAAAGCAAGCTGAGCAAGTCAGGGGAAGCAAGCCAGTAAGCAGCATCCCTCCATGGCCTCTGCATCAGCTCCTGCTTCCTCATCTGTTTGAGTTCCAGTCCTGACTTCCTTGGTGATGAACAGCAATGTGGAAGTGTAAGTTGAATAAACCCTTTTCTTCCCAACGTGCTTCTTGGTCATGATATTTTGTTCAGGAACCCTGACTAAAACAGATTCTTTTGGGAGTTGGGTTAAGGACCATATGTGTTGTATCCTGGCAAAGAACTTGTTGATATATTACATCTGCCCTGAAATTTTCATGAGGGTAAATTGAAAAGAAATGCAATAGTTCCTGTGATAGAGGAAATTTCAAGGCAACCTAACATGTAGGCCATAATACGATTATTGGTAGTGGGTTGAGCAAGGTTTGTAGCAAATATCTAGAGCAAAATGCAGAGAGGAAGATCTGAAGCATATGCAGAGTACAAAGGTTTTAGTTCATTGAGACTTGGTTTGGAGAAAAGAGCTTTAGGGCATCTTGCTTACCCAGGGCTGGGAACAGAAGTGTTTTACTGGATTTGCTCATCTAGGGTACTACAGTCATGGTATAAGGAGATCTGACTGAAGCTTGAGCTGAAGACAGCCCTTCCCTTCATTTATACAGTGCTGATTTTGAATGAATACCGGATGTAGGAATTATCAGGTGGTGGAGACTTCCATCCAGATATCAAAGGAAAGCCCAGTATGCTGGGCAGTATTTGTCTTGGTTAGGATCACTACAAGCAACTTCTGAAGGAGGAATGAAATCGTGATGTGAAATGGAGATGAATGGTTGTTGGAAACGCCAGAAAGTTGCCTATAGCCACCTGAACGCACATCACAACAGCATATGCTGCAGATATTGGATGGGCACCCCTAGGATTTAATGTTTGCCCAAAATATTGGGTTTTGGTCTTCCTTTGGTCTAACAACTCTTTTCTGTGATATTATTCCCATCTTTCAGAATGGAATGGAGTATTTCCTTTGTATCATATCTTATATGTACATAATTTTTTTTTAGATTTTTTTGTTTACTCTCTGGGAACTCATAGCTAAGACATTTCCTTGATTCTCAGAACAGATGTGGGATTTGGACTTTTGAAAAATGTTGGCTCTGTTAAGACTCTGGGGACTCTTAAATTGTCTAAATGTATTTTATGTGGGCTAGCTAATCTTGGTTTTCAACTATACATTCTTGGGAAGAGGGAGCCTTTATTAAGGACCCGTCTCAGCCAGATTATCTAGACTGTCTGTGGGCCATTGTTATTTGATTTGGGAGGGCCATGCCCACTGTGGGTGGTGTCATTCCTAGGCAGGTAAGTCTGAGCTGCATAAGAAAGCTAGCTGAACTTCTGAGCCTTGAGCTCCTACCATGGCTTCCCTTAATGATGGACTATGAACTATGACCTAAAATAAACTCTTTCCTCTTTCATTTGTTTTTGGTCATTATTTTATCATACCACCAGAGAAGCAGACCAGTACATGGTATTATGAAATGGCCGTACTGTCTCCGGAGGGTTTGTGTGTACAATATGTGGTCCCCAATTGGTAGTGTCCTTTTGGAGATACTCTGAAAACTTTAGTGTGTAGGGCATAACTGGAGACTGGAGGTCTGTGGAGGCATACCTTTGGAGGTCATTCCTTTTCCTCAGTCTTATTCTCACTCTCCGATTTTTGGGTTGCCTGTCATGAACTGTTCCATCCCCAAACCACTCTGCTGGGGAGAAATCTCTGGCATCATGAGCCAGTATACATCATTCCTCACGCTGTTCAGATACTGTTCTGCTGAATAACGGGAAAGTTGGCTACATGACTGCAGCTTAAAGTTAGTATTATACCTTTGGTGAGGAATTTTCAGTAAAAGAAGCTGTATTGTTAATGACAGAAGTCACGATTTTGTTTTTGTTTTTGTTTTTCCAAAGTGGCTTGATGTGTTGTATATACCTGTGTCCTGCACCAACCTAGAAGGTTTTTGAAAACCAAGAAACATTCTTTGTTTTATGTTTTTGTCAGCACTTCTTCAATTTAGCTGCTCAGTTGTGGCAGCTAAAATCAGTCATGTGAACTAGAATCCACACACTGATCTCAGAACCTCTTTCTGATTGGTTGGAAATTTCACCACTGTTGAAATGCCTAGATTTCTTTAGTTTCACACACATATGGACTTGTGTTATTTATATGTGCTGAGTGATTACCACGGGACTAACTCAGCAATAGTTGTGTTACCTGAAGCTACATTCATCTAAAAATAACTTTTTCCTGGCCTTCACAGGCCACTAAGTGTAAAATTACAGATTTTAAAATGGGCTCTGTACTCTAAAACATAAAAATTAATTTTTGAAAAAATATGTTTATGAGTGTGGTGGCTGAAAAGGGTATGGCCCCCATAGGCTCCTGCATTTGAATGGTTGGCTCATAGAGAGTGGCATTATTAGGAGGTGTGGCCTTGTTGAAGTAGGTGTGGCCTTGTTGAAGGAAGTGCATCACTGGGAATGCAGGATTTGAGGTCTCTATGCTCAAGCTGTACCCAATGGGGCAAACAACTCTCTCTGTTGCCTGTCGATGAAGATGTAGAACTTTCAGCTACTTCTCAAGCAACATGTTAGCCTGTGGGTGCCACCACCATGCTTCCTACCATGATAACAGTGGACTGAAACTCTGAAAGTGTAAGCCAGCCCTAATTAAATAGTCTTTTATGAAAGTTGTCTTGGTCGTGGTGTCTCTTGACAGCAAGAAAATCCAAACTAAGACAGAAGTTAGTACTGGGGACTGGCATATTGCTGTGATAGGCTTGATTATGGTTTGGTTTGAAGAAAGATGGATTTTGAGACTTGGGAAAACAGGTAAATGCTTTAAAGGGGGGTGCTTAATTGGCCATACTAATAGGAACATGGAAGACAGTTGTGCTACCTACCTCAAGATGTTTCAGAGGAGAAGATTTTAGGATCTCAAGCACAATAAATGATATTTTGAGATTTTACTGCTCAATATGATAGAAAATATCAAATATTTAAATTGGGTAAAATGTCAGAAGAAATACTAGTACTACTGTGTTTGTGAACTAAATTTACAACTGAAGGGAGTATAAATTTCAGCTTAAGATTGCTGAAAATAAAATGCAAATTTAAAAAAAATGAATTTTTCTACATTGCCTAGAGATTGTTCTTATAATATTTTGGTGAAGAATGTGGTTGCTTTTTCTCTTGTTCTAAAAATCTGCCCGAGGCTAAAGTGAAGAGATTAAGATTAATTGCTTTGGCAAAGGATATCTCTTAAAACAGTTAGTATACACTTTGTTGTATGGTTCACTCTTATGGAGAGCATTTTGATGAGAAAAAGAGCAAGCTAAGCAAGGAAAAATATGAAATGTATAGATTATTCAGAAAAGGGGCACCAGAAGGTGGAATGAAGCTAAATCCTACATTCAAGGAAATAAACAGATTAAGATGTTGAATAGAGGGAGTGGTTACCTTGGGGAAAACCCCACCCAGCTTAGCTTCCATTTTGTGAAAAGGAATTAAAGAAAAGCTTAGGTCTGGGCATGGTGACCTTCAATCTCAGCATTCAGGAGACAGAGATGTACAAGGTCAACTTAGTCTATAGACCAAGTTCCAGGACAGCCAAACTGAGGCAGTGAAGGAAACCATTGAAAACACAAAGCTAGATGTCATTGAAAGAGGGGGCCATATCTCAGCCCCAGGAAGCAGCAGAACTTGTCAACATCAGCCATGTGGTTCTAACTGTAGTGTCAAGGATAGAAGAAGGGGTTATGGAATGTCACTCAGAGACTAAGAAATGCTGCTGAGGCCAGGCCTGTTTCAGGGGCATCCTAGTATGGAGGTCCAGAGAGGTCATTGTGTGAAAGGGGTTGTGAAATCTCCCTTCAAGACTAAGGAAAGCCACGAAGACCAAGTGTGTGTCACTAGTGTTCTTTCATAGAGGCCAAGAAGACCATAGTATGAAGTTGTGGTGGTGAAGCCTGAATTGCTTTAGAGACCTCAAGAGGTTAAAAATGCTAGAGCCATGCGATACCTGCTGAGGAAATCTGTTAACAGTGATTGGAAACAACTCAAGGGAAAACATATGCTGCAGTCAACCAAGCTGAAAATTGTTGGAGATCTGAAGAGAGTTTTGCCATTAGACATCCAGATGCAGACTTTGGAATTTGTCCATCTGCTTTTCAGCCTTGGTTTGGTCCAGTATTTCCTCAGTGTGTTCCTTCCCCTAAATTTTGGAGCAGTAAGGTTTATCCTATGCCACGGCATATTGGAAGTATGTGGTAGTTTGAACATACTTGGGCCATAAGGAGTGGTTCTGTTAGGAGATGTGGCCTTGTTGCAGGAAGTGTGTCATTGTGGGGGTGGGCTTTGAAGCTCTGCCCAGTACAGAAGAGTCAGTTTTGTCTGGACTGAAGTCAGAACAAGATGCAGAACTCTCAGCTCCTACTACATCATGCCTGCCTGGAAGCTGCCACGCTCCTTCATTGATAATTGACTGAGCTTCTCCAGCCCCAATTAAGTGTTGTTCTTTATAAGAGTTGCCTTGGTCATGGTGTTTTTTCACAGTAATGGCAACCCTAAATAAGACAAAGTATATGATCTGTTTTTTGATTTTTGATTTTATAGGAGATTATAGTTAAGAGATGTCATGAATCTCAGAAAAGACTTTGTACTTTGTACTTTTAAATATTGTTGAGACCGTGATAGACTATGGGGACTTTTGAAGTTAGACTACATGCATTTTGCAATACATTATGGCCACAAACCTATGAGGACCAGGAAGTGGTAGGTATGACCCCTATAGACTCAAAGGTTTGAATGTTTGGTCCATAGGGAGTGGCACTACCGGGAGATGTGACGCTGTTGGAGGAATTGTTTCACTGAGAGGATGGGCATTGATGACTCCTATGTTCAAGCTATGCCCAGTGACACATAGTCTCTCCTTGCTGCCTGTGGACAAGGATGTAGAACGTTCAGCTCTTCTCCAGCGTTATGTTAGCTGGTATGCTTCCCTACTTCCTACCATGATGATAATGGTCTAAATCTCTGAAACTATAAGCCAGCCCCAATTAAATGACCATTATTAGAGTTGTTGTGATCATGGTGTCTCCTCACAGCAATAAAACACTTATTAAGACAATGAGTGTTTTTGCCTGCATATGCATATGCATACCATGTATGGGCCTGATGCCCTCAAAGCCCAGAAAAAGGCATTCAATTTCCTGGAACTGGAGTTACACTTGGTTGTGAGCTGCCATGTGAAGTACTAGTCATTGCCTGGCAACCAAACCCAGGTCTTCTGCAAGAGCAGCAATTATTCCTAACCACTGAGCCATCTGTTCATTATTGGGATAACTTATTTCTTGCTCTACATTTCAAAAAGGAAGATTAACAGTTTTGATTCAGTTCAGTAAGATATTTTTGTGCACCAGATTTTGTCAAGAATAGGTACCCACATCAAAAGTTGAGCATTTCTTTATATCTTTCCTGTTGTTCAATCTTAAATCTGAGAGATCAGAAAGGCCCATTGTCTGTACCATCAAAATCTGTCCAGAGTCTCACCATTCCTCATTTTCTTGACTGCAATCAACCTGATTCTATCTCTCATTTGACTACTGCTGACCCCATGTAGCCCAACACTATCTCCCTTATACATTTACAAACAAATCTCTAGTAGAAGTCATGGCATTCTTTTTAGAAAGGAGGTGACATCATGGTGTACATGTCCCCAGTCCCATTGGCTTTTCATCTTGTGTACAGTAAAAGACAAAGTCTTTCCAATGACTGCACAGTTGTTGACTCTGAGGTTGTCTTTAATTAATTTGCCTTCTTCTGTACCCACCTCTCTACTTTCTGGCTTATCTCTGATGATCTATGGTCCCACGGCCTTTGTACTTACTGTTGTGACTAGAGAACTCTCTCCTCCAGAGAAAACTTAATAGTTTCTTCCTTGATTCCTTCAGGTTTTTTTTTCTGTTCTTTTATTAAATCTCCCCTATTTAGTCAAACTTCTTCTTACTGTGATATTTCAAATTATTATGCAGCTCTGCTTTTTCTCCAATCACTTCTGTATCACCACAGAAGATCATATCTAATGTACTGCAGAATTCAATTATTAGTTGAATGTCTGTTTTTTGCACACTGGAATTTGAGCCCCCTGAGGGCAGGAATCCACATCTATTACATTCCCAGCAGCATTTCCAGGTCCTGCATAATTACTTTGCAAATAATTTGAGAAATAGTGTAGAATAAGAAACTCCTGTATACATCCACAGACAATAGTTTTTCACCTATGTTCTGCAAAATAGATGAAGAAATTTTGTAATTTGTAGGCATTAATTAAAGCTTTACAAAGGCAAACAGCTAGAATGACTTCCTGTGGCTAATTGGTTTAGCATCTCACTGCTATTTAAATAATGCTGGTTATTATGTAGCAGGTCCAGCCTCTTTCCAAGAATTTATATATTTTCCTTCTCTCTAAAGTTGTTTTCTGCCTCTAGAGTTCCAGATATTTGGCAAAACAAACTCTAAGTTAGCATGAAACTTTAATTAGGACTTTCTCAGAGACAGATGAACTCAATTCTGTGATTGAAAAAAATATTAACTGAACAGTAAGGAAGAACCTTATTTCAGTTTACCTTTGCAGCTTTTAAAAGGTGAAGTAAAGGAGTTTCTGCTTTTCAGTAGGTTTTGTATTGTAGTAATCCTATTACTGAATGACTTCCTTTTAGAATTCTCATAAAATTCTTCAGACTCACAGTTTTGTATTAGATTCCAAGGCAAGTATTTTAAAAGCATCAAATATCCCATGATTTAGAATATTTTATTAAAATGATTAATGAGACTCCTAAGCCCAAAACAGAAGAAATGTCAAAGTATAAAAAGCTTACCAAGTATCAACATCTTAAAAGCTTGTTTTGCTAAGAGCAGCCTTTCACGAGATGAGGAATACTTGGTTCTCTGATGTGTGTGTGTGTGTGTGTGTGTGTGTGTGTGTGTGTGTGTGTGTGTGTGTGCGTGTGTGTGTGTGTATGCATTATATTCAATATATAATCTGCACTGAGTATGTAAAGAATAAGAATATGGGATTTCAAAAGCCTTAGGAACTAGATAGAGATGTGACACTTTCACGTTACTTTCAAGTTTCAATTTAGGTTTGACTTTTTGTCACCAGGCATCAAATATTACATTTTACTGTATCATGCTAAATAGGAAGAGGCAAGGCAATGTCTTCAACATGGTGTCTCTCTGACTGAAACAAATATTGAATGCGAACACTGCTGTAGTTCCTAACTAGACTGTCTCTAAAAGACTCGTCAAAAGCTCACTGCTCACTTGGTGCTGTAGTGGAGTGTATAGGGGATTGGCCCTACTGGGAAGTTAGATCACAGAAGCCATGCCTTTGAAGAGCCCATTGGCTTCCCTGGGAGAAATGAGGTAAGTGGGTATCCTCTCTTGGACATTCCATTAGAAAATGAGGTGTCACAAGTTCAAAGTAACTTCATGAAAGTCAAAGCCTTCCTCATAACTAGTCTGGGAGATAGGCCTGTGCAACTGATTCCTGGTCTCTTCCACACTATTTTTCTTCTCATGTTATAGCATATATTTGTTAAATTATCACATTTATGTACTTACTTCTTCTATTTCCAAGACAGCTTTTTCAACAAACAGTGCTGGTTCAGCTGGCAGTCAGCATGTATAAGAATGAAAATTGATCCATTCTTATCACCATGTACAAAGCTCAAGTCCAAGTGGATCCAGGGCCTTTACATAAAACCAGACATACTGAATCTTATAGAAGAGAAAATAGGGAAGAGCCTCGAACACATGGGCACTGGGGGAAATTTCCTGAACAGAATAGCAATGGCTTATGCCCCAAGATCAACAATTGACAAACAGGACCTCATAAAATTGAAAACCTTCTGTAAGGCAAAGGACACTGTCATTAGGACAAAACGGCAACCAACAGATTGGGAAAAGATCTTTACCAACCCTCCATCTGATAGAAGGCTAATATCCAAAATATATAAAGAACTCAAGAAGTTAGACTCCAGAGAGCCAAATAACCCTATTAAAATTGGGTACAGAGCTAAAACAGAATTCTCAACTGATGAATCTCCCATGGCTGAGAAGCACTTAAAGAAATGTCATAGCTCAATAAAGCCCGTTATTGCTATAGCATGTGCATTAACTAGCAGCTTCATGAATATTAACCGAGTAAATAAGTTTCATAATATCAAATTGTAACTTCAATATTTGATTTAGAGTGTTCCTGTGCAATGATTAAAGAAGCAGAGAATTTTTAATAATTCACCAATGGTTTGGTGGCGTGCAGAATTAAAACAGTTTAAAAATCTAGTTGATCTTGAGGGAAAGACAGATTAATGCATATACAAGGCACAGAAGATTTACAACGGATATTGCATAATCATGTATTTTCAATCCTTCTTGCACGCGATTTTAGTCTCCAAGTCTCCAACAAGTAGGGCCGAAGGAACTCAGAGAGTTCGAACTGAGAAGCATAGTAATGCAAACCAAGAAAGTCAGAAGGGAAGTATGTAAAACCGTGCTTGTTCAGGCTTGCTACTATTTCCTGGAGTCAACCTTGGTTTAAAACACAATAAGCAGACCCCAGCTTGTCATATCTAGTTTCTCCCAGGGGTTTTAAACTGTAAAGAAAGCATTTTAACTCGGTGGTAACTGGATTAGAGTCATGCAAGAACCTGCCACCTTGGGACCTCCTGCCTATGCCTCAGCCAGAATAAATGTGCATAGGAAATGTTCTGAGCCAATGGCTGTGCGAGATCACAAGTTATAATAATGTTGACAGTCTCGGCTTGGAACTTGGCGAAACAGCCAAAGAGCTGCGGAAGAGGATTGAAGGCAGTTCATTTGCTGACATGAAGGCGCTTGCAGAGGTTTAGATCTACAACCTTTGCAGGTCAATGATGACAATATTTGCAAAATGCCACTAGCATCTGTCCTGCAAATGGAAGCGACTTCCATACAAATTCTTGTTGCAAATCTCGGACAACCTGATTTCTTTTTCAGCCTCCAGTACTCGTAAGAAGCCATAAGAAGTTTTCTCAGACTTAACGTGTGTGAAAGGGTACTAAATCTTCCATCTCCTGGAGGCTGAAAGGGAAATGGAAAGGTATCGTTGTCACATTCTGTCAGAGCCCAATATCTTAGAGATAATCAAATCTGTTTGCTCCCTTTAGAAATAGCTGGTGTTTGGGTACAAATTCCACCTTTGTTATTTCACGGGTTTATTGTGCTCTGTCACAGAGAGGGAAACATCTGCTGGTGACAACAAGGGAGGAGGCCATCCCATCTTTCTTACTGGCATTCACAAAGGACTTCTGCTGGATTTATTCCCACTGGAAGGTGGCAGCTTGTCACTTTCCAAGATCCCAAGTTCAGGGAGGCACCAAATGGCTCCTGGCTAAAGGAAAAGAACATTTTTTTGTCTTCTTCATAGAAGTGTGCCTCAGTGTTGCAGTTTACCAATTGGACGCAGAGGGACAATTCAAGAAGGGGTAAAACAATGGAAGCATCCTGTGGAGTTCTGGAAATCCAGTGCAGTATATTCCCTGGAAACCAATTCGTTCTTTCCAAGGGATTCATTTTTTCATATGGCTTTCGTTCCATGGAACGAGATAAGAAGCTCAAGTCATGAATTGTCTAGCTATTCAGTCAGTCAGGCACACGAAATGTCATGCCGTTTTGTATTCTTTTCAAGTGGCTGGAGCACTAGGGTGTCTGTCTTACAGATCTGGACAGCCAGACTCAGAGATTAGATCAGTTCGCTTTATGCATATGGTCATGCGATCCTAAACTGTAGGTCTTGATTACATCCACCTTATGTCTGCAGGATCCAGGAGAGAGTCTGGCCCATTGCTTTTTGCTTTGTCTTTGTTGGATAAACCAGATCGTGTTAAATCAGTAGCATGACTCATTGAAAGAGTATGTCAGTCTTTTGCTGTGATGAGACATCTTCCTTCCCTCCTTTAAGAATTCATATCTTTCCTTTCCTGGCCTAAGACTTCGAGAACTCACATTTTATTAAAACCTTAGTCAGTCCAAATTCCCAGCTAACTTTCTTTCTTCATGAAAGTCACTTGAGTTTGGAATTATCACTCATTCTTTAATTGGAATTAGAATAATTAAAGTGCTTATATTAAATTTGGGAGGTGGAAATCATCTACAGTTTGTGTTTTATTTTTGAATGAAGGAAAGAGCAACAGGAGTGCAAAATTAGAACGAAGTAGAGTGATATAAATATGCAAAAATTCCACAATGGCTTTGGACTGCATGATAAAGTAATTATTGGAAAGAGAAAAAAGGAGAAGACAATGGCTAGCTCTTAGTAGAATTAAAAGGCAAGAGGCTATCCTTAGGATATATGATTTAGTGTGCACGTGCACAGTGCATTATGCTCTTTCCTTCTTCTTTATACTTTTCATATACCTGACTGTTATTCTATAAGGAACCCGGGGTGTCTTGTAAACCTCTGTGAGTCACATGGAGCTAAGGCAAAAGTCCCCACTTTTCAAAACCTTCTAACTGAGGTAGGCAGCTGACATATTTTGTATCCAAGGCACAGCCTTTTCTCTTCTTGCCTCTGCTTCTCTCAGTGAAAGCTCAAACTTTATTATAAAACCATAGCTAAGTATATCAACTGCTCGTAGGCTGGCACAGCAGAATAAAAGCAAAGAAGAGATAAGGGAATTTGGTCAAATATAAAAAGTACTGTGGAATTTAAACCAAATGACAGCAGATAAGGCTTTTTCTGAATTTCTATTAAAAATGCAATAAATAAGAAATCCAAAAAAATTTTCAGAACCAGCAGTTTTGTTCCTATATTGCCTGTCATAAATGTCTCATATTTTCATCAATACCCAGACTCTATTCACAGTCAACAAAGAAAATATTCTCTGCTGGAATCACGTTACAAATATAACAGCATCAGACAGATGCCCTCAGACTCTCTCAAAAAAGTCCAATATTTGAATAAATAGACCTCATTTACACACTTAAGGAAGTTACTTCTTAAGCCTTCATGCAGTGCTGATGGTAAACCTAGGGTTGCTCCATAGATTGGCTAGAAATCAAAATATAGATGAGTGTGTGTATAAGGGTGGAGCGTTTTAAAGGACAATTCATAGAGATTTCACTTCACCATTTATTATTATTTTTCATAGACACAGTTGTCAGGACACCAATGCACTGTTGGTAATAGACTTTGCGATATTTCATGATCCACTATGGAATTTAAATTGATCCAAATCAGAAGGATCACAATAAAACAGACACAGCTTCCCTCCATGAATTTGTCCAGCTTCACACATCTCAATACTTTTGGCCTCTTTCACGGTGAGGGAATGGGGACAGCTGAGATCTGAACAAAGGGAAATTCCAGGGGGACAGAGGGCCTCTGGAGTCTGTAAGTGGAAGGAGATCCGTGGCCTCAGGTAAAGTAGCCCATGGTGTCTGTTCCATCTCCAGAGAGCAATTGCCCTAGGTCATTCAATGTCTCTCTGTATGATATTACACACGTTTCAGTCCCAGCATGCCTTACATTCACCTTATATCCATCTTGGAATGGTTCATGGATGGAAAAAAATTTTTTATCCAGGCAGTAAACACTCTAGCCATTTTCCTTTATTCTATTTTTTGTTTCTTTGTGCTTTTATACATATATTTTTGTATGATGTAGATTATATATATGATACATATAATCAATTATATCAAATATATAACCAATAATCTATCTATAGACTGACAGACAGACAGAAAGACAGACAATTCAAAGGACCTGGTTATATAACTCTCTAGACTGTGGCTTCTGCTAGTTTTATTTCTGGGAAACAATCATGAACGAACGTTCATTGCATGTGACCATAGATCCTTTCTGGACATAGTAAAGTGAGCACAATATTAGTATACATTTTACTGATAGCCCTGAATATCAAGTCCTAATGAGCAGAACTATTCACAGTCAAAACCTAAGTGAAAGAGAAAGATGTTCTGTGGATAATTGCTAAATTGGCAATGTTGTTCACCACCACTATTTTAATCACTTACCCTTTCAGTGTCCTGTTATTTAATATTATCAAATCTTGTATTTTCCTGGGTAATGATGAATGTTGGAAGTCAGCAGGGATAATAGACTCCAAGCTCACGTGGAGCATGGAGGAAGACCAGATATCTTAAGTGAAACAACGAAGATACACGGTGACTCAGTACAAATCTCCCATCTTAAAAGCTGCCAACTTAAACGCGGTCTAGTTCTCTTACTGGAGACAATTTAGATTTGCTGTCTACAGAACACTTTCACTTTATTATAAGGGAGAGTCTCACGAACCTTCACAGCTGTTGTGTTAAGAGCCAGATTAGGAAAGAGTACTGAGAACGGATAAAGGCACAAACCTGGACATGCATGTTTCCTGAAACTTACATGATAAAGTAGTGTTGGCTTTAGCCTTAGAGTCTCATCGGATTCCTCTTCAACCTCTGCAAACATATCTAGCCAATCATAACCAGAACCAAATGAATCAGCGTGGATAGGATGTTGAGGGGTGTGTATTCTGTAAATATGTACAATCACATTTATCATTTGTTTATGCTTTTTATTTACAATTCTAGGCTAAAATACAATAGTTAAAAATCATCATATTTTTCAAAGTCTCTAAGCAAACCCAATGTAGATAATGGGGAGCAATGTACAAAACAAAGATGAAATAGCTCCTTGCTATTTCTATATTTCTATATTTATTATTTATATATGTATGTTTGTATGGTGGAGATTGATGCCCAAACTTAAAAGTATTTGTGTATTTTCTGCATTCATAACCTTTTCACTATATGAGAAACAATTTTAATCAAAGAAGATCTTATCACTGGAGAATTAATTGAAGAATAATTTCATTGAGTGTATTGATTAATGAAGCTGTGCAGTAACTTGATGGCATCTTGAGTTTCACTTACAGCTATAAACCTCATTTGTGGGTGAGTTTATATGGGTGCATATGGGTGTAATTATCCGTCCAGCTTCTTGTGTGTATATCTTGAATGCCCTGTGGGCAAACTGGAGCTTTCCTTCGTGTCTCGCAAATTCTTGTTACTGCTTACAGCTATGAGATTCTGCTTGTGAGAAAACAAAGAGATAATTTTTTTTTTATTTTCGAATACTATTCCCTGCAGAAGCCCTTTCACACACACACACACACACACACACACACACACACACACACCCTATAAGAATATCGTGTATTTATCAATTTTGTCTAGTTTTGTGATCATTTGAAGAACATTTTCAAAACTAATTTTGGTTGTGTGAAATAAAATTGAAAACAAATCTTGTGTTTCCTTAAAATAGAGTTTACCAATACTTCAGGGTGCTAGCATCATGTTAACAAATTCCTCAAGATATGTAATGTTATCGCTCAGTATAATTATGTAATTAGTTGTGTAATTACATAAAATAGTACGAATTAACATTGCCTATTTTAACCTCTGGGTTTATTGGCAGTGGCATCCATACCAAAAGAGTTTAAAACCTACCATGCTGTAAAAGTCGTACAGGGGAGCGTATAGGTAAGAACGTGAGCAATTTAAAATTTAATTAACAAATAAAAATTAATTTATGTTTTCTAATAGTAACGCCTTTGATTCCGTGTACTAATTATATTTAAAATGTTGGTCAAAATCTTATGAAGTATAATAAGCCATTTTTAATAATAGATCATTTATGTTAGTTTTATAACAGTTACCTAAAGCAAATCCATTAATGAAATTTTTGTTTGCTTTTGTATTATTAGATTATCTTAATTCCAAAGTAGAAATGTCAGCATTCATTAAGAACTTCAACTATTTTAAAATTGTTAACGTTTCATGGAACCGTTATGTCATGAATTAGTTATAACTCTAACCCATTGCTTTTTATTCAAGCCTAAATAGGTTCCATATTTAACTAAATCATCATTTACTTAACAAATAAATTCCATGTTTTAATGATAGAAGAATGCATTATATTGCTTCACAATATTTCTTCACAGTGTAAATTTACAATAGGCCTTTTCATAGCTGTCATTCCAGCAGAACTGAAGCACACATACACACTCACACACACATAAACACACACACACACACACACACACACACATAAACACACACACACACACACACACACACACACACACACACACACACACACACACACACACACACACACACACACCGCACACACACACACCACACACATACACCAACACACACACCCACACATACACATACACACCACCTACACACCACATACACACACACACCACACACACACATACACACACACATATACACACACACATACACACACACACACACACACACACACACATGCACATACACTCTCACTTCACCAGGCCATTATACTGTCAATGTGTGTGTGTCTTTGTGTATGTCACGCCCTCTTAATTCAGGTGGCCTCAAGCTGTGCCATATAATGCTAGCCTCAATTAAACTTTCCAAGGTCAGCCGTGCTGTCCCGGGTCAGGCATAAATAAGACAGCGGATGGTCTTGAGGTACTGAGCAGCCACATCTATTCTTTACCCGCAGTTCACGGCCATAAGATGAAATCTTGCAGAGAATGAAAGCAGAAGGGAGGGGAATTTGCTAAAGGAACTTCCTATGGAAGTGTGACCTTGTTACAAATAAAATCAGAACATGTATAATTCAAGAGCCAAGGAATCAGTGCTGTGTGTCTTTCTTTGTATCTATTTTTTTCCCTTTGAGAATACAGTGTGACCAAAGCATGACAGAGAATATTTCAATATCAAATCCCAAATTAAGAGACCCAGTTCCCCATTTCTTCTGTGCCACAGTCAAGTAAATGGAGGCATCTTTTACCACATTCAGTTTTCCGATCTTAAAATGAGACATTTGCGATAAGTGCTTCAATTTAGACTATAAATTCTAACTTGATTTCCACTTCAATAATGCTGACAAACATCTAATAAATTGGTGAGAGAATTTTTTTTATCCCATTCAATATGTAAGAGTTTCCTCTTAGAATGTTTAAGTAACTTTTATTTTTAAAGGACATATTATGAAAATAGCTAAATTGATAGGTGATTCTCTAACTAGGAATTAAGGTAGTTAATAAATACTTGAAATGTTATTTAACCTCTGTAATGGTCTAAAAAATGCAAACTTTAAACCCATCATTTCTTTAAAGTGAGTAAGTCTGAGCTGCTGGGGGATTACCAAGTTCTCCAAAAGCAATCAACTATATCAAAAGGATCCCAGAGGATAAATGAAGGCCTTAAACAAATAGTTTTTGGTTTGCTTATGAAATAGTGGTTTTCATTATGACAGTTTCATGCACACATATCTGTACAATACTCATATCTGACTCTTACATCACCCTCCCAGCTTCCTCCTCCCACTTCCATTAGTCTCCCTCATTATTCCTCCAAAAATACTCCTGGTCATATGTCATATGGATAGATAGATCAATATACAGACATATAAATCCAGATCCCATTAATGAGAAAGAACATGTGACTGTTGTCTTTTTCTCCCTATACTCACTCTCTTGTCATCCCTTCCCGTCTTCTCTCTTTACATATTACTCCTGGTGTGTGTGTGTGTGTGTGTGTGTGTGTGTGTGTGTGTGTGTGTGTGTGTGTGTTTTAAAATCTAGCAGAATGGTGGGACATATCTTTAATCCAGAACTTGGGAGACAGAGGCAAGTAGCTCTCTTGGATTTCAAGGCTACCCTGGCCTACAAAGCGAGTTCTAGGCCACTCAGAGCTATGTAGTGAGCTCCTGTCTGTAAGGTAAAATCAACATTAATATTGGCATTAATATTACTAATTTTAGAAAAATGTAATAAATAAGGACTCTCCCAAAATGTACTTGGACAATATAATTTGGCAATTTTTTTGTCAATGGAAGTGTGAAATCATGATTAATAAGATCATATGGAAATTTGATCAAATGATGGAAATATTCTCATTCCATTTCTGAATATGGATATCTTAGAAACCTCTAAACTATATATTCACACAAGACATCAAGGTTTACATGTTACACTTAGAAGCTGCCTGTAGTTATTTTATTTCATTAATAATATTTCTGATATTCACATAAGCACCTTTTCACAAAATTTCAAGGCAAAATTCTGATATACAATCCTAATACACTGCATTTGGAAAATATAACAGAATTAGTAATATATAATTAATATAAATTTTGTTAAATAAGTAAAAAAAAATCTAATAGAAATTGATTACATGCCTCATAAGACCAGCAGCCAACATGAAAAAAAACCATATAAATGTTTGCATTAATGAATTCCTTAATGATATATATTATTTCATATTTATTTATTGTAAATGGCAAATAAAACTGAAGACTTTCCAAATCATTGGGAAAACGTTGATCAGATCTCTAATATACAGATACCTATTGCTAAAGCACTTCTTCTACGACTGTTTGATATAGATCACACAAGGTATTGTGACTGATAATGGTATGTGGATTGCAGAGCCTACAGTCTCACATCTGTGTGAGCTCACCCACTAGTTCTACACAGTGAAACTTTGCAGCTGCTGCTCTCTGTTTTGTGCTCCACCATTATTATAATCAGGACTCAGGGCAAAGATGAAATGATATTATCAATGTTTGAAAATATATTTGTCCAGCCATTATAACATGACAAGAAAAAAAAGTAAAATGAAAAAAATACATCTTTATTTTTAAATATTTTGTGTACTTTGGATATTATATTTTAATTACAATGTTGAAATGAAAGTTATCGATGGAAAGACAGACATTAGTATTTAAAGATAAGTTTTGATTATACAAGCAAAGGCCAAGTGACATAAAGTGTGTCATGTGATATAAACAAATCGGTTTCCGCTATATCAAAAGTAAGCCAATGATGAAACCTCCCCAAATGAAGCTGATTTCCAAGAGTGAATTAAATGTGGGAAGTCTAGGAAAGGGTTATCTGGCATGCACAAGACATGTAGCATCAGACTTCTTTTTTTCTAGAAAAATAAATTTTTTTTTCCTGAAAAGACTCTATTTCTTTATTTCACTTACTATTCTTACATAGATTTGTTTTTTTTTCTCCATCTTTATTAAATTGGGTATTTCTTATTTACATTTCAATTGTTATTACCTTTCCTGGTTTCCAGGCCAACATCCCCCTAACCCCTCCCCCTCCCCTTCTATATGGGTGTTCCCCTCCCCATCCTCCCCCCACTACCGCCCTCCCCCCAACAATCCCATTCACTGGGGATTCAGTCTTGGCAGGACCAAAGGCCTTCCCCTTCCACTGGTGCCCTTACGAGGCTATTCATTGCTACCTATGCAGTTGGAGCCCTAAAACGTTGTGAATAAATATGTTTCTGTACCAGAAAAGTAGCAACCTAAATGATTGCATTTATGTCATCAGGGTCACTCATTGAGTGTCGACTCCAAGCCATACAAGAAAGTAGAACTCAGGGGCGTGCTAGTGTTATTCTAATGGACATTTCCAAAACTAGACAAGGTGCTTCTCCCATGTAAGTGGAAGAGAGAATGAGATGCTTACCTGACCAGTGAGACAACAGCCATTGAGTGAGTGTGATATGGATGAGATAGGTACAAAACGAAAATTTGTTGTGTATTAATGTCTTACAGTACTAGGTGCTGGAAAGATGTGTGGTAAGGAAGCACTGTTGCTCTAAGAGTAGAACCTTACACAACTGAATTAGAAAGCAGAGCTGAAGACCGTGTCACTTCACTTGTCTCATTTGTTCTTAACACCCCCTGGTTATAAAATTTATAAAATGTTAATCTCCACAGTTCTTTCAATAGAAAACATAGTGGGAGGAAACCAAGAGGCTATTACTTACATAATAGCATACACATCATAAGTAAAAGTTATTAAATACATTATAATGTATTGACACTTTTTGAAGTATATAAAGCTTGAAAGATATCCAGACGAGAGGATATAACAATTTCAGTATTTGCTTAGCCTTAATACTTTTAAATTGTGTTTTGCACATTTAAGATCCAACAATGTGTACAAAGGTGCTGATACCAGGAATGGACTCATCCATCAACTCTTACAGTGGACAGAGGAAGACAGACAAGTGCCAAGAGACCTTTAAATCCAGTTGTAGGGCTATTGAGATGACTCAGTGGGTAAAGGGATTTGCAGCCCAGCTTGAGTTTGATCCCTGGAATCTACAGGGTAAGAGAGAACCTATTCTACAAATTGTCCTCTGCCTTCTCCTTGATGCCTCAAATAAAAGCAAATAAATATATAAATACATCTGTTGTTTTGTTTATTAGTATATATGTTTAATATTGGTGATAATACTTAGATACCTTGGAGGCTGGAGAGATTGATTAGCGGTTAATAATATCTGCTGCTCTTACCGAGCATCCAGGCTCAATTGCCAGCATCCACATGGGGGCTCACAATATCTGTAACTTCAGTTCCAGCAGATCTGATGCTGTGACCTCCACAGTTACTTCAGGCTTGTGGTAAGATGAACGGGCAGGCAAAACACACATACATATAAAATAAAATTTAAAATATTTAGGTACCTATTATAGATGTTGCTATATTTATCGCTGTTTGAAGTCTTGGTAGAATTATATATTTAAGGTAATAGAATCACTTTAAAAATGTTTTAAAATTAAAGTTCTTCCTCAAAACACAATCTTTAATAATTGAAAAAATTTCTAAAAATGAAAACTTTAATTAAACTGTAATGAAAAATGAAATATGTTCTAATTAACTAACAATCACTTCACAGAAGTATCAATATTATGGGTGTGTTTATGATCTTTATGATATATTAAATGAAAATTGCCACACATGGAGCAGAATGTATGGTAGAGCTGTAGTTTTGTAATTAAAAAAAAGTCTGTATGGAAAATGTAATGGAGGAATATAAGAAAATCAAGATGTTTGTTAGAATTACAATTAGTTATTTCACATGCATTTAATTTAAAGATTTCTACATTTCACCAAAATTAGTATATATGCTAATAATCCAAATTTCAGGGTTGATTTTATAAGAGTATGAAGTGACTTGAGAACACGCTGAACTTCAAGGCTCAGTACAGGATGGAAACTCCATGCTCCTAGGAGCAGATAAGGGAACTGAAGAGAGCTGTGTATCTGCAAGGACCTCCATAGGACAGTGTCCCATGACTCTTAGTGCCTGGGAATCCTGATGTCTCTGTGCATCTCTGATGGTGGGGGATAACCTCAATCAAAGATACACTGACTGGGACCAAGTGACTATCCTTAGAGAAGGAGCCAGGTGTAGTCTAAAGTGCCAGGACACACATTATTCTGCTTTTTGCATCTCTTAGAAAGGAGTGACTCCAGTAAGAGTGAAGACCATACCAGTAAATACCCAGGTTACTTATTAATGAAAGCCTTTCATAGATTTGGTTCCACTTGATTATTATAATAATTTAGTGAGTTTGTGGAGACAATAGCTAAACTTTTCATGTCATTGTCAAGTATCCTTGTGAGCACTTTCCTAGTACCAGCCCATTTAAAACTGATGAGTTAGAACTATTATTTACAGTGAGAGGGACAGTGCCTAGGAATGAGGCAATGGCGTCAAAACCACTAAGCCACAGGGCAGCTGAGCCAGGGCTCAAATCTAAAACAACGAGTGTTTGTGTAATGTCCCTACTTTAAGGCTTGTGCTTATACTCTCCCTAGGGAGGGGTGTTTTAATAAAGGCTGAGTATAGGGGGCTTTGGAACACCACAGAGGGCTCTAGGCCTCTTGATGTCCACAGTGCATGTGAACTTGTTTATAGTGGAACTGGAAAGGGAGAAAATGATGGGGTAAACCTGGAACACGATCAGTGCACTAATCCCAAACCCTTATGGTCGCTTTAACTTCCAAAAATGCCAATTAGTCATTTTCTGTTGGTGGATATCAAAGCTGTGTTGAGGTGGTAAGAAGAGAGCTTAGACAGGTCATGGAGGTCCAACAATGGAGATTAGCGAATCACTGTAGGAGCTGTCCCAAGGACACCGAAGAAAACGCTGTTCTGGCAAGGATTGGAACTCATAGTTGGTAGCAGGAAGCATCAGTATGAACAGCTACACCGGGCAACCTCTGCCAATGGGAGTTTGCATTTTCCCATTTTCGAGAATAACACTTAAATGAAAGAGTGTAAGGTTCAATGATTAAAAAAAAAAGAAAGAAAGAAATGTTCTAGCTTCTGATAAATGGTGTTTTTTTGTGGGTAAAGGGAACTGTGGACTATATTAGAGACCACTGAGTTTGAGCTAAAACCAATAGGAAAGAGCAATGGCCAAACAAGAATAACTTTTTAAAAAATATATACGAGAAAAATACTACATGCTGGACCATTGCATAGTCTTTTACTCTTCCTCTCCTAAAAGCTCCAAATATCTAAGCAAGTTGCTGTGGACGCTGACTTAGTTGAATAAAAGTGAGAGTAGACAAGAATCACGCAGGGAGAAATTCTTGGTTCTTGCAAAGCTGGTGTTCAAGTGATTCTTACCTCTTTTTTTTTCAATTGGATATTTTTTATTTACATTTCAAATGTTATTCCATTTTCTGGTTTCCCATCCATAACCTTCCCTATCCCATCCCCCATTCCCCTTCTATGAGGGTGTTCCCTTCCTCAGCTACCCACCCCTTCCTGCCTCCCTGCCCTGACATTCCCCTACACTGGGAGGTCCAGCCTTGGCAGGGCCAAAGGCTTCTCCTCCCATTTGGTGCCCAACAAGTCCATCCTCTGCTACATATGCAGCTGGAGCCATGAGTCTGTGCATGTGTAATCTTTGGGTAGTGGTTTAGTCCTTGGAACCTCTGGTTGATTCTTACCTCTTTAGAGAAAGGAGTGTGATTGAAAACAGAATCCATTTGAAACCCACTGTAAGAATCCTTGTGTGCATATATGCATATGTCATGTGAGGATTATGAGTGTGTAACTGCTCATGAGGATGCCATGCATGTGTATGAGCATGATTAAACATGCATTTGTGTAGGAGCAGAGGTAAAAAGCCAACTGTGTGAATCATCCTCAACTGTCCTTGTGACAGTCTCAAAATATAGCTGTTGATGACCGTATGGTCCCATAGATTTACCTGCCTGTGTTCATCAGTGCTGGAATTAAAGGCATGTTCCCCACACCTAACTCCATTTTCTCTTCTGAGATGGAGTTTTTAACTGAATCTGGATCTCAGTGCTGACATGAGACTGGCTGGCCAGAGAGTCCCAAGAATCCCCCTGTCTCCCTTCCCCTGTCCTAGGATTACAGAAACTTGCTATCCCAGCTAGATGGGAATCAAACAGGGGCTTAATACTTGGGTAGCAAACACTTCACCAACTGAGCCATCTCTAGTGTTTACTGCAAGAATTCTCCACGATGACATCTCCATGTAACATCTGTACCGCTGATGAGTTCATTGACAGGTCTGCCCAGAAGAGACATTTTGACATTCCAGAATATAAATATGAATGTCTTGGGAAAAGAGTAAATGGAATTACTCCTCCCCAGCGTGTGCCATTACACACGCCTGTTTGGAGACATGGGAAGCACATATATATTTCCTAGCCTTCTAAAGTTTCCTAGATTGGTGTTTCTTGTCGCTCTGTCCTAGAGGCACGCCATCACAGGGTTCTGATGGCTGCCTTAATCCGAGCTGAGCCCATCCACTTTCTCTTACAAAACAGAAATAAACAAGCAGAAACATTTGTTCCTATGATAAGTCTTCACATTCTTGACGAACATTCTCAAGTGATTCTTCAAGTTTTGATTTCCTTCTCGGAGGAACAAATAATCTTGTGTTCTTTTATCTTTCCTCCAAGGTCCCATTTTCCTGTGCTTTAATCATTTTTATTGTTTCCATCTGTGCTTACTCTAATTTTTTCCTATCCCTTTTAAAACGTGTGTCTGCAAATTAGACACAGCGCTTCCCAAATCAGAATAGGTCTGAAACACCTATCAAGCTGTTGTGGAATTCCTATCACCATTTGATGAAGGCAACGCACAGAACGTGATGATATGGACAAGAGCAATAACAGGGGATTTTCAGGTCCACAAAAACAGCTCTAAGTGCAGGCATTTTCCCTAGAGAGAAAGAGGAAGACATAACTAAAATGTTACTGCAGAAATTACACTTTTAAAAAATAAAGTTCTGTCTATGAAACTGTTACACTCACATAGGGACACCTGCATGTAAATATGCAAACACAGAGGCATGTGCAGTAGAACCGTTCCTGTACTAGGGTAGGTTTCTGCCTTTCACTTCTCTCTTTTAGCAGGATTCTTTTGGTAGCAAGTGAAACTTGTAATTTTAAAAGAGATATCAGGAGACTAGAAAATCAAATGCAAGGGATACCTAGTAATGTAATCATTTCTAACAATCAGCTTCAATATATGTTTATATATCTAGGCCCACAGATATAGATTGATCTGTCCCAGTTGAATGTACTTTTTCATAAATCCAACAGAGTTCCTCCTCTGTTGCCATTCAGAGTTATAATGAATGGAGAGAGAAACATTCCATCCTCTGGAGTTCGTTGTCTTTTCTTCGAAATTGAGGAGATAATTTTAAAAAAGATCGAAAAAGGATAAAAGGAAAAGAAAATAGGCTCAGAATAATAGAACATTAGGGCTGGACGTATCCTAATACATCATCAAGTCTACAACTCTAATTTCACAGATGACAAGCTAAGGTCTCCAAAGTAGGACTGAATTTTCCATGGTAATATATCAATAGTGGAAGGAAACCTTCAGATCTGCTGTGTTCTAAAGCACTTGATACATGACCAGGCACAACAGAGTCTCCTTCAAGAAGAAAGTGAAGAGTGTGCAAATCCTGTCTTGGCAGAGACCATGTTCGGTGTCAATTTATATTTTTCACAAGTGCAATTGCTGTAGAGTACGGTGGATACTTGATCTTCTGTGGAGAAACAAAGAGAGAGCATCCCAAAGACCTACAGAAAATCATGATGTACAAGTCAAGCAGATGAGTCAGCAGGTAATGGCACCTGCCATTCATGCCCGGTGAGTTGAATTTGATCCATAGGATCCACACGAAGGTGGAAAGAGAGAAACTGCTGTATGAATTTATCCTGTAACCTCTACGAGTATGCTGTTGTATGTTTGTGCACTGATTCAGACACATGCATGTGAATGTGCTCGCACACACACACAAACAGACACACACACTGAATAAAATGAAAAATAAATTGATTTAATAAAATTTTCTGGGTCTCAAGCAGATTAAGACAACAGCATTTTGTGGTAGTTTATTGCAGTTTTCTTCATACTTTGTATATGATACATACCTACATGACCATACTTCTTTTAACCAATGTATTTTCATTTAATATGCAGTCTATGACTCACAACTCCTGAACCTCCCCTGAAGGGCTGATGCCCAGCTCATGTTTCTTCTTGAATCTGCAACAAAGCTCTTGTGTATGTAGTTCCTGAGAGCAGTTCAAACCACAAGTTCTGTTCTTAAAATCATTCCTAAGTGACTAAGACCAGACCTCTGCTTCTTCTGTCAAAAAAGATGTGAAGCCCTGGAAGCAAGGCTTGAAAGGAACAGTAAGACTCACAAGTCAAGGTCTTTCAGCTGGCTTTAATAATTGTTACCCCTTATGCATCTTTATCGGTTTGTATGTCTGCCTGCCTGCCTGCCTAGTGGGAACTAGGTTAGTTAACCTGGCATAGAAACATGATCTCAGGTGTCAGTAGCTTTTACAAGAGTTTTGCTGCTATTGCAAGTAGATGAAGCGTTAGGACATGTTGGCAAGTCCATTGGGACTGTTTGCTCCAAGACCTTTCTCTCCACAACATCACAGGCTTCCATAGTCGCCATGACAGAATAAGAACCATGCCATCAAAGATTAAGAAGGTACCATAGCCCCTGCTATGCTCTGAACTTGTCCCTTCAAAACTTCTGGCACTTTCCATGGGATTTTGTTCAGGGATGCTGTCTTAAAGTGATAAGGTCACAAGTCCCTTCCACCACGAATGTAAGGATCTGGTGGAGGGCGTTCCCTCACCTCTTTGCTTGCCTCTAACCTTAAGCTGAAGCCAGCAATGGTCCTTTTCTTTGTTCTCACATGACTGTGGCTTCAGCTATCTTCATTTCCTACCTGTTTCTCTGACCACAAAAGATTATAAGGCTTAGGCTGACTGTCTCCTTTGAGCTTCCATTGGAGAAATCATAAACAGCACTGAGTGTAACACATACACGCTCAGTGTATATTTAAAAACAATATCACCTTTCTCATTAAAGCAGTTGAGGACTGTGGTTTCCTTGTTTTAAAGATTCCCCAAACCCACTCTTGTTTGTTGCTACTTTTGTGGTTTTTTCCTACCCACCACACATCACTAAACAATCTCTGCGTCCTGAGCAGCTTGCTGATGGCTTTCAATATACACAAGTCTTCAAAGCAGTCTCTATCTTACCTGTGAGGAGACAGACTCAGAGAATTTAAACAACAGGCTCAAGACCACATGTCAGGTAAGAAATCAAAATGGAGTTTAAGTGGAGTAGCATTGAGTTACAAATTCTCAATTATGGACAGAAATCATTCCAATTCCAAAATCCTAGTAGTGTGAGATTATGTGGTCAAGGGAGTCTTAAAGACTGTTGGGAAAAAAATCTTCCAATTGTTTTCTTTTCTAAAAAGTATCCATAATAACAAATAGTTTGAGACCTGAGTTCCCCTCTCTTGAATTGTATTCTTACGCAAATACTCCCAGAATAAGAGAGGAGACATCACCAATATAATTACGTTTTCATTCTGATTTCCATGATTATAATTTTAGGGGGTGGGAGAAAGTTACAGAAATTAATCAAACCCACTGGATGAATTTCTGGTGTTGGATGACAGACAGGCTGTGGTTAGGGTCTGATTTGGGCGTGATAGCCTCACTGACGTTTTCAATACCTTGTCAACTTTGGTGACAAAGGTGCCAGAATGCTGTTCACACTGTTGGTAGGTGAGGCACCTGCAGCTTGCTTTGACATGGGAGATCAGGCTGCTTTCAAAGGGCGTGGCCTTCCAGGGATACTGTGCACTCTCTAGTAGTTTATTTTGATTGTAATCCCTCAAAACTCAAAATTCACTTTTGGCCATTTGTATATCTTTATTCCCTTTCAGTCATTACTAAAAATCTACATCATATGATGCAAGAAGTTATGAACTCCAGATGGGCATAGCAGCCCACACCTGTAATCCCAGCACTTGTGAAGTTGGAGCAGGCAAGAGGGCCATCCTGAATCTGTTGGCCAGAGCTGCATGATGAGGCTAACATGGTTTTTCTAAAGAAACAAAACAAAAAAAAAAAAAAAAAAAAAAAAGGGAAAAAAAGCAATCTCTCTCTCTCTCTCTCTCTCTCTCTCTCTCTCTCTCTCTCTCTCTCTCTCTCTCTCAGCAAAAAGTCCAGGACCATGCCTGACTCATCCCAGGATCTTAGTAAAAAGTTGGTGGAGAAAAGAAAGGCATCTACACTAGGTTCAGCCCAGCATGGGTTGCTGTCCCCTGCAAAGTATCTTTGGCATCCCTGTTTCCTTGCACTCTTTGAGTAGTGATGTGCTAAAGGAGTCTTGGAAAACATGTTTTCCAAATAAATATTTAACCATATTGAAATTATTTACATCCTTTTAAGTTTTCAAAAGAACCCCCCAAAATGAGAATGGGCCTTTGAAGTCGGCAGAGCGCTCCTAACAGATGGGAACCTGCAGCTTGCTATTAGGAGATATCCGTTCCTCTGTTTTGTTGTGTTCTGAAGGGTAATACCTTATCTGCCAAACTCTCCAGGTTTGGGTCCAAATATTAGAAGAAATGTCATCAGTTGGAAGATGAGAGAGCCCACTTGAAAACCTTAATCGTTGGATTCTCCAGCACATGTGAGAAAACAAACAAACAAATGCCAGTAAAGATCAATTTGATAGGGAACAACGAAAGATTTTATACGGAAGAGAACTTTACTCTTCATTCCCTTCTCTTCTTCCCTGTTTCCTCTTTTCTTCTCCTCTTCCCTTTCCTTCCCTACTCTCAACGTCTCCCTCTGCTTCTCTCCTCTGATTCTTTCCCTGCTTTCCCTGTTGTGTCCCGCCGTCCCCTGTCTCCAACTGTCTCTGTCTCTGTCTCTGTCCATTCTCACACTACAAACTCTAAAGTTGCATTACAAAAAAAAGGGGAAACAAAAAAGCCCACATTCCTCTCATACACTAAAAAGGTAAATATGTAACTGGACACAAGCCCTATTGAATTCACTCATTTAAGAGCTATTGAAACCCATATATATCAATAATTTTAAAATATAAAAATATATAGGAATGTAAGGGCTTCTGAAAATCACCCTCTGAATTCCACTTGCTCATAACTGCACTCCAATGCAGTAATTAAGTAAATAAGTAAGTAAATAAATAAATGTGTTAAAACAAGGATACATGAAACAATATTTGATCAAGATTTTTTTGTGTATCTTGGCTCACTTGTGCAGTGAGAATTTATGTATTAAAACTCCCGATGAAAAGTATCCCTCACGGTATGGTTTATGACATTTGAAGGTCACGGTTCTCTAGAAACACTGTGTTTTAAGTCTGCAAGCTTATAGAACCCCATCATCCTTGCCAGCCATGCAATAGGTACCTGCTCCGTGGCCGCTTGCGAGTCTCCCCCAGCTTCCTGCTTCTGGTTTTTAAAGAAAGGGGAAGAAAGTTTCCTACTTTTAAGATGAAAGAACATTTGTGAGCAGGTTTTATTCCAAGTGATTAAATGAAAATTACAGTTCCGTAAGTCTTCTTGTTTTGTGAGTAGAGATGGTCAGGGACTCTGGCAGGGAGAATCACAGGTATGCAAATGATGTGGTAGGGTCTGTGCTTTTCAGTGTGGTTTTTGTTATTTTTATAGGATCCCACTGATGATAGATTGTCCCTAATACACTCTTTTTCTGTAAACAGCCTTCTCTGATGCAGTCTGAAAAGCATTATTTCCTTAAAAGTAGAAAACATAATTTTGTAACAAATGAGTGGTTGCCTGGCTATCTCCTCTTTTCACAGGTATGATGGTTTTCCCAGACAGCCATCGAATAAGAAAATGAGTTTATTAAGTTTACTTAGAAATGATTTTGAAGATAGCCCCGTGAGCTGCTTGAGCTCTGTCAACATTTTCTTGAAAGATACCTGAGATTATTCGATGTTTACTTTTTTAAGTAGAGTATTCATAAGTGGAACATTTTATTACATTTTAAATGTAATGCCTGATCCCCAGATGCTGTCCATATAAATCTGAACAAACCCAAGACATCGCTATCTATATTAGATCAACAAATCCTCCCCGTCCCTGGACTAGTGTTAGGAATAAGCAACAAACGCGAAGTTCCTCAGTAATAAAACTTCTCTGTCTTGACAGGTATGATGTGAGGCCATTCTTACTATGTTGCCTACACTTTTCAAGGCAGGATACACTGCACGGAATATGTCCTCCTGCAACCTCTACTTTAAAAGTGCCCAGCACTTCAGCAATATACCATTCTCACAAATATTTAAATGGTCATTGTTTTATAAGGTCATCTTGGTGAGAAATTTAAAACCATGAAATGTCGAAAATCCCAGTTTGCTTCAAAGAGATGCTTTTAATTTTTCTATTTTATTTCTCCTTTTTGGCTTTATTCCTGTTTCTTAAGAGGAAGTCCTAACGGGCATCGGCATGCTCATACCTCAATTTTCATCTGTGCTAAATAATTTCTCACAAAGGACCATGAAAGTGGTTGTCCTTATGTGGGCTATTGCTATTGACTTTTCAAGTTATTGTGTTACATTTTTCTTCAGGGGACAGAATAAATATATTTTCAGATACAAATTTGTCTCTTCTCATTGTCCATGAAGACACTGATGCCATATTGCCTGGTTGTACTGGGAAAATCCTTCTAAACGGCAAGCTTCAACATCCCTGAAATATCATGATCCTGCCCCTAATAATCATAGGTCTGCGTATATATCCTCGTAGAACACTTGCTACTCATTGTGGGTGTGATGTATTACTGTAGAAATTGGATAAATTACATGAAGTCATCACATGAAGTCACACGGGGAAAAGAACATATCGCTTGTAATTCTCCTAGATCACTGCGGTATATATGGTGTGGTAGAATAATAATCACTTGCCTGCCCACCTTAGTCAGCTCAAGTGTTGAGATGATACTGTTACTGAAAAAAAAATTAAATTCCACAACCTATATAAATATACAGGATGAAGTTCAATATCTTTAAAACAAGTGAAAATGGTGGAGCTGCTGAAAATCAACCTTCCAGAATTATCTATGTATATATATATATATATATATGTATATATGTATATATGTGTATATATGTGTATATATGTATATATATGTATATATGTATATATGTATATGTATATATATGTGTATATATATATATAAAATTTCCTATACACACATATATGGGAAAGTATTTAGTGGTTAGTATAACACAACAGAGAGAAAGGAAAAAGAGAGAGTGAAAAAGGGAACAGCATGACAGATTTCAAAAATTTCAAATTCTAGAAGCATGCCTATAACAAAATTAATAGAACAGACTGCCTTTATTAGATACTGGATACACATACATTGCATATACACAAGCACATGCACACATACATGCACACATGTGTTCACTCAAACATGCACAAGATTGCTGAGAAAATGAAGGCAAATATGTAGTATGATTATCCACCAACATACAGAAGCTTCAAGGCTGTGGATCTCTCAGTGAAGTAGATTACTTTTATGCTTTAATTATAATGCACTGAAGTTTTGTTTGTTAAGTTTCTTACTGTCCAGGCGAGTTTAATATAATTAGTTTTGTTATTTATTAGCATAGAGAATTTATCTCCTATATCAATAAGGACTATGTCATATTACCTTTCCAGAATTTGAATTTACTTATTTATATTTGTGTGTGTGTGTGTGTGTGTGTGTGTGTGTGTGTGTGTACAGAAGTATTTGAATGTGGTTTGTATATACATGTGTGTGCATATAGGAGGAGGACTTTGGGTGTCCTGCTTTGTCTTTTTCTGTGTTATTGTTGAGCTGGGGAGACTGAAATAGAAGAAGCCCTGAAACGCACAGGCTTGGAAGCCTATCCCACTTGATAAAGGCTCTGTCTTAGAAAGGGAAGTTGCTGGCTCCTGATAAATAAACTCAGAGTTCAGTCTCTGACCTCCATGTATATGTTAACACTACTAAACCCTCACCTCACACTCGGACCCGAAATGCAAAAGTCAAACATAATAATATATACAAAGGATAATAAATAGTTTCCAACTAGGATTTTTTTCCAAAAAAGTAAAGCTGATTTCATATTCCAAAGTCAACTAATGCAGTTTCAACACACCTGTATAGTAAAATATAGAAAAAAATAGCAACTCATTGAACATTTGGAGACACAGTTCTCATGACTGGCTACTCATTCTGGGATGGAGAAAATGCTCTCAGTAATTTGGAATAAAGAAATGGTATTTTTCAGATAAAGCTATGTAAAAATTTAACAAAAATGTTTGGAATGAAATGCTCAGATGTTAGGACCAACAGAAAACATCTCTTACTTTCTGAAGTGTTTCTCTTGATGTTGTTGCCATTATCACAAGACAAGTGAAAAGATAAAGATCAGAGAAACTACTGCAGAGCCCTCTGCCTTCTTGGTGGCTGTCATGGAGACTTCCAGTGTATGTGTAAAAATCTGGGGAAAAAAGCTATCTCAGAAACAACTTGGAAGAAAAAGACACATTCAAGTTTCCATTTTATGGGGAAACACATCTAAAAGCAGAAATGATAAGAGCACTGTACTTACTGTATCATCCAAAACAATAAATATTTGAGGATAAATTCAACAGCCTATAAAAATCTGTGGATTGCTGAGAGAACAGGGGGTAGCTGATGTTTGTCAAAATATAGTGTAGGACTATTTCTATACCTGATTCAAAGATTTCTAAAACCACACCAATCAAAAACTTCGGAATGCTCTTAAAGCAGACACAAAGATAACCCAAAACCAGATGGAATATGTGTATTCACAGGTACAGATCTAGACATGTTGTTGGGTTTGAGAGATTTCAAAGAAGGAAGGGAATTTTTTAGGGAACCATTTTTAAAGTAATTGATTAATTATATGAGAAAAAAGTTTAATCTCTCTGCTGAACTGTTCACAAAAATAAACTTCATAGTGCTATAGTGAACCAGTAAATGCAATTTCTAGAAGAAAATGTTGACTTCCCAGGGTGGATGGAGGAATTCTCCCAAGGACCCTCCCCTAGATGAAGAGCTGTGGTCAATTAATGTCTGCAAAGAGGGATGAGTCCTCTGATATGTCATATAATCCAAAGTGATCTTCCATATATATTCATATATATAAACTCATATATATAAAAAACACTAAACGGACTCAGCAGACTATCTTTATGTATATATAACACATATAATATGTGATATAAATCATTATGCTATTTATATATAATAGCCAGATATAATTGTTATATATATACATATATATATTTAACAATAATGACTAAGAAGTCATGAAGTTGAAAGGATATAGGAAGATGTAATGAGTTAGAGCAGTGAGTCAGTACATTAGAAATGATGAAATATAGTACTCACAAATAACATTCATAAAAAATATATGTTAAGAACGTAGAATATCCTCACAGTTCATGAAATATTTTTCAAAAGTCTAGTAAGTGCTATGTATAAAAAATCGATGAATAAAAAATTTTCAAAATTAATTATATCTGCTCCTCAAATGATAACACAGTCAAAAAATATATCCTTGTCAAAATAAAAGTTTGAAAAATCAATGAAAAAGAGAAAGATCTCAATCGATATTGGCAAATGATGCAACAGACGCTCAAAGAAGAATATGAAACTGGGAAGACACTTAGGAAATGTAAATGTAAACATAATGAGATATCAGTGGATAGATTCAAAGCAAAATTAGGCTGCATACATTAGGCAAAAGTGAATACATCAAACACACAGAACACATATTGTGGTAGACCTTCCAAATGATACAGCAATGGAAAAAGATTAGACAGTGTGACCCTACAACCCCTCCCCTCAAACCATATGCCCAGACAAAGCCATTGTCTTTATCATAGACCACAGCTGGAGAAAACCCAGGAATCCTTAAAGCAAGAATAAGTATTCCATTTAGGGCATATTCTTACAGCCAATACCAAGAAGTAGAAGGGAACGGAGCAACAAAAATGACACCCCAAACAGTGTATAAAGCTTAACAAACCTAAAACAAAAATGATTGAGATTATTTGAGACCAGTGTTGGTCAATCTGTCATTTTGAGAAGCTGAGAAATACATAGGTGATTCCCAAAATGTTTCTGTGTAGATATTTCCAGAGATGATTAGATCATGCAGGCTCTGATCTAATAAATAGATTAATTTCTCTAAGGGTTAATAACAGGATGTCATTATTAGGAGGTACCAGCAAACAGAAGAAAAGGTCAACTTCTAAGAAGTGGCTCTTTGACCATATGCATGTTTGCCTCCTTTCTCCTGTTGTCCTACCCATCACGACATGAGTTGCTCTGTTACACTCAAAGTGATAGTTGGCATCTCTCTAACCAAGATTCCAACAAATCCTCCCCCACACTTTTATTTTAAAAAATCAGGTCTCACCAGTAGTTTATTTACGACCATGGATGTGAAACCATGTTATCTGTATTGAATTGTAGAAGCTGTCATACTGAACTTTAAGGATAGATGAATCCTTGTCTGTGGAGTTGGAGAGATGCGAAGAGTCTGAAGCACTGCTGGGGGATAGAAACGTTCCTTATCTTATTTTATGTAGAGCTTACTAAGGTATATACAAGTGAACTAAATCATTGAGCTGAACATGTAAGTTCTGTCCATTGTATTGAATGTAAATGTTATTTCAACTAAAAGTACAATTATCTTTAGCATTGGTAAATTATTTTTGTTTATTTGTAAGTATTTACATCAATGTATATGTACTCTGTGGGGGTGTGTGTGTACATGCGTGCATATGTGTGTCCACAGAGGTCAGATGGGGACTTGGATAATATGAAAGTGGAGTTACATGTAGTTACATGGGTTATGAGAACTGAACTTAGGTCCTCTGGAAAAATATCAAGTCCTTTTAATCATTGAGAAACCTCTTAAGCCCTGACATATCAATTCTTTTCAATCAAGTTTTTGATTGAACATAATATCTTTTCATATCAACCAACACCATGTTTGGTAAGTATAATTCTATTTCTTATGATGACAGTCTGTATGATGAAGGTGTGACTAGTGGTGAGGGGCACACAGAGGATGTGACATCTATAAAGTAAGAAGAAAAAAATTAATCAAGGTATGACCTAAACATTTGAGGAAAAAGAGGGCAGGCAAAATTGGATTATAAAATCAATTTTACCTCTAGATACTACTGAATAATGTATGTAAAGCTGTAGATATATATGCACACATATATGTTTGTAGACAATATTATAGAAACAAAATGGCCACCCAGTGGTTGATTAGTGATGTTGAGCTGAGTATTCTGCAGTTTGCTGCAATAGGATCAAGCTTTGTCAGTAGTTTGGAGGTACTCGATGCCACAGTAGCCCTCCAAGTCTTTCCGAGGAAGATCCAGCAGTTAGGAACCCATTAGGATATTTTTATGCACCATTAAGAATTTGGGACCAGGGCTGGAGAGATGGCCTAGAGATTATGGATGCACGCTGCTCTTGGAGAGAACCTGAGTTTCCAGCACTCTCTTCAGGAGACTCACAACTGTCTGGAACTCCAGTTCCAGGGATCTATGGTCTCTTTCAGCCACTAACAGAGGGCCTGTATTCATTTGCACAAGCCCACACAAATATACTGGTTAAAAACAAGAACAACAACACAAAAATAAGTCTTAGAAAAATTAATTTTGATCTAAGCATAAAATAAAACATGTAAGTATAAATATAAAGTTGAATGTAGATTTTATATGTGTATAATTTTGTAAATGGCTAGATTGTGTGAGAATATACGTAATTGTGTGAGAATATATTTCATTTACATAAACATTTATATATATATACATATGGAGGACAATGTGAATCATTACTTGGCTAACATCGATGATCTGCCATAGATATTTATTAAATAATTACTTAACTTTTAAAATTGTATTGTCTTAATAGATTTCTACTATTAACACGTTATTAATAGTTATTAATAATGAGATGATTTGATCTGGTCACTAATAAGAAAACAGTCAAAATTAGTTGTACAAAAAACTAAACTGTCATTTTGTTTAATTGTCTTTATCTTTTACTTCAAACAAGAACGGGTAGGACACTGTGGGACTGGGTATTTATTTGAGGCTGACTCTAACCTCTCCATGGCAGCTCTGCCGTTTGTTAACCCAATCACTTCACCGAGCCAGTCCTGAACATGGGAGAAAGCTGGTTCTTGGGGTTTGTCTTAGGACCTCACGGAGGCCTGAAGCAGCAAGAAAATCCTTCTGAGTCATCACATCAGGATGATATGGTTGGTCAGTTTTAAAGAAACCTCAAAGACTCCCAGTGACTCCTACAGTCAGGAAGACCCTGGAAATGGGGAGCAAGCGAAGGCTGGTAGATACACGTCCTAACACACAGTACATATCGTTTCTAACTTTAAAATGTATAAAATGTCAGTGGTATGGCCTTTATTTCATGGTCTGTTAGGGGATTCTCATGTACAGGTCATAAAAACATTTTAAAGGCTTTCAGTTATGGGTCATCTGCAACCTCCATCCCTTAATGGGGAAGGGTATTATTAATGACTCAGCCCAGACTAATTGTCCCTCAGGCCTGAGGATTAGTTCTACCATGACCATCTGGAGCAGCCACCCTGACACTCACCCTGGGGACTTCCGGCTGCAGAGACCCCATTGGCTTGTAGCTCTTGCCTTGGCCTTGGGCTTCAGTGCCCTCCACCTCTTCAGTGTGTCTGCCAGGAGTCACGTTGGCTGTGGCTAAGATTAGGCTCTCTCAGGAGATCAAGGTTAAAGCTTCCATGTTTGGGGGAAAGCAGGCAGGGAAAGCGGTCCAAAGCTTAAGCTTTAGAAACTTCATATATAGACAATTTTGATTCCGCAATTCCCGAAGAACCGTAGATGATATCGGGTGGCCATGAATTTGGGAGGACACTGAAAAGTAGACACTGCGACATAATTTGCTCACATTTAAGCGCGTGGAGTTGTATAATCAGGCTCACTCTTATAATTCCCATGAGCCAACAGGGTACAGCCTCTGAAGTGCGTTACCGCCCCTCCTCTCCACCCCAGCTCTACTACTGTTACAGGTCTGCAGTTTGTGATTTTAGCACGAGGTCAACCTTATCAATAAATGCAGATGGTTCACATAAACTGTATTTTAAAGAATAGCGAGGAAATGGTAAACTTCTCAACAAATGGCTGTAGTGTGGCTTAGGCTCGTGAGAAAGGAGCCATGGACGGAAGTGTGCCTTTCTCAGTCAGCAAACAGGAGATTCGCATACAATTTCACCTCATGGAAGAAAAGCAACCCAGTGGAAATGCCCGTGGCCAGCAAACCTTCTGGGAGGGGCAGTCCTTGCTGCTTTCTTAATATGAATTAATGACGCCATATTTCAAATTGAATTTGGTAAATAAGAACAGGAAGAAGAGTGTTGGGCAGGAGGATGAGTCTTACATAGATGACATAGGACATTCACTGTGTGTGACAGTGAAGGAGAAACAGCGTGGTAGTCTTTTGCTTAAGGCCGGGGGAAAGCATTTGCTACACAAATTGTATGGGCTCGAATTTTGCTTGAGCAAAAGTAAAGCTATTATAGCTGGGAGCTATGTTTCTTAGGAAAAGGTGTGTGTGTGTGTGTGTGTGTGTGTGTGTGTGTGTGTGTGTGTGTGTGTGTGTGTGTGTGTGGTGTGTGCGTTTAGCACCATGAGACTAATAGAGAAGGAAAAAGTAAGGTTGTAGGAGTTTTGATTTGAGTGTAATCTAAAGATCAAAGACTTTTGTGTGATGTATCCAGAATGGCAGGCAGAATTTAGTGACAGACAGGCAATGGTATCTTTTTTTAATTTCCATTCTCAATAAGCACTGATTAATTGGTGATGTATGGCTAAGGAAGGGGTCTTACTGCTTAAGGAAACTAATAAAAATGGAAAGATCATCTCTTTAAGGATGAGAGGCAGGGACAAAATAGTGTGCCTGTAATTCGGATTTATTAACAGTCTTTTGCTGATTTTCAGTAAAATACTCTTCATGTAACCTTGACTTTATTAGGGAGTCCTTAAGGTGCATTTGGAAGATAGATAATGAGTTTGGGGAATAGCCTTATCTGCATCAAGCTAATCTTTAACAGCTTGGAAAGGAATCCGCATAAAGTTTTCCAATTTGAGTGACAGACGCATGTTAAAGATGAAACTGTTCAGAATGTCCTTTTACTGTGAAGTCTTTACGGTACAGGGCAACATTTTTTATAAGCATGCTTCACAGAGCAGAGAGAGCATAAAACAAATAAGAAACATAGAATGCCATAGAGCGTTAATACTATTCTTGAGGGTCAAATGAATTGCTAGTTGAGAGAAGAAAGAATTCTACTGTCCGAAGCCTCTGAGTGGCACTTTGTATCTGGGTTAATGAAAGCAAGTCAGACATACCCAAGGGGAAAAAGTGTTTCATTCACGTTGGCTGTCTCCTTTAAAAGGAGGGACAATCTGAAGGGGGGACTTTGAGTGGCATGTCATTGTCGAGACTGCACATGCCACATTGTCAGGGTTTCTATGGAGAGAAATGGCCAGGAACCTTTTTGACCCTTCGCAAGTGCGGGACTCTGTGTGTCTGTGTGGGTGTGCGACAGAAGGCTGGAAGCCGAAAGAGAGGGGGGATGGAAGGGAAACTAATTGAGAAGTATCTTTCTAACGAGACAGCTCATATACCCAAGTGCAGATTCCCAAGTGCAGATTTCTCAGTTAGTGGAAACACAAGCGCCCTTCTTTAGCATAGAGTAGACATGCGCAGAGAGGCTAATTTCCCACAGCTTGCAGGCCAGTGACATCACTTTCCCAAGCTGGTCCGCTTGTGCGTTGAAAGCCTTAAACGCATGCATTTGTTATTTTGTGTGTTTGTTTGTTTGTTTCTTGTAACCTTGTGTCACTAGTTTCCTTAATTGTTTGCTTTTACTTCAGTTTTTGCTTGTTTGTTGATTCGTTTCTCTTCTTTCCCCTCTTCTCCTTGGACTCCGACCACTTCTTTTTTTTTCCATTTCAAGAGTTCACAAAAACTGGATTCACCTAAAATATCTGTAGTCTAGAGGGTATGGCTGATTTCTAAATCACGAGACTAACGCAGATTATTTATTTAGGGAATTAACCTTTATAGCCCTGGGACCTTCCTAAAATATTCCCAGTTAACCCCGCCCCCTTTTGACATTTCCCGATTCTTTCTAACTCTACATTAAAATCATTTCTTCATCCGAATAAGGACTGAATAGACAACTGGCAAAGGGAGGAAGGTACCATCACAGATCTGTCCTGTAGTGGCGAAAGTGGCTGTGTACAAAGCAAGAAGCCTCTCACTCCTGGGAAATATCCATGGTGGATGAGGAAGCCAGGATTTCGGATTTGAATGAGCTTTCCTCCCCCACTTTAAGAAGCAAGCGATAATTCATCCGCAAACACACCTTTCTTTGCTGCAGTCAATAGAAAAGTTGTTTTGCTAATGGCTATCTCTCTGCAAGTCCTTGACCTGCTTGTAAACACATTTCTGCAGGAAAACCCTGGGCCATGCCCTCAGGACTTTGCGTCAACAATAAGAGATAAAGTGACCACAACTTAACCTGTTCTGGCCTGGAGTGCCCTCTGCTGCCCCTTGGCCAAACGGGGCCCTAATCTCTCAACTGAGGGAACACATGGCTGGGAGGGCTGACTTGACCCCGCCTGACCCCTGATGCTGTCTGCTTCTTTATATTTTAAAAAAGTTTATCTAGCCTTACCAGAGAGCCATTTCCAACTGCCTGTCCGTTAACAGAGAGTGGAGGGGTGGCTCTTTGGAATGATAAAATATAGATCTATATGTCTGTGATTCTAAGGAAAGTGGTCTGAAGGGAGATTTAAAAAAAGAAGAAGAATAAAATTTCTTGAATTGTTTGTAGAAATTCCATTTTCTTCCACCTTTGCAGTCTAATTGAGATGAAGAGAGCTTTTAAAAGAATAAAACATTAAAGACACCAATGGCTGTTTCAGATTGCGTTGATTTATGTTCAGGTATAGTCAAATGAATATACCTTAAAAGTATAAAATTCACAGTGGGTATGTGAGATAAATTTACTAATGTTCAGTTATATTCCATTTCTTAATTTACCTCTTCTGCATCCACTCTCCCTCCCTCCCTTCCTCCCTCCTTCCTTCCTCCCTCCTTCCTTCCTCTTCCCCCATTTCTTTCTCTCTTCTTTAAAGTTAACTTGAAAAAGTAATTCCTTCTGTGTTGGTTCTGGCGTCTTTGGATTCTCCTGGTGGTCCTCTGGTACACCATCTCAAGTCTCTAGGGCCAGGTCTAAAACAGAGACTCTTCAAATGTCAGATTTCCCACTTGCAGCTTGCACATCCAGTCTGAGAGGCCAGCACTTATGGAAGTGACATTAGTGCAGAAAATCTGATAAAGCAGCACCACGCCCCTTCCTGGTGATCTGCACTCACCATTAAAGATGTCACAACTACAGTATTGAAACAACTGAGACCTGTCCTTCCTGCTTAATTCCCTTCTATAATTCTGTAACTCTATAACCTGCTTGGTTTTTTTTTGTATTCTAAGCAACTATCCCATGTAGCAAGTTTAACTTTCTTTATGTTACACCAATGTAGTTGCATTTATTGTTTCGTTCTGGCTTCCTTTGATCCTTCTGTTGTGCAGTCCCAGTTTGTTTATTTTAATTACTAAACAGCACTACAGCATGTTATCGTTTCACAGCATATTTATCTCTTTCATGATTGGTTTATTTTTAAGTACTTCCCAGCTGAGGTTTCTGCATCTGACAATTCAGACAATTTTTATGTAGTTTATTGTTGGTCTTGATATATCCGGCTTCATTGTAATTCTGTATCTTTATTTACAAACTTTCCAATGATGTCTATTTAGTCTCTATTCAAGACCAGGAACAGGATTCTTGTCATTAATCTTAATTTTTATAGCTAAGCATTGGAGCTCTTTATGGAGTTTTTGATCTTATATTTCACATTGGTGTATTTTTATTTGGAATAAAAACATTTTTTGCTCTCCCTTTTATCACAAGAAAGAAGAAAGTACTGATTAATTAATTAATTAAGAAATTAATGCCTCACAGTTACTACTACTTTTCCTTTGTTTACATTGAGATGGTGTTTTTCTATGTAATCCTGGCTTTCCTGGAACTCACTATGTAGACCAGACTGGCCTCGAATTAACAGAAATCCTCTTGTCTCTGCCTCCCAAGTGTTGGGATTAAAGGCACATACCACCATGCCTGGCTTCTACTATACATCTAAGGGACAGTTTTTAATGGTCATATCATTTTCAGAAATATATTGTTACATTCTGCTATTTTCTATTCAGAAATAAGATGTGTCTTAATATTGTTTACTCAAAGAAACTGTCTTTTCTTTCCTCTGAATTTACTTATTTTTTCACATTTTTTTATTTCTTCAGCAGATAGTTTTAAATAATGTGTTATCCAGACATTTTAGAGAGATTTTCAAAAACATAAAACACAATAGAACCAAAACAGCCAGGGATTCTAGAGAGCTGTCTCAATAGTGAAGACCACATACTACTCTGCAGATGACCTGAATTTGGTTCCCAGAACCTGTCAGAGAGCTCACAACCATCCTACAGCTTCAAGGGAATCAACACCCTCTTCTGACTTCCATAGGCCCTTGTCTCACGTGTACAAACACTCTCTCTCTCTCTCTCTCTCTCTCTCTCTCTCTCTCTCTCTCTCTCTCTCTCTCTGCTTGGACATTGCTACTCATCCAATGCACAACAGGTGGGAAATAACTCTCTTGTCTTCACCACTGAAACAAACTTACCTTCATGATTCTAGCGGGGGATTTGGCCTTAATTGAACTTTCTGTATTCTGGATATCTTTAATTGACTGATCTAATAATTTTTAAGGATATATGCCCAGATGAATATTAATCCCTCAGAGATCTGCGGTGGCCTTTGTGAATATTATTGATTTTTTTTAAAAAAAGCTCTTATATTACTGCTTCCACTCACAGAAATACTTTCAAAAGGACTACTCTTTCATAAATGTCGGATTGTATGGACTCACTTTTGAGCATTCTGAAGGAGGGCAATTTCTATTCTCTCTGTTTGTGGCAGAATGATGCCCCTATTATGATGGTCACAATCCAGAAAAACTTATTTAACCCTTAAGTTATTTGAACCCTAAACTCATAAACGTTAGGCATATATCTGTTTACTGGATATCCAATGTGTGAAAGATGAGGAACTCCATTTACATTCACATGTGAGGAATTGTTTAGTTATAAGCAAGAAAGTATGTATGGATGCAGAGAAGAATAACTTCCAAGAAATGGTCATAAAACCCAAGCGAGATATTTTATGCTCCGACTGCAGCTAGAGACTGGAAAAATCACAAATCAGGATGAACTCACGGCTTCTGCAGGTCCCCGAGAGCATCAGCAGAAATTCCTGTTTCATCTGTTTCATTTTTTCTCATCTTTTTGGCGGGGATGGAGTCTCAGCTTAGGCAAGCAAATGGCTAATTAGTGCCACCGGATCTCTGCTCTGTAAGATTTCTCACTTCAGTCAATTAGCAGAAGCTTATGAAGATCTCTCTTCTGGTTTCAACCAGTTGCCATCCATGCCTCCATAAATGCAATGGCCTCTGTGCAGAAGCAATCATGTTTTTGGAGCACACCATAAAGAGAAAGTCCCTGATATTCACCCTGAAGTTGTACATTACCATTTCCTGTGTCAACAATGTGAATACTAACATGGAAAAACCATCATTTGTAAAGAAATCAACTTTCTCCTGAATTTGTGTTTAAGACAGTGTTCAGATACTCTTTTACAAAGACTTTTTTTTCTTTATCTGAGGCATCATTGACCCATGTTTGGCTTCTTTCCTTTTCTCCTCCTGGACCCTCTGCTCCAAGTCACCAACAGCTATGTTTTCCTCAGAAAGCCGTGTCTCAGCAATATTATTGCAGAGATAGCCCAGTGCCTAACTCTGTCCTATCTTCATCTTTGTAACTCTATTAGAGAAATATCTTCATTTCTCACTTGACTCTTCCTTTGAGCCCTTCTGCCTATTCCAGGAATATGGAGAGATGGGTTCTCCATCGTCTTGCATGAAACATATCACGGAGAGGATCAACAGAGAAAAGGTTACACAGGAAGCTGGCCACCTTGACGACTCCATGTTAAGAAAGGAGGTACCTGGTTCACTTGTCCCTAGGCTCACAGTAAAGAGAAAGTCCTTACAATCTAAAAAGTAGAGCAGGAGCAGCCAATGCAGCCAACATTGGATGAGGTGGGCACGGCGGGGAGGGTTAGTGATGCTGCTTGACGGGAGAATATGGTCCTTCTGTGATGACACAGCCCTGTTTCTCCAAGGTTCCACACACAGAGCACTTGGCCAAGGTCTAAGATGCAGGGTTTTGACGATTTTCTTCAGGATTGCAGTCTACTGGGACCTTAGGCATTATTCAAAGTTGGCACTTGCATTGAATCTTGCCACTCTTCCAGCAATACCCATGGTTGACAAGCTTTCTGTGTGTTTTTGAGGCCTAGTTACAGTCTCAAGTGGGGTATAAAGGGATGTTCTTAAGTGGGGTTGGTAACTCATTCCCTTGTGTTGCATGAAATCTGTGTAATGGGATATTTAACTCATCTGTCTCAGATACATTAACACAATCTGTGCTTTTATTTTGGCTTATAAATCAATGCATAAATTAATTTATATTTAGGAAGCAAATGAATAACTTAAAAATATTATACTCAGTTATATTATGCATATATTAGATTATAAAACCTATTGGGATCTCCTATATTGTCCTAATGTTTATTATTGCCTGTCATTCCAAACAAATGAGATGTTTTATGGTGCTTACTGTTGCTTTGCATCTCTTTTGGGGGTGGTGTTTCTTCTCCCTGTCCTATGCCCTCACAATGCTCATTAATAATGTCTACTGATGATTTCTGAATCTATTTCTCATTTCCCTGTCTTTAATTCAGAGCTGGTGCCGATATAATTTTTTTCAATCTCCCAATTTGATGTTTCTTACCAGGTTCATTGATCAATTATGTATTTGCTTTCCTTGAATCCTGGATTTCTGGGTTACTGGGGAAATTATAGAAACACACACACACACACACACACACACACACACACACACACACACACACACACACACACGCATGCACTTGCACGCATTTCTAAACCAGAAGTTCCTGAGGTGATGACAGGGGCTTCTTAAGCTTCACACAGGTCCAGACCCACCAGTGATGCCCTCTCCCTTTTCGTGTTCTATTGCTTGGAAGCATAGATGTGGGAGGATTCTGATGAGGTGGTTCTTGTGATACTCAATGAAGCACTTCCCTGCTTTTAGTTTTTAATGCTGGAATCCTCTGGGGCGTCTTTGAGCTCCTGAGGAGCTGATCGTTATTACCTGCCTTGTTCCTCTCAAATTCTCTCCATTTAGGCTTGCCATGTGATTTCATTTCCTTGATTTTTCACTCCTGATTCAGCTTCCAACACAATCAACTGTAGAGTCTTTAAATCCCTATTTGCCTAAGTCTTCCTTCTTTAGCAGCCCTCTAGATTCTGCAGACCATGTAAACTGCCATGGTTGCCACTCATATGTCTTCTGCTCATCCTTATCTGGATGTTTGTAATATTATCCTTTTCAATGACTTCCTTATGTCTCCTAAGTACATAATTTTATGGCTAAAAATCTTTTATCGATGCTACGTCCCTTATGATTTGCACGACAAATTCTAAAGCGGCTTTTACAACTACCAATTTGCTGCCTTCTACTCGTCTCCAAATATCCATACTTCAACCATTCACAAAAAGCATTCCCAGTCCTCCAAAATTACTTCTTGTAGTGTGCAGCTGTTCCATTTTTTCAATTTAATGTTTTATTCTATTAAGATCATATCCATGTTTCAAATATGATTAAAATGACACATTTTATGCTGTGTGGATTTTACCATAATCACACTAGGACCCAAGGTAAAAATATGAGAGTAGCTGACATGTTCCAACAAGTTCAATTTAAGTAGCAATCTGTCCTTACATAGCACCTTGCATGTGTTTCCCGGAGAACATTCTTGTGTTCTGCCTCAGACTGTGTATGTTTGCACAGCTATGTTTTTCAGAAGAACACAGGCTATTGAGATTTCATAGTGTCTAGAGAAAGACCAATGAGATGAGTCCTAGAGATTGGAGTTTAAAGTCAGAGATGATTGAAGAGATGCCGAGGTCTTCAAAGTACAGGAAGATTGAGAAATGTGTAGCCAGGAGAGACAGAATGGAGAGAGGCTTCTAGCAAACCTAGTGATGGAAACAACCCAGACAGGAGAGCACATCCCTGTAATAACCCTTATTTAGACTGCCCTTCCCAGTTTCATATCATATCATCTGGTATCTCAAAGCATTGACTATCAAGTGTTAGTTAAAAAAGTAGTAATTTTATTTGAATGAATAGTGAAGCCCAGAATTGTATATGCCCATAAAATATCCAAACAACAAAATGATTTTTATAAGAAATGCTTACGTCCTGTTTTGTTTTGAACTAGAAGAAGGAACTACAGTTGAGAAAATTCTTTCATCAGACTGGTCTGTAGTCAAATGATTGGGGGCATTCCATTTATTAATGACTAATATAGGAAGGCACAGACTGTATGTAGTATAGTCCCTGGCCAAGTGAGTTGTTTAAGAAAGTGAGGTGAGCAATCAAGTAAGCAGCATTCCTTTATGGTCTCTGCTTGGGTTTCCTGCCCTGACTTCCGTCAGTGATGGAGTGTGACTTGTACAAATAAATATTTCCCTCCACAAGTTACATTTGGTCGTGATGTTTTATCGTAACAATACTGACCAAGACTACTTATTTAACAAACATGGTAGTGAAAATAACATTTTAGGAATTCTTACTGAATTCTCCCAGGATGCACAGATTTAAAATTGCACATGCAGATACACATTAAGCATGTCATTAAGTCTATTGTAGGCAATGGCAAAGAGTTGCCTTGCCTATTGGGGAAAGGTCTAGCTGTCAAGTGTCTGTTAAACACTAAATCGTTTTTTATTATTCCTATTGGAAGGAATTCCAACTTAAATTCATGATGAGAGTGGGACATGAAGAGGAATATCACAGGTCCGACATTTATACAGAACAAAGTAGTCTATAAATAAAACTACACACATATTTTAGAGTTTCTGCTTTGTGCTGTAGGTGGTAACACTAACATTTCTGTACAATTACTGACAAAGTGACGTCATCGTCTATGTTAACTTTCTTTGATAGTTGGTCATCATAGCAAAGCATGCTAAAAGTATTCGGTGGACTTTTTTTTTTCTTTTTTTTTTTTTTTTTTTGAGCTGGGATCGAACCCAGGCCTTTGCGCTTGCTAGGCAAGTGCTCTACCACTGAGCTAAGTCCCCCAACCCATTGATTCGTGGACTTATTGAGATAAAATATAATTCATATGGTGGTTTGCAGATAAAAAATTTTTTATTTGTCAAAAAAAATCCAACTGATCCAACCCCATCAACAAAATAGAAAGTAACTTCACTTTTTAGCCATAGTAACTGACTATAGATGTAGGTTTTTGTTTATTTTTTCCTTAATCAGCTACAATTCGCCATCTTTTCATCGAAAAATAAAGAAAATGGGGCTTAGCTCTTTAAGCAACCATCCATAACACTAGTGAATATAGTTATTGGTAATGTGAAAAAATTGAAACCATTGAGAAGTGCATGAATCCTTTAGCATGGGTCCCATATGGGCTTCCAGGTGTCACAATAATGATAGAGCCATGTTCTTTCCATAGGCTCTTCTCTATGTGATGATGCAGAGCTCACTGCCTTGTTCTCAAAAGCAAGTACCCCCGCCTTCATTTGTTAAAAATCCAAAGCTTTATTAAGCACAAAATACTTTTATGGATAAATATTAGACATAACTAGGCTGCCAGAACACAAAATAAAACATCTGACTAGCAACAATATTGTGAGTATGATAGTTAAATCTGTGTATCAACTTATTGAGGTACATGGTGACTAGATTTTGATCACATATTATTTTAGGATGTATCTGTGAGAGTGACATTTTGGTTCAATAGGAGGTCCTACTTACCTATGTGGATGGCTTCCATCAACCCAAGCTACCAGAGGCCTGACTAGAAAAGAAGGATGAGTCACAAGGACTGTTTCTCTGACTGAATATATTGGAGCTGCAGCATCAGAACTTCTATCTCCTGCTTTAGACTTGAATTAGAAGCTGGATGAGTAGCTGGTCTAAGTCTCCAGTCTTTCATCTGCCATGTTTGGACTTCTTAGTTTCCTTAACCATGTGAGTTATTATCAACTTAGAGAAAATCTCCAGAGGTCCTGGATCACTACAATAGGAAAGCTGAAGTACATGTATTATAGAGTCATAGAATCCAGTGTCCCAACACTTCTACCTACTTATCTATCTATCTATCTATCCAACTATCTATCTATCTATCTATCTATCTATCTATCTATCTATCTATCTATCTATCCATCCATCTATATTCTATTATGTTTTAATGAAAGATAAATCATTGTTATTGGTGTAAAATTATATCAGACATTAAGCTGAGAAGAGCAAACACATCATTAGCTCTTCACCAACGGGGTTATGTGGACTTATCATGATCCATGGTCAAACATGCTTGCTTGTAAAAACACACAATTTTTTCAGAGACTAACATATGACAATTAGTTCTGTGCCTGGTCCCAGTGCAAAGGGCCGATAGATCATGCAAAAGCCTCTCGATATGCATTTGGCCTGGTTTCTAATTAATGAGACAAAAGAGTAGATGAATTTTGGAAATGTGATGAGTCTATGATCTTTTCTCCTTTGAGAAAATAATAACTTTGCCCATGACCTCCAAAAAGCCTCCCATTAAACATATTCTTTGTTTGAGTTCCTTAGAAGCAAGGAGATTAGAGGACAGCACTGTGGAATGGTTCCTATTAGATATAAATGACAATGGGCAAAAGACATTCACCTAAGAATAAAGCAAACACACCTTGGGAAAGTTCCTTTGACCGAGTTCATTAATTTATTTATTACAAGATATTGTGCTTCTCTTGTTGAGAAGTCCTTCTAAAGACAGATAAGCGTCTAGACAACCAGAGAGAGTGAAGATGAATTCAAAATACTCCTTAAATAGCAGTCTCAGGCAAAATGCTAGAAGTGAGAACGGCTACTTTGATTAAAACAAGGGAGTTACAAAAGTAAAATAAAATTAAAATGTCTACTTAAAATCTCTTATTTATCAAAATAAACTAACCCAACTTCATCACTTATTTCAGTAAAGAACTGAAATTGGTGACCAAAAAAACTTCACCATAGTGTTCCCACTGTCCACAGTCACATATATGTCTCAAAACTGTTTCAAAAATATATAAAAAGATAAACAGATAAACAAATACCAAAATTGGGTGTTGGCTCCCTATCATTGGCCCAGTTGGTCACAGTTTGTTATCATTTGGATACTTCTTTCACAGGCTGTTGACAAGGTCTACACACTTTGGAGGAAGGCCCGGACTTAGCAATGGTCACCTTCAAAGGGAGGCACATTCTAGGCATGATCTGAAGGTGATACATGAATTACCTCTCCTTCTGTCATCCACCTGCAAGACAGGAATGAAAGTGTAATGGACCAAGGGTGAGAGTGGAAGAGGGAAGGGCTGGGATGTGAACTACAGCAGGTTTGGGAAAGGGATATCGCCCATGTGATAGAGCTTAACTTCTGAGCTCAGCTTTAACTTTCCCTTCCTGAGACTCGGATGGACCTTACCCATGTTTGCCTGAGACAAATGTCCCACTGTTACTAAATACCAGGAATGAGATGTTCCTTAGGTTTAACTTACAAAAATGAAATGCACACACACTTTGAAGTTTAGTTGCATGCCAGAAATTCCTTGTAATGGCAAGAATTTGTTAATATCATATGTAAGGACTTCTGGCTTCTCCAGCCTGGTTTCTTTTTTTTTTTTTTTTTTTTTTTTTATTATTAACTTGAGTATTTCTTATATACATTTTTGAGTGTTATTCCCTTTCCGGTTTCGAGGCAACATCCCCCCCCCCCCCCTTCCTTATGGGTGTTCCCCCAACCCTCCCCCATTGCTGCCCTCTCCCCAACAGTCTAGTTCACTAGGGGTTCAGTCTTAGCAGGACCCAGGGCTTCCCCTTCCACTGGTGCTCTTACTAGGATATTCATTGCAACCTACGAGGTCAGAGTCCAGGGTCAGTCCATGTATAGTCTTTGGGTAGTTCCAGCCTGGTTTCTTTAGCATGTCTTCCCTGTGGGTTGTTTTTATTACTCATTTGCATTTAATTAATATTTATAGGGGCTGACAATTTCGTTCATTCAAAGTATATAATGCTTAGATGTTTGTTAATTTTTTAACTTAATGGAAGCTTCTAGTTTCAGAAATTCAGGTGCAGCTATGAATTTGGTCCATGTATTGTGACAACATGCTTACAAGTGACAGCATGCTAAGAGTTGAGGGTATAAAGATACACAAACCCAGTACTGATCTAGAGAACTTTGTTGTCAAAGGATATGAGCCAGAGGTCAAGTAAGTATTAAGGCTGACATGTAGCTGGGAAGGGGATGCTCAGAAAGGTGTGGGAAGTGTTTGTATGGATAGTCTTATTGAAAACATCTCTAGAAAGCGAGGTAGTGGGTGTTGTGTTTAAAGATGTGGGAGTCATTCCAAAGTCAGCTTTAGTAAATCCTTTCTGTGTAGAAACTCTGGGAAACTATACCAGATACTCTGAGGTATTAAGAAACTGGGTTTCAAGCTGGATCAGTTTGCTACTTAGGACTTTTAGTTCTGTCCTGTCCTTGATGGTCTACGGCTTCCTTATCACCTCCCTTTAACCCCACTATGTTACTGCCAACTATAACTAAGAACTTTACCAAGTCAGTAAAAATTATCCTTATTCCCCATCAACAGTAATTTTGCAAAAAGTGAAAAATGATTCTTAATTATACTTGAGAGGAAAGGTTATCCATTCGACTGAGGAGAGATACAATAACAGAAAAGACCAAGATAAGATGCAACAGAGCCCATAATTTCAATATTACAACACTTTATACATTCATTTCATATTTGTAGATCAGCTTTGTGCTCCAAACTCTTTTCTTTGGCACCAGCACAGTACATCAGTCTCTCCCTAGGACACTGTTGGCCACCAAAGACAAGAGAAAGACAGGACCTTACAATTCTGAAAACACCTCCTGGGAATTGACCTCAACACTGAAGCCTATTTCATTAGGCAAAGCAATCCATTTGACCATGGGCTGGGGAAGTGCAATTCTTAACCTTGAAGATGAGAAGGAGCCGTCTGTCATGACCATCGTTGGTACTGAAAATGAATTTTCACCTACTTTAGTGTCCTCAGAGGCAGGCCATTTGTGGGCATCTGCTACTTTACTGTCTGAGAGAAAAATATTTAGTGCCTTGAAAATGTGCTTCTTTTATTTGGGTAAAGCACTAGATGTGGTCATTTAGGGAAGAAAATAAAAGCAAAGAAGTCACATTGGTTTTAGGAAGAAACCATGAGAGTCTCCATATTTAACTGAAATTATTGTAAAGATGGATGCTAGATTTACCATTTAGCAATAGGAACATCTTTAAACTTTGTTAATGTTGGGAAAATAACCCCAAAAGAATACCCTTACTGTGGCATTTAATAAAAACTCAACAGCTCAGATTGCAGCTCATCAAACTAAACTCATGAAGTGAATGCAGGCTGGTTTTTTTTTAAATGATGTTGGGATGCAGTCAGGACCACTTGCTTACAGACTACCCATAGCTACTTTCGTATGACAGTGTCACAGTGAATCATTGCAATCGTCCTGTCGGCAAAGTGCTTATTATCTGAACTTTAGGGGAGATGTTTGTTAACCCATCATATAGGTTAAATCACGTTATGATTATTTGAGTTAACCAATCTATTCATTCATTAAAGAAATATGTTTGTAGTTGTCATTATGTGCCCAATTCTGTTCACACTGCAGACGTAGGAAATGAGTGAAATGGAGTCTTTCCCTAAGGCAAATTATAGCCCAGTAGAGAAAACAGACATTAAACAAATTATCCTTTAAATAAATCTTAAATTTCATATTAAGTAATGTGAGGCAAAGAGTAATGGCTGACAACTACATAGAATGGAGAAAATTAATTTGGATTGAGAGAAAAACTTGTGTCTCCTTTGAGTATATATTTCTACAGCCGAGATTTAAAAATCCAAGCAAATTAAATGAGATCAGTATATTTGAAGTTCCTGGGCAAAATGCAGGATGGATACTATTTACAAAGGAATGAAAGACATTGAGAGGCCTAGTAGGTCAGAGTATGGTAAGAGGTAAGAGGATAACTCAGATAAAGAAAACTTAATGGTTGTAGCAATGGGTAGGAGATAATATAAATGAGACTTGTTAACAGAAGAGAAAGAGATGAGAGAGGGTAACTGCATTTCTAATTTTCCCATTTGATGGAATAAGAACATAGAAAAGAACTGGCTTTAGAAAAAGAATTTGTACAAAGACCCACACACATTTAAAGACATTGCAAATATCCTATGAAGGTATGCTTTAGAGGGATAGCATGTTCAAGGAAAACATACACCATGAAACAAGGAATCTTGGGATTAAGGCAGTGGATCATTAGACACTCAACAGCTGAGAGAAATATGTCCATAGTAGGCTAGAATGCTGGTTTTCCCAGGGAAGAGAGAATTTGAAGGAGGAAGCTGCTTCTAGATGTATCATTAGAACATTAAGTCAGAGAACCATGGGAATGACTGGAGTCGGTCTCTCCCGATCTGTTGCTTTGATGGCCATTGGCAACGCTGGTCCTCAGTAGGTTTCAATGGCAGATTGAAGTTAGTCTCTACAGAGAAAACGGGTTCTATTGAAGGGTAACACTGCTTACTTCAAAGTACACTAACCCCATCTTCTGAGTGTCTCTCTTTGGGAATACCTGTAGAGTAGTTTGTTTCTAGAAATGTTTCATGGGAATGGACTTAGATTTATAGTAATTTAAATTATCAATTGGCATTGCCATTTAATTTTGCTCTTCTAAGACATTTTATGTTATATTAATGTATTCATTTATATTGAACAAATAAATAAAAGCATCTTACAGGGCTGTTGAGATGGTGCAGCAGGTAAAACCCTTTACCAGAAAAGCTTGACAACCTGAGTTTACTTCCTAAGCCTCAGGGCCGGAGGACTCCTGAAAGTCCTCCTCTGGTCTCCACAAATTCAGTGGCGCATGTGCAGTAACGCTTACTAATGTTACTTCAGTGCACAAGAGGAAGTTAGAGCAGCCCAGAAATTTTAGATAATCCTTAAGTGAAACTGGCTAACTTGAAATGAGAAACAAGAGATTCGTATGACTCAACATTGTTGGTGACTACGGCAATTTTTGTCTCTGAAGAATTATTTAGGATCTCAGAAATGATGGTGGGCTTTCCCCTGAAAGTGTCGTGAATGTTTCCAAAAATTTACCTCATATTGTGTTCAAGGGTACCTTAAGCTAACACTTGGAACTAATAGAAAATGAGTAGACTGTGTTTGCTGAGATCCATGTGAGCACAGTAAACTAGATAGCAGACATAAAAGATTGTCCTTCATGACTGTAGTACTAAGTTTAAGTGCTTTGTGAATGTGAATTTGGGTTGTGCAGACTCTGAGGAGAATCCACAACAGAATGGTCTTTGTCTGTTTGCTTGTTTTAAAAACTTAAACTGATGATTCCGGTTCATTTTAGATAGAGTTGTTTCAAGAATTAACTTGCTTTAAAATACAATAGTAGTACTATTTTAAGTGCTTGCTTTTATTTCCCTCAGTTTATGTAAGTCCCTGCTTGACTAACCTTGATGTTGAAATCCCACTTCTGTTCAGAAACTTCTTGTCACAGTTTGGTTTATGGTACAATGATCCAGAGATAAGGAGTGTGATAGCTGGAGCAATGGCTCACGGGCTAAGAGCACTTGCTGCTGTTGCAGAAGACCCACACTTAGATCCCAGCATCCACACAGGATAGTGCATAGCCACCTGTAGATTCAGTACTGAATTATTTGATGCCCTCTTCTGGCCTTGGAGAATACCTATAAACATATGGTATATACACATACACTCAAGTCCTGTACACATGTGCTTAAAATAAATATTTTTTCTAAAAGGGAATGAAAGAGGTATCCTTAATTTTAGGGAGTCCAAGTTCACATTCTTTAACAGCACCCCCAGAATCTGATTGCTTATTATTTCCTGCTAACACGGGCTCTATAATTCTTAATCTTTTCTTCTGTACCTTCCTCGCATGTTTCAAGACAATTGGTTCTAGCTCTTTACTCCAGTATTGTGATGATAGTTACACTCAAAATCACATAATGTCTTCTTGTTGTTAGGGGTAAAAAGCAAAGCCATCAACATGACCCACGAGACTTTGCCTTTTGTCTCCCTCTGGTCACTTTTATGACACACTTTTCCCCATTTTCTCTACTCGACTTGTTTCATTACATGAACCAGTCTTTATATAGCTTTCTCCCCTTTGCCCGAGTATCCTTACATTCTTTCTAATCTTTGAAACCTATAACTATGAGACCCAACCTGGTATAAGTCCTGTTGTATAGAGAGCTGAGGGTTCGGGAACGAAGGAATTGTCAGGGATGATCTAGTTGGTTGGACATTGAGTAAGAGATGGAGGCTAGAAGTTGAAAGTGGGAGTCAAGAGATTGGAAGCTTCAAGTTTTGTTTGAAAGAAAATGAGACACAATACAAGCAATGCAGATATTAGCTTTGAAGATGAAAGGAGTTATGATCCTACACAGCTCCAAAGGCCTCCAAACGCTTGAAAAGGCAAGGCAACAGACTCTGTCTTAAAGTCTCAAGTGGGTACCTGCTCGGCAGACATCTTGATTTTAGCTCATTTTAAAATTTCAGCCTCCCAACCTGTAAGATGCCAGCATCATTGTGAGCTGCTAAATTTGACAATGTGCTATGGCAGCAACTTCCACAGACTGCATCCAACATCCTTCACCTGAACAGCCATCTGTTCCTGCACCATGTTCTCAGGACAGTCTTGGTAGCTATTACTCATCAGGTCAGATTCTGCTTCCTGTTATATTCAAGCTACCTGGAGGGATGCTTCCGAGCAGCACATGCCTACCTATGACCATGTGCCTCTGGGGAATATCTGGGCTTCTATCTGCTCCCCTGTTGCTTCTTAAATTGCACTGAGGAAAAGCAATGGCAAACTCAAGGAACAAATGCATAACTGAGTGTACTGAAATAAGGAGAATCCAGGAAAAGAAGTAGAGGGGTGTGGTATGTATTGTGTGTGTATATTTGACCTTTCTCCCCGGATTAAACATCTTAGCGGGACGGCATCCCTTTTCTCCACAGACATTGCAGAGACAATTCATTTTCTCAGCTGTGTTCAAGTTAGGCCCATGTCCTGGAGCCAGCCAATAGCATCACTGGACTTAGTTATGCTCGCAAAGAAAGCATATATAATATGTACAATATATAAATATATTTTATATATTTATATAATATATATTTATATATCTACATAATATGTTTAGATAGGTTTATTTGTACGTATGTGTGTGTCTGGGTGTATTTCAATGTCAAAGGACAATGTTGGATGTCACTCTTCACTTATAATCTAACTTTTTAAACACATGTATGAGTGTCAATGGAGACTAGAAGATAGAACTGAGGATCCTCAACTTGGATTTATATAGGTGTTTGTAAGACATCTGACATGGGTATTGGGAACTGAACTCGGGTTTTCTGCCAGAACAGTCTGTGTACTTTTTGTATTGCATTTTTAAATTTACATTTTAAATGTTATCCCATTTCCTGGTTTCCCCTCCAGAAACCTGCTACTACCCCACCCCCTCGCTTCTATGAGGGTGTTCTCTCACCCACCCACCTACTCCCTCCCACCTCCCTGCCCTGACATTCCCCTACATTGGGGCATCGAAATTTGACAGGACCAAGGGTCCCTCCTCCCATTGATGCCCCACAAGGCCATCCTCTGCTATATACGTGGATGGAGCCATAGGTCCATCCTTGGGATTGTGGTTTAGTCCCTGGGAGCTCTGAGAGGTCTGGTTGGTTGATATTGTGTTCTTCTTATGGGTTTACAGACCCCTTCAGCTCCTTCAATTCTTTCTCTAATTTCTCCATTGGGGACCCTGTGCTCAGTCCAATGGTTGGCTGCAGGCATTTGCCTCTGTATTTGTCAGGCTCTGGCAGAGACTCTCAGGAGACAGCTATATCAGACTCCTGTTGCATGCACCTCTTGGCATCTGCAATATTGTCTGGGTTTGGTGGCTGTATATGGGATGCATCCGCATGTGGGGCAGTCTCTGGATGGCCTTTCAGTCTCTATGCACACTTTGTCTCTATATTTCCTCCTGTGAGTATTTTTGTTCCTCTTTCTAAGAAGATCTGAAGCATCCACACTTTTGTCTTCCTTCTTCTTGAGCTTCATGTGGTTTATGAATTGTACCTTGGGTATTCCAGTCTATGTACTTTTAAGCTCTTAGCATCCCTTTGGTATTTAGTTTCTTCTTTTTGGTTGTTTCTTTTAACACTTTTCCCTGAACAGTGGCCTTAAGATAGGATGGAAGCTATGGCAAGGCAGACATCCCCCTCTCAGTATGACAAAGGCGGTCATGAAAACAGTTGGCATAGAGCAATGGGATGTATCCGCTCCATGCCCTGAACTGTATTTATTTGGCTTAGCAATTATGGTACCTTCAAGGCATTGCCCTAAACTCAAAATACTGATGCTTACTTTGCCCTTCCAAGTACAGACAGCTCGATAACATTGAGGACGGCATAAGAAACTTAAAGCATCACTAGATCAGACATTTTAGGGACAGTAACAAATTACCTCTAGAGAATTTCAAAGGAAACACATTTTTTTTTTGTACAAAACTAAGAGGATCAGGAAGAATGGAGAAGCAAGGGCAGGAGGCAGAAGCTGTGGGCAGCAGCCAGGGTCACATGGGGAAGGACACTGTGCCTGTCCCCATGAACACAGACGGCACAGCACAATGCCCCCACATAAACCGCCTGCCCTGTCTGCTGTCCCTTGGACACCATTGCTGGCACTTCAGCTCGCTCTGCCCTAGGAGACTAGCTGGGACCTCCACTGCCATCTGCTGCCATGGACGTCTACGGCCCTCTGCCTCCCTCGTGAGCATAACTGGCTGGCAGTTTAAGTCCAGTGATGCTATTGGCCAGGACACGGGGCCTAACCCGAACAAAGCTGGGAAAATGAATTGTCTCTGCAATGTCTGTGGAGAGAAGGGATGCCGTCCCGCTAAGATGTTTAATCTAGGAAGAAAGGTCAAAGAAGTGTCAATTATAAAAATTTAAAAATAATGAAAAGCCAATGTTCATTCAGGCGGCCTCTATTTTTGACTCAGTGTAAAGAGGGCAAATTTATCAATATAGAGTCTGAGAGCTTGTGCTGTCAGCTTAGTTAATTAAATAATAATTAATTAATCCTTTCTTTCTTGTGACCTTTCAGCTACTTATGAAACCTTTATTTGCACACTGCGCACCAAGCTGGGCCCTGGTTCTCAAGGAATACTGTGTAGTAGTTGGTGATAGTAGCTATCTATGTCCATCCTTTTGATCAAAACCATTATTCCATGGAAATGCTTATTCCTTGAGACCTGTTTTGTTGCTATTGTTGTTTAGGCTCAGTCTCATTTTTTGTTTGTTTGTTTGTTTTTGTTTTTCATGATTGCAGGGTTTGTGTCACCTTAGACTATTGGCCTGGCCAAAGTCATTTTCTCTAAGTATACTCAAATAAGATTCCCTAGTGATTTTCAACCCACCTGGGATTTTTTTTCTTTTCTTTTTTTTGAAGCAGCATATAAAAGAGATCTATAGAGTTTCCTAATCAATGTAGGTTTGTTATTGCTTACCCAAGTGTTTAATAAACCCATCCCAGTCCTGAGCGTAGCTAGAAATACTTCATTGACTGTAACAGAGCTGTTCTTTTCTTTCTGACTAAAGTGCCCATCTAAACTATAATTATGCACTAATTATGGTTCTACTGGTCAGATAGCAGGAGGCAACAGGCATTATGCAACCTGCAGAGTATTAGAGGAGGATTTGGTTGAAGAATATTAAAAATTTGAAGTATAAAGTTTGAAAGTTCTTGCTTTTTTCGGAAAATGCAATGCTTTGAAGAGACTTCATGGGAAATTAAGTCTTGATGGTTGTGGGTATGATACTTTAATTGGCGAAGTGCTTACTTTACACGCACAAAGACCTGATTTTATCCCAGAATTCATGGAGAATAGCCATGGATGGTGACTATCTGCTTATAATTCCATGTTGAAAAGATGGAAAGAGGCAGAACCCTGGGGCTAGCTCAACAGCATAGTTTGTTTCTTGGTGAGCCTTGGGCCCCATTGCTTCAGATAGTGCTTGAGAAGTACAGCCAAGGTTGTCCCTGAACCTCCAAATTCACACCCATACACACACCACACACACATACACACGCATATCACATACACCACACACACACTAACACACACCACACACACATACACACACACTAACACACACCACACACACATACACACACACATCACATACAGCAGACACACACTACAAAGACACACATCCCACACCCCTCATACAGAGACACACACATATACATACCATACACTACACACACTACACACACACCACTTACACACACACCACACACACATCAAAAACACACACACAAATACACACATACACCACACACCACACACACATACACATACACCCCACATCACTTTCACACACACCACACATACACACACACACATACACACACACATACACACACACATACACACACACACACACACACACACACACACTGCAAACTAAAGAACATTCACTCCTACCAGTAAGTTTGCAATTTAGTCTCTGAATTGCAGTCACCATTTAACTATGCAACATCCATTTTTATTAGAAGTTTTACGTGGAGAGAATATGTTTTGAGAAGCAGGAAAGAGGAGCTGATTTTGACAAACCCCCCCCACATGATCACCCATGTGGACAGCCACACACAAGGAAGCCACCTGCACACCAGTGTACACAGCTTTCAAATCTCCCTGTGATCTCACCCTGCTGCTGCCTGTCAGAAAGTGTGTCCCCGCCACGGCTGTGTGCATACTTCACAAGAGCTTAGCATAGAGAGGACATATTTAACAGTTTATAACTGTCTCAGTGACAGCGAGTTCTAATTTAAAACTCCTGTGTAATACTTGTTAGGATGTTTTTATATCAAAAGGCCAGCCAAGGTCTTCCATGAAAAATTTCTAGACAGTGAAAGAAAGTAATCCTTTTTAGTGATGTTTGGCTTCTCCTCTGCGGTAGACGATCTCGGTTTCATATTTTATATTCATGGTTTGTTAGTGAAAGGTACTCCCTGAAAGACCTCACAGAAGAAGAGAAGGAAATCACTGCACTCTAGAAGGGAAAGGCACACAGAACAACTAAAAATACCTGCAGAAATTCTAAAATGCCTTTGAAATTGTCTTTTGTTCTCTCTAGGGACTCCTGACTACTAGGCTGCTGGACATGACTGAGGCGTAAGTTGGCACCAGGTCACTTTTCAAATTTGCATCTCGTATAAAATAAATAACATGATCTGAATTCATCTATTTCCTGTCCCCAGAGGATGTTACCACCTTCCCGCTGCACCTTTATCTGGAAGGAATTCAAGACTTATTACAGTTCCCTTGGGGGTGTGGTCAGAGGTGAGGGGGAGCTGCCTATCACACTTAGTGCTAACTCGTGTAGATAACGTTCCCTGGTGCAGGCCAGCACATTGCAAGAAATAAGACATGTGGTAGCCTCTTCCCATTGGTGCTTCAGGAACAGTCTTTCTTTGAAACACAGTGTATGTGGATTTGTGAACATGTGCAAATATGTGTGAACATATATGGGTCTCTTTGGGCTGAATCACATAAGAGTATCTAGGCTGCTTTGCAATTCTTCTGTGGTTTTGCAATTTTGATGTAGACTCATGAAAACTATGTGCAAGTGGCCTGAAAGATGGGCAAATGGTTTCCAGAATTTTTCCTATGCATTCAGTCATACCAAGTTATTTGAGAGTTGTTAAATATTAATCATTTCTGAAATGAACTACTTGGGCAAGTATCACAGTATCACAGATCTCTTAACAGTCACCCGTATAGCCTACTTTTGGGCTAGAAGAAAAAACGTAAAGACAAAATAGCACCCTACATTAACTGTTCCCTTTATTGTATATATGACAGGCTATATTTAACAATCAGACGTGTCTCTCTGATTCTCTTATTTATCTATTTTTTGTCTTAGTGTGTTGTATGCATATTTTATAAGCTGTGTCAGGAAGCCTTTGGATAAAATTCTGTATGTGTATGTGGGTGAAGAATGCCTGGAGAAACGTGGTAAATAAATAAATAATGTGTGATTTGTATGGGGCACTTTAATTTTTTTAGACAATACATTCAGCATCATGCTGGTTCAGTGGCTGGCATGCATTGATATGGTTATCATTTTCTTTCTCTTTCAATATAATGAAAAATGGGAATAATCTTTAATACTAATGAGCTAGTGTTTAAAAGCATTATTGATTTTTTTTAGCCAAGACATTACATTTCTTTATAATTCATGCTTTACTAAGATTTATTAACAAATATAGTTAGAAAATGAGTGTTTTTTAGATACCTATTAGGGAGTAGACCACAGCCCCGAAGCACCCAGCCTTTTCAAGTTTGTGTTAGTAAGAACTATGGGTGATGATTTTGACCCAGTCATGGGTAATGTTCATCTATGAAACTAAAGAATCCTTTAGCTGTTCTCATCACTGTTTGCTCTGTAAAGGGTCTTTTGTAGAAGTTGCTATGATGCCCTGTGGCTCTGTCTGATCCACTGTAGTTCATTAAACTCTTGTTTCTGGTGTTGGGCAATGGCTACTCTCATTTTACTTTTATGCTTTCAAACTTTCTCTCTTTTCTATCTTCCCTGACCATTTGATCCCTGTGTACAATTCCTTCATCCGTAACTAAAAGAGTTAGAGATGTGTTTGTTCAAAACTAAACATTGGTGATGGAAATGCCTATCTGTGTCACCTGAATTATATTAGTACATTCTGTTGATTCAGAAAAATAGAGAGAAATATTTTCTGACTAAAAGAACTTTCCACTGGGACCAGGTTTGTGTTTCATAAAGACTAAAGACAAAATACCTCCCCTAGTACCTTAAAGGACCCATAGCCTGGAGCCACCACATCCCTTTCAAGACTATTTAGTTCCTGATACAACTGTCCCATTTGCTCCTTTGGCGATTGGTGACCACTGTGGTTCACTAGCTGTGTTCTGTACAGATACTCCTCACCTCTACTAATCCTGCTGGGCTGTGAGTCCTGCCAGAACAGAAGTGGGACACCATACCACTTTAGTGACTCAGTATTTTGCCTGCAACACAGGCAAACTATTGTTAAAAAGCTGGCTTTAAGATTCTCTACTTGGGGAGCAAGGTGGATTTGACACTTGAGAATGCTTATGATTTTCTGGGAAGGTCCCATACATTCCAGATGGACTCTGTATTGCATTTTCAGAATAGTTCTGTGGGTAGACAGTCTTCCTCCCAATTTATGTGTGGAAACTGTAAGATGAAAAGTTTGGTACCTCACCTAGATTCAATGAGAGAAGAGCGGGCTGCATGATAGAGTCCTTCAATCTGCCCAACAATCACACTGCCGTATACAAACAAGAGCTAAGACAGGATTTTATACACCAATGCTCACTCACAGGCAATTCTACATGGAGTGGCTAGGGAAATTTAGCAACATATGAAACAGAAAACAGTGTTCTCAGGTTCAAAGGCGTCATTGGCCTCATACTCAGGATAAAGTCCCAATATACAGATCAGCTCTTCCTTGCTTCCCGGCTTCCCATACAACTCAGATTCTACCTCACTGACCTGTCCTTCGTGCTAATCCTCTGAAAATCAGGGTGTTATATTTTTGCTTCAAACAGATATTTTTCCTCCCATGTCACACCTGGTCCTTCCTGTCTCTGCTTAGCCGTCTCGCCTGCTCAGAGGGCTTCTCTGTTCCACCTGATAGCAATGCCCTTTTTTCCATTTCTTCACTATACAACTGCCACGTTTTCCTCCTGAGAGTTCCGCCATTGGCAGGCACCACTGTATGTGGGTATCTGAAAGATTCTTTGCTTCTATCCCTGGCATAAGAGATGTGTTCAGATGTTCACATATTTCCTTCAACACGCCACTGCCTACCTGGCATTTCATAGATTTGCAATAAACCAAATAAAAATTTAATGAGCTGCTCTTCCATTAGAAGTCTTTGGGCAACTTTGATCCTTATCTTTCACTGGATTCTTCATTTTCATTCATGAAAGAGAGCAGCATGTGGGGTTCAGAAACCCAAAATGATCGAACGTTGACGTCTGATCCAAGAGAAGGTACCTGTATTGAATGGAAGAGAAGCTCTAAAATAAATCTCCAAAGGCACGACCAATCTCAAGGTGATTTTTCACATTGTTTGCGGGCAGTGGTTTTCAACCTTCCTAATACTGTGACCCTTTAGTACAGTACTTCATGTTGTGGTGACCCCCAACCAGAAATTATTTCATCGATCCTTCATAACTGAAAGTTTGCTACTGTTATGACTAGTATTGTAAATAGCAGATAGGCAGGGTATCTGATATGAATGTGTAAAAGGGTCACAACCCACAGGCTGAGAACTGCTGTTCAAAGGGAATCGATGTTACCTTTGACTATACCAAGAGTAGTCTTCTCTGGACCTAAGATAAAAATCTACATACAAAACTAACAAGATAAACATATACTAGCTAATAAGTTGTGATTGCTGTGTATACTTTATCCTATGTCATATGTGTGTATGTATGTATGTATGTATGTATGTATGTATGTATGTATGTATGTATGTATGTATATGTCCTCATCTGGTTTCCCTGAGATACAAGTTCTTCTCCCTAATCCAAGTTGATGCCAAATGTCTTGTGGTTTGAAGGATGTATGCTAAGTGAGACCTGCTTAGATGGATAGAAATAGTATGTGCAAACCACCCAGCCCAGCTCTGCTGTCTGAGGAAAAAAAATCCTGAATCAGGTTCAAAGCTACCCATCTCTGTCAGATGTCCCCATTCTCCCCACCCTTCCACAACTTTGTCTCACCCTCAGCGCCTCCTCCCTAACACCAACGTACAAAGGCACACGCACCACAGGGCAACCTCAAATCTGTGGAGCACAGCCAAGGATTTGAGGCTGAGGTTTCCTGTGCCAAGCACTCTCCTGCTAAGCTCCGAATACAACACCCTCTTTTGGCTTTGCTAAAGCTTCCCAACAAAATCTTAAACCAGATACACTCCTTTTAATCCTATTGTTACTGTCCGGGTGGTGCCAAAGTAAACACAAGCTGTGCTTTTAAAATGGGGACGCTAAGGAGATATAAGTAGGATACAGAAAACATACTTAGAGCTATTCCCCACAGGGTTAAAGCATGATCTCTCCTAACCAGGCTTCCTCCTTCCTGGCTCCCCCTTCCTGTGCCGTAGTAAGTAAATAAATGAACCAACAAGCACCCCTCTACTGTGTTTTCTTTTGAGAGGACAGTGCACTGTGAGTGTTTTGTCATTTCATTTTAATTCGCAGAGAAAGGCAAAGCACCTACTATGAGCACAATGCAGAGGCAGCACATACAGCCTATCACTTGCCATTACCATGCCCAGTGAGAGCAGACATGAGTGAGCCATGGACCGTGGCTCACAGAAATGCATTGATTGATGATCAGACAACCATTTATTGGAAATGTGACAGCCATTCCAAATCAAATTTGAGGGCTCAAACATCCAAGCTTTTACTCACCTGCTTCTAATTCTCAAGAATGCAAATACATACATACATACATACATACATACATACATACATACATACGCATTCATGTTTGTTCAAGTGGTGAAGGAAAGAGGCCAACTTTATACATTTGTATAAGTGCGATGAAACTAAGGAAAAGGAAATGGAAAAAGACAAGAGGCAAGAAGCTGAGAAGATGGCAGAATTGGGCAAACATGGCGCCAACATTAGATGTGCTGATATGGCGTTCATTCGCTTGCTGAAAGTCAGAGGTGTCTGTTTTACCTGCAGCCTGACCCCTTCATGCAGGTTGAAAGCCTTTGAGGCAATCAAGCAGTAAACTGGTTGATAGGAAGTGGCTTCCATGCTGACCCTAGGACTTCCTAGTGAGCGAGACTAAGGGCCGATGAATTAATGCTTTTTACCAGCAGGAGCTCTGCACCCCTTCCTTTCTGAGGTGAAGTCACCCAATATAACTTCCATCTCATCAGGACTGTGACAGCTCTTTGTCACACATTGACACAGAACTTCTGAGGGGAAAACCAGAAAAAAAAAATGGATAGGAAATAAATATTAAAAGACAAAAGTCGGGGGAAAGAGTTGATTTTCGAAATTACATATTAACTAACAGGGGCCTGAACCTGTGCAGAAAGTTGAGAATGTGGCCAATTCAATTGCACATATTATTAAATCTGTCGCCTTCCTCCAAGGAGGCACCCAGCCTCCTCCAGCATAGTTCTTCCAGTTAGCTGGAGTAGCAAGTGTAGTTCACTGGGTGGTGCGAATGTACCTGATTCAGGCAGACATCTTGAAAACAGGGCCTGTAGACGCCTATCTCTCAAATTTTAAATGACGGCTCCTTGAGGAATAACAACAAAACAAACTATCTTTCTTTCCTGTATGGCTTATGAGATGAGTGACTTAGTCATGAATCTGAACTTCATTTCTGTTACAGAGAACCCACGGGAAACACGTCGTGGGATCCCATTTCAGAACCTCTGCTTCAACAAATCCTCACAGTACACTCTCCTATGCGTAAGTGTTAGATACTGTATGATGCCTCCTTTTCCCACAACTGTTGATTCAGAGTGATTTCATGGATTGGCATCTGTGCATTCCTTTCCATCAGACCTGGAGATGCTAAAATGACAACCCTCTGGTCTAATATTAAAATGTACAATCCCTCCTACTCTTGTAATGCTTGGATGATGTGCAGTTATTGTCCTGAAACCCAGTCATTGGAGTTGAAAGATAAATATTATCCATATCTTATTGAATAAAATATATTATATCACAGGTGATGGAGACAGATTGACTCAATAAATTCTAATAGTGTATGCTGAGAAATAGTGGCAATAAAAATGCTGATGGCTCGACCCAGGGAGAATATTGAATGTCATTAACATGCTATTTCCTCTGTTCTGATCTCCCCATCCTGTTCCTCACATGGTTATAATCTTTGTCACAGGGTTTTTCTTCAGTTTATCAGCCAGAGAAAGTGAATGTCCTTTTTTTTTTCACTGCCTTAAATTATCTAGGACTCCATTGATTGAAGAAATGAAGTAGCAGTGGAAAGCATAAAAAACTGGTATGAATGTTTTCTTGATAACGTTCCCCAAATGGGATGCTACTGTGTTCTATAGCTGGAGATCACCTTAAAATTGTGTTCTCACCTCTTTTTATAACTTCTTTTTTCCCTTGTAAATGAATCAGTTTGGAACAATGACAGGGCAGTAAAGACAAATTTTAAGGGTTGGCTAGGCAGTTTGAACTAATTCACATTAAGAGGTGATTTTTAAGGAGATTAATTATATGACTCTTTTTACACAGTAAGGTGAAATAATCAGTTTAGAAGTTTGTGCTGATTCCTATTTTCTGCATACTGCCTAGGAAACAACAGCTAACACACACACACACACACACACACACACACACGCATGCATACACGCACGTACACACACACACATACATACACACCCCCCACACACATGCTTGCACACATGCACACAAAGAAGCAGGCACGCAAGCACACGTTATGCTGATGGAACTTGGGCTTTCAACTCACAAGACTTTTATTAATATAATTATGAGGATTTTACTGGGAGAGCAGCAATAGTCAAACATGACATCTTACATGACAAGGTTTTATAGGCTTAAATTGTAAGACTCAATTTTAAGTAGTTGGTGCCCTTGGAAACTCTCTGTCTTCCTCAGTTCTGTCCCAAAAGGAACTAGCTTCTCCCTCTGTCCCCCACATCTGACCACCACCGTCATCCAGTCTACAACCCAAACCAGACCTTTACATCATCTACGCCTCCTCTGCTGCTTGTCTCCTCCAGCCAGCACCCAGCAAGCTTCCAAATGTCCCCTTAGTGTTGTGTCAGTACCCCCCTAAATTCTCCAGACCCCAATTCTGCTTTCAGTCTCTACTGCTAGGATCTCTTCTTCAGATGACTGCAGGAATTTCACAGAGCATCCATAGCCCAACATGTTCCGGTCTCCCATCCCCAGTCTCCTCCATCTGGCACCGTGTGGGACATTTGATCACTCTTTCTTCTGCTGGCCATTCCTTCTAGGATTCTCATCCCCTCCCCACCCCCAGCAGCTTATCCTATGGGTTCATATCATATCATTCAGATGTGTTTAACTTTCTACTTTGAATTAATCACTAAACATCTCCAAACTATGACCCCTTTAAAACTGGAGTGGTCTCAGAGTTCCCAGTGGTAAATTTCTGAAACGCCCAGAGCTTAGATCACACTGTGCATGGACAGACTCAACTTTGTGACTTAGACAGACTTCACCCATGATACCTGGGACAATATGGCATGTAAGAAAAATGCTCCTTTCTTTGACTTACTTATTTTATACTCATAAACTGGTGGCTGAAGAAAGGACTCAACCATTACTGTAGCATACACCTTAATAGGTGGTGTAAATGTAACTGTTCAGTGTGCTTCACAGAGTCGGGTAGATGTATTCATCCTCTCACGGTATGGGGAAAGTACTGGAGGCTGAAGCCAACTACTGGGAACCCGGTGCTAGAAAGGGTGATGCAGTAAGGGGACACGTCATCATGGAAGCTATTGCTAGTGCAGGAGGCTTCTCAAGGAGGCAAGGCAAATGAAGCACGTGAGATCCTCGTCACCATTGGCTTCTCAGACTACGGCAGCTGCCCTTGGTTATTTATCGTCAAAATTGGAGGCATAAGAACCACCCAGTGCTTACTGAGTTCATTCTCCTCTCCTTATTAATGCTATACCAACACAACGATCACTGCCCAAGATCCTAGACAATGGGGTTCCTGTCTACCTATTTTTCTCTTGTTACTTCCTCTGACTGTAGATCTCTAAAGTACTGTCTGCCTAGCTCTTGGCCCGAGTGACAAGGTGCCCTCTGGAGGAGGGGAGGAATATAAAAAAAGCTTGCAGCCTTTTGGTCACCTGGTAGGTTACACTGACAGTTCATCTGTCTGACAGTCTTGCCACGCACCGACAGTAATGAGCGCTCTACCATGAGGTTTCAGATAGTTGGAATATCAGAACCAACTGAGTGAGGCGCTATGTTGAAAGTTTCAGGGTTCAAGGGTTTTCTTTTGCCACCCAAGTACGTGAATGCATCTGGAAAAGAACTAAGGAAACTGGCATGAGAATATCACAGCTATCACAATTCAGTATTGTTAATTACTTGTGGTATTTCTACTGTGATTGTTCTTGGAAAGCTAATCTTTCTTTCAACTGGTTGCCTCTGACATGTAAGCTGAACCAGGTCGGAGGAATGGATGAGGCATTGGGACATTTTATTGAAGTTGCCACCCTAAAATTATTCCCAAGCTTGAGACCCCATATGAACAACAATGCCAACCAACCAGAGCTTCCAGGGACTAAGCCACTACCCAAAGACTATATATACATGGACTGACCCTGGGCTCCAACCTCATAGGTAGCAATGAATAGCCTAGTAAGAGCACCAGTGGAAGGAGAAGCAGTTGGTCCTGCTAAGACTGAACCCCCAGTGAACGTGATTGTTGGGGGAGGGTGGTAATGGGGGGAGGATAGGGAGGGGAACACCTATAGCGACGGGGAGGGGGAGGGGTTAGGGGGATGTTGGCCTGGAAACCGGAAAAGGGAATAACAATCAAATGTAAATAAGAAATACCCAAGTTAATAAAGATGAAAAAATTATTCCCAAAACCTCCGATAAATACCTGTAGTGAGAAATACTATTATTGTTTGCCCATCTTCTCTGAGAATATTGGATCCTTTAGTTCCATTATGGTCATTCTGGGGTAGTCACATGCCGCCTGCAACAACTTGAGTGTCCCATTCCTTCCTTAAACTTATTTCGACATCACCACCTCCCACTGTTGGTGTCAGTAGGGGGATTTTCAGTCTTATATGGAACAGAACATTACAAGTCCTGTTTTCTGTGCCTTTATTTCTCTTTTATATTGTTTGTGCAATGGTTGTCAACTTGACTACATCTGGAATTAACTAAAACCCAAGTGGCGAGGCACACCTGTGAGGAATTTTTTCTTCATTAAATTATTTGACGCGGGAAGACTTATTTTTAATCCAGATCTTTTGAGGTGGGAAAAGGCACCTTTAATCTGGGCCACACCATCGGCTGACAGATTATTTAAACGACAAGGAAGAAGGAACTTGCTCTCTTTGCCTGCTTACTCTTAAACTTGTGAGCAATTCCATTATTTTACTGGCATTAGAGCCTACTTCTTCAGGATCCCAGTGTGCACTAAAGACCACCTGAGGCATCCAGCCTTGTGGACTGAACTACTATTAGGTCAGAACTCCCTGTGACGGGCAGTCCTTGTTAGACTAGTTGGACCACAATCTGTAAGCTTTTGCAGTAAAAATCAAAAATGGATCTGCAGGTATGGGTACCCGCACGTTCCCACTCTGCATGCTCCAGCTGTTTTTCTGCCAGCCACTTTCTCACACTGTCTCCTTGGCGGGTTATTATCATGACACACACACACACACACACACACACACACACACACACACACACACACACACACACACCATGTTCTAGCATGGCACCATGCCATGCTAGCCCCAGGCATTCTATAGCCCCTCTCTCCAGGCTGCCTCTCTGCCCACAGGGAACTTTGATCATATTCTCTGTAGCCCAGTAAAATCAAAGTCCTAGAAACTTGAATTTATCAATCAGATTTATATGTTAAATTCTCAATCCATAATATATCCACATAATAAATTCACTGCCAATTAATAAAGATATAAATCACCACCTGGACAAAATAAAATTGACCTAGTCCACCTGGATCTGCATCATCCTGCTCCATCTCCATCTTGATTTTATTTCCCATTTCTCCTCTCTCCTTCCTAGACTCCACCCCCCATTCCCATCCCCCAGTAACCCCCACCCCACCCCCAACCCTCCGCCTACCCTTCTTTCTCATTTATTGATAGGCTTTACCTTATCCTGGACCTGCCTTGCTGCATAATGATATCATCCTGCAGTAAGCCATCCTAATAAATCATTTATATAACTATATCACTTAAACATATATATTCACACACACAGGCACACACACACACACACACACACACACACACACACACACACACACACACACACACACACACACACACCCCTGTCATTTCTGTTCCTCTAGAGAACCCTGACTTACACAGTTTATAATGACAATTCTTGTCCTATCTTTTCTACTTAAGCTCCTGTGGGTCATTGATTTCCCCAAGCTTCTAAAAGACACCTTCCAGTGTGTTAAAATCACCATCAGGGCTATGCAGAGTGCCGTCCCTTGAATGCCTACAGCACTCTCACTTTGGTAAGGTCTCTTTATCCAAACTCATATTTTGCTCCACTTATTTTAGTACCTTTTGAATTCCTCCCATATATAGTCTCCCAGCTCTAATGGGCCATGCTGACTACATTCTGTAGCAAATTCTCTTCTCCTTGCAAGGGCTGCAATTTTCCAGAGAGGTAACATAGAAGCTGTATTTATAGGCTTTGTGGTGGCCAGAGGTGAACCAGGGAGCAGAGCCCGGTGGAGACACTCCCTGGTCTTCATGGACTACATAGTCTTCACAAAAGAGGGAAGCTTTAATTCATACTGGGACAGGCACATCCACTTCCATCAGCTCTGAACAGTCCAAGGAACTAAAGATTGCAGCATTCTGAATGCAAAACCACATATTCATCCTGTTCCCCTTCCTGCATCTGAGGTGGTCTGCTTGCGTGGTTCTCTCTCTCTCTCTCTCTCTCTCTCTCCTCCTTCTCTTCCTTCTGTACAGTTTGATAACATTTCTGTCATGGATAGCCAGTATATATGGATGAAGGGCTGGTGAATTAGCTCAGTGGTTAAGAGCACTTGTTCTTGTAAATGAACCAAGTTCCATACCCAGCACACACATGAATGTGGCAAACAGACACCCCTGCAGGCAGAGCTCTCATATACATTAACTAAAATAAATCTAAAAAGAAAAACATAGATCTTTAAAAGATAGTCACTACAATATTTGGAGCTCCTTTCCCAGATGTTTAGGTCTCAGATTAGTTTTCGGAATCTTTCTCCAACTACAAAAGAGAGCCTCTTTTTCAGTTGCCAAAACGTATATGGCTTTCACTTTGGACCTTTAACCTCATTTATAACCTTTAGTATCTACAAAGGCTTTATTATCTCCAACTGCATCCCTTATTCCTAATAATCACAGTTTTCTTAATGTCACCCACTTGACACATATTGCTAAAGCATTCCTTTTGGTTGGTATGTCACTAAAGGTCTTCACCAGAGTTATGAGTTGCCCATTCCTTGCCTATCAAGAAGGGTGCTATTTGTAGTCATACCCAAGAGAATTGTGATCCCATCTCACTGAGAATCCACTGACTTCAACTATTCCACGTTCATTTTACCAGGAACAGAAAGAGAGGGATAGTTGCGTGTAGGAAATTCATCTGGAGAGTCTTTGAAGTCAACAATGGAATGCAATGAGGAAAGCTACATAGAGCAGAGAGTAAAACTGATTCATGACCTCACATGACGATAAGAGTTCTATCTGGTTCCGGTAATCGTAGCTTTTGCTTACATCATTTTGCCACCTGGGACCCCTGGGTACAGTGATGTGAGCGCTTCTGGGTATCTGTCTGGCTCACCTAAGCTCACCAATTACGGACCAAGATACTGAAACAATATAGACAACGGTGATACTTATCTCCTGATCATGCTCTTAGTTCTAGAGCTGATTTGGTGTTGAACCACACAGGTTCATCTTGCAGAAGGAAGGTCCTCGTTCACTTGCCTACTTGTATATCGGTGACTACATCTACAGGATGTGGTTATATCTTCAAGAAATGACCTTGACGAAAGAGAAGCACCCAGCTAAGCCCACATTCCCTCCTAGCAAGGAAGTCCAGATACAGGAAGTTGGAATGAGCATAGGCAAGATTGCAGTCCGCTATTTCAGAGCAGATACTCCTGAATGACATTTTGAAAACACTCCTGAAACATTCTGAATATGCCTTCTAGGCAGATTCCCTTCCTTTCTCTGAAAAAAATACTTTCTTTGCTCTTTCTCTGTCCCCAGAATATGATCTAGACTACTTTCTACGTTGTGTAGTCACTAAATTTATATTAGAGACATCATTAGATGTCATATTAAAGAAATCTCTTGTCAATGCTAGCAATAGCCTTCCAAAATGATATATTTATTTGACTTAAAATTACATTATATCATGTAAATTAAAAAAATGGACAAAACATCCCAGGAATGTAAGTGATTATGTTGCTGTGATAGGAACTAAAGAGGCTAGAAATTCCAGTCTATAGGATGGCCCCTGGCCATTCTGCCTCATTCTAGTCTTCCTTGCATCTCAACCTATTTCCCCACATGTCCAGTTCCTGCTGGGTGTTCTGAGAGTATTTAATCTTCTCTCTTCTTTCATTTAAGAGAGTTAAGTGGGCCGGAAGAGGCTCTTCTAGTCGTTGTCAAGGTAATTCATGCTGACAGGACCATCTCTCGAACTGGTTTAAGTGATGGTGTCATGCTTTTACAGCTCCTTTTTATTTCAGGTTTTCTCTCATGTTCTAACAGCTGTGCCTTCGCCTAGCCTAGCCCCGAACTTCCGTTTGAGTAGTGTTTCTATGATGTTAGAGACACACTCCTGCTAGGCACATGCTCTCCCTCTGTAGTACGCCACACAAGTAAACTTTTACAGTTGTTTAAAATGATGCAAATTTTTGGAATATGGTATAATAATTTGTATGTAATGTATAATTATTAAATTGGGCATTTAGGATTTCTATTTAAACATTTCTTTGTTCTCTGAATCTCCAAGTTCCTTACTAATAGTTTTCAAAATAAATTATACAATATGGGGCTGTGGCTTCTCTTCACTGAATTTCAGAGTGATGGCCTTGATGGCCCTATAATATGTGTTTTCATATCTTTTATCCAGTCTGGACCCATCTCATCTTGTACCCTTCTAGCAACCTCTAGCTCTTCTACACTTAACTTCTGCAAAGGGAAACTTTAAGCTCCCACATGTAAGTGAGCAGATGCAGCATTTCTTTCTGTTTCCTCTTTTGCACTGAGCTTATCTCAAGTTCCAAATACAGAGAGCTTTGCCAGTGATGATAAGAGAGAAATGGGAACAGAGTAGGGCTCCATGGTGCAATTACTGTTCAAAACACTTTATTATTGGTTCATATGTATTATTTCTGAGTAAAGATGTTCAAATCCAGATTTACAATGTCAGTCTAACTTTGTATCAGTTATTCCAGAATTGGGCCTAGGTCTGTTAACTAGGGTCTTCAGGGTTTCCTTTGGTCATTGCTTTGGGGTCTTGAGGCACAGGGATAATTATGTAAACAATTGATTCTTTTACCAAAAATAAATGCAAACTGTGGATTCCCTGAATGCCAATGCATAGGTATGCACTTGGTTAAATGTTATGGCTGGTGCAGTGGATTTGAGTGAGGATTTGGTATACCCTTGGTGACTTTGAAGCATATCTGGTAAGAAATTCTTCCCTTCAACTGATCCTGTCATAATCAATAGATCTCTGAGTAGAATTGCCTGTTGGATTTCCATAAAAAATCTTATTATTTATAGATTTTACAGTATTAGATGTAGATTTAGTTTTAAGGTGTGAGTTGTCAAAGGGTTTTAAGAAAGGCATTCCAAGATATGTGCCATATAACACTGCTGATGTTACATAATAGTTGTTTTCTGGAAGGACAGTATGAGATCCTCAAAAAATATAGTCTCTATAAGAAGGGGAAATATGGGTGGACTATGGCTGCCCAGTGATTGATCATCACTTCATTGGGTGAATCATTCTTCCCTACTTGAGTTGGGAGGCATTTTCTTATGTAATTCCATTCTCTATCCATACTCTAGTCACAATGTTAATTAATGACCAAACTGGGCATATATTCATAGCCTAACTCCCACTATCCTAATACTTGCTCAGAAATGAACCTGTGACCCACGGAAGGGCAGGAACAACTGACTGATCACACTCACTGAAAGACACAGCACCTAGCCCATTTATATGGAATTGTCTTATATAAAAGAGAGTTTAATCAAACAAAATGAGTGTTTGGCAATAGTGAAAGGGGATGATCTCTGAAATCTGAACTGAATCTATGGACTTGACAGGACATTTAGCTTGCCTATTGTCTTGGACATTTCAAAAAATGGGCCAATGGATTCTTGTCCAATTTGTTTGACTTGGTGCTCAGATCATTTTAATCTAAAAGTATTCAGATTTACAACAGATTATTTAGGTGAAACATTCATAGGACATGTCTGCTACAGCTTAATTTGTCCCCCTACCTTAAGTGTATCCCTTATTTATGTCAGACTAAAGTAGGAACATGAAACTTCCCAAAAGATGTGTACCAGGAAGGTTTTTCTAAGCCTGCTTCTGTAACTGAATAATCTGCTGTGAGTAGTGATAAAACCTGAATCTTAGAGTTGACAAAGCTCTATTCATTTAATGACAATATAGAAACACTGAGCAAACAATTTTATTTTATTTTCCCTGCATATTTTTATTTATTCACTTTGCACTCCCATTGCTGCCCCCTCCTTCCTTTCCCATAATCCCTTCCTAATCTCCCTCCCTTTCTCCTCCAAGAGGGTGGATGTCTTCTCTGGGTATATGAAGTCTCTTCTGGGCTAGGCACATCTCCTCCCACTGAGGTCAGATAAGGTAGCCCAGCTAGGAGAATGTATCCCATAGACAGGCAACAGCTTTTTGAATAACCCCCATTCCAGTTGTTTGGAACCCACATGAGGACCAAGCTGCATATCTGCTACATATGAATATGGGGCCTAAGTTCAGCTTGTGTATGCTCTTTGGTTGATAGTTCAGTCTCTGAAAACCCTACAGGTCCAGGTTAGTTGACTCTTTTGGTCTTCCTGTGGAGTTCCTATACCTTCTGAGGCCCTTAATCCTTACCCCAACTCTTCCAATAAGAGCCCCCAAGATCCATCCACTGTTTGACTGTGGGCGTCTGCATCTGTCTGAGTCAGGTGCTGGGTGAAGCCTTTCAGACAACAGGCTGAGCACACAATTTTAATTCCAGTATTATGGAAGTGATCACAGAGCTGTCCCTAGGTTTCTGCTTAGAAAAAATAAAGGAAGAAAGGAAGGAAGGAAGAAAGGGAGGAAGGAAGGAAGGGAAGAAAGAAGGAAGGAAGGGAAAGAAAAGAAAATGCACAACCATATGCAGATAATAAAAAGTGTGACTGGCATTCCAGTCCCGTTACACTGGGAAGCGTCCTGGTAATGGCTAATATTGGTGATCAACATGACAAGGCAGTCAGATAGAAGACAAACTTTAGGCACATCTGTATGGGAGCTTTGGGATTAAGTTAATTGAAGTTGGGAAGACCCACCCTAAATATGGTCTGGGGCTCCAGAATTAAAAAGGAGAGGGTGAGCCAAGTAGTAGCCTTCAAATTTCTGTCCACAGCTGCCTCACCCTCCTGCTGCCATGCTTCCTCTATCATTATGTATGGAACCCCTTGGATTGTGAGCCCAAATAAACCCTTTCCTCTTTGAGTTGCGTTTGTCATAGCAATGATAAAAATAACCAACCCCATCTTTCATGTCTAGATGCTCTGTCCTCTCTCTTTTTTGGTAATACATAAATGTTGGTTCTTTGCCACTGGCATAGCTAAACACTAGTAGAATCACAAAGGTAGATGCGGGGTTTATTAATACTACATTCCTCCAGGGTCACAAATCCGTAATAGCGGAGCATTGTAGAATTCCTCTTATTCACTGAGTCAACACTGGGGATGTAGAAATGACACAAGCATGCCATAAAGATTGCCTATATTTTACTTCATTCTACCTAAACCTTGTCAACTTTATAAAGTACATCACAATAATGGTTTGATCATTTTTTCCCCATTACTTTTGAGGAGAGCACTGGCATCTCGGACAGAGGAATACTTAGCAGAAAGCAAATGATCACTAAGTGCTGTACCAGGTAAACTCATGGTCCTTAGAGCATTTACTAATGACATTAACACAATGATTTCCTTATTATGAAGATGATGGCAATGAGTCAGGGGTGCTTGCTCATTTCCCCAAGGTCATGACTTGTTTAAGTAGGGACAGATGGAACTGTGGGAATACAGTTAAAAAGACTGCAGAGTCTACATTTCTCTTTGTGGTCCTGCATTCCCCTACCAGGTAACATTTTTGTTTGGGATATTCATGAACTAAGAGGCTATATTTGTACTAGCAAGCTATAGAGATTCTTTGATTTTTCTAGAATATTCTGATGTTCATAATAAGCACTTGGTGAGCTTTACTAAATAAGCTGTTATTCAAGAGAAAGGTGAGGGTGAGGGCAGTACTCAAACCTAAGAGCGCACTACACAGAGGACATCAGCAGGCTTTCCTGGCTCACATCTACTTACCCAGCAAGAAGATGTTATATGTCATTTGGGGACATATAAGGGATGTGCCAAGGAACATAGTAAAAAGGATATAGTCTTATAGTATAAAGGTAAGGTGACCTCTGGTGCCCATAGAGAAAAAAATGGCTTGTTTGAATAATGCCATGAGCTGACTTTGGGATGAATTCCCTTATCAAGAGATCAGCTTTAATTATGCCTGGTTTCAGTGATATGCAGTGTAGTGAGGCCAGAAGATCTCCCTGAGAACAGAGTTGGGTGGAAAACTCATATTAAGACCATTCAATGCTCTTCCGCTTTCTCTAGACCAAAAGGCAGCCGGTAGAATGGGTTTCAGATTAAACTTTACAAGGCAGTCCTGTAGCATGTGATCTTCTTTGGTAAAATGTTACAAAAGAAATCCAAAGTTGGAAAAATGCCATTTCATGTATTCACAGAAAAAAATAGTAGTGCCATAAAGTTTTTCAACTCAAAATAAGAACTGCAGATCTGATTATTAGCCATAAGTAATTTCTCCAATGCAATGAAAAAAAACTTTGTATTTTGTTTTGACAGAGTCAAGAAGATTCTTGGCTTCTTTATTAAGATTTCCAATTTGAGGAGCAAACAATACCAGACACAATTACCTCCCGCCATCTCTGTTAAAAGTCCTCAAGCAATCACCTCCCGCCATCTCTGTTAAAGGTCCTCGAGCAAGCACTTGACTCTGCTGATTACTGGGTGTGTGATCTTGGACACCTGTTTTCCTTTGCTTACTCTCCACTGCTTAGCGGTTAGTGTAGATCTTAAGATATCCCTTCCAGTAGATTTTTATGAAGCTTGGGTGTTGCAACCAGAATGAATGACCTGGCTGTCCAAAGACTCAACAAACATGTCTTTTCTCTCCTTTGCATCCATGTAGTAAACGCCTTTTGCCTTGATACATTATTGAAGATTTTTCAGTTTCTGTCTTACCTGCTCTTATGCAGGCATATTTTACTATCTAGACCCTCTCAGCAGGCCACTGAAAATGTCATCTTTGAATCAACCCCAAAGCATCATTTTAGAGTCGTTGCACATTTACAAATGCACAGTAAATCTGTCTCATGTCATCAGTGAAATTTCCAAACTTGAGGAAAAAGAAGGCACCAGAGAGGAAGAAAAAATGACAATGGCTTTATTAAACTCTGGATTCTATTTGTAATATTCACATCCTAGACATGAACCATCTTATGCCGCTGGTGGAAGCCGGTACAAATGTTGCCGTTGTTCATTAGTAGTATGTTGATTGACTACATAAATGCAAGGGGGGATATGTCTGAGAAGGACAGTGTTCAAACCTCAAATGAGTTCCACAGCACCTTTCTACTGATGCTAAGTAATAATTTAGCTTCTTCATCCTATGTTAGAGCTCCTGCTTTGAGCCAATGATCCTGTTATGTGCTTATTCTTCATCTCCTCTATGATGCCCAGCTTTACCCCTTAAACAAAATACCATTGATCTCCTTAAAGGAAAAAATGATAATTCTGATGAGGTTTTTGACATACAAGACTATGATGCACATTGGATGAAGAGCAGTGTTGTATGGGAAGGACTGAGGTGGGTGTAAGGCGGCACGGCACTGCTACAGAAGATTAAGTGTGTGCTGAAAATCACCACGAAAAAATAGCTCATGCCGATTTCACCAATTACCCATCAACAAATTACAACATATTTAAGATAGGAAATAATTCAAAGGGAGACAGAAAATATGAAGCATAAAAGCAAATGGGCTAAGAGACCAGAAAAGGTGGATAAAAATTCAACCGTTTTAATGATTTATTGTTAATTGCTAACACACACCAATTTAAGAGTAGAGCAAAAGCTAAGTGTTTGAAATTAAGCAACAAAGCATCATACTTCTACATAATTTATGTGTGAGGGCTGAGATTTTTAAGAAAAATTAGACAAAAGTTTTAATGAAAGCATATCAAAAATTTGTATTCCAAATTAAAACAATGTATAGAAATAATTTGTAGCATGTGTAATAAAAGAACAATATTCCTTTTAACATCCTGAAATAAATCAGATAAATAAAGATCTATCTAATTATAAATGCAAAGGGAAGGGCTTTAGGCTGAGAGCCTTAATGTCAGCCACTAAATCAAACATACAAGGAGAAACTAAAAGGAAAAGAATTGCTAGATATAGGAATAAACAGGTTTGTGAGCCTTTTGCTAAATGGACATAGTATTCCCATCAATTGCCTTTTAATAATTGAATTTATTCCTGTAGATTAGTGTTGCTGTCAGCTTTGAGCAAATCTTACTACAATGGGAAGCATTGTGAGGACTCATAACCGGTCAAAGAGCTGAGCATATGTGGCTGGTGACTGATTAGTCATAACTGGGGCATCTATATCATGCCCTGGAAACCTCAGGGTTAGGGTGAGGAAGGGAGGGGCAGGAGGGGGGGGGAGGAAGAGGGAGGGGGGGGGGAGGAAGAGAGAGGGGGGTGAGGAGAAGAAGAAGAAGAGGAAGAGGAAGAAGGAAGAGGAGGAGGGGGAGGAGGGAGGAGGAGGAGGAGGAGGAGGAGGAGGAGGAGGAGGAGGAGGAGGAGGAGGAGGGGAAGGGGTGCTGTGCAACACTATCTTCCAGGTATGGTATGGTCATGGCTCTCAACTCAGCAACTGCACAGTACCTGAACCAGAATTGTCTGTCCACCATATAGATTAAGACATAACTTTGCTTATAGACACTGAGTAAGCTGGAGTGGCCACACATGTTAGACAACACAGTTTTCATGAACTTTGCTTTATTGAATCTAGATATTTTTATCCCTTCTTTATATACAAACTTAGGCATGTCATGGAAATTATTAAAATACAACTTTGGTATAAACAATATTAATGAATGATAATAATTCATTTGTTTATAAAATGATCCATTTGGTATAAAACTATTCTCCAAACCAAAGAGTCTCTAGTAATATATTGGGACTGGGGAATCTAAATTTTGGATCATTCTTATACATGTTGCTGAGAAATTACCATTTCGTTATTTGATCATTAGGTTTTGGAAAGAATATTCTGTAATAGTAGCATTTTCTTTTAAAGTAGCCTACTTCAGTAGTTTGTTGTCATTGGAGAGGAATGAAAGCCACAAAATGGGGAATCTATTGGCATTTGCATGACAAGCCATTTACCACAGGGGCATATTGTACTGTTAAGTGTGGAAGGTGGGAAAGAGAAATCTGGGAGATACATTGAAGAATGCTTAGTTGGGTGAAGGGAGGTTCTTTGGAGAGCGCTTAAACTGCTTAATCACACTTGCACTTCTTTCCTATTTGACCTCTGTATCAGTCGTCTTTCTACCACCATCATAAACACAAAGGAGAGACAGATGGACAGTCAGACTGAAGTCCCACTATCCTCTTCAAGATAAAGCTCTGAAGGCTTAAATTTCTCCAGCTCCTTTCCTTTGTTATTCTTCTACAGTTTGATGTATATGCTGACCAACCTCATTCCTGCATATCTCCTACCACCTCCACTTAGGCCCCTCCCCCCGTTAGCTAGTCTCCTCCCACTACTCTGCCTTTGTTTTGTCGACTGCTGAGTTTAACCGGGCTACCCACATGAACATGAGTGTGGAGCTTCCTACCAGGGCACGAGTATGTCCCTCGAGGCTACCACATGCAAGTCAGTGACTTTGCCGGCCCGGTAGGTCCATCATCTCCCTATATCACTACAGGCTAGCCACCGAGCCTTTGAAACTGCGGCCTTCGGTTAACACTTCCAATTGAACGCGCAGGTGCAGTTTTGCTCACAGTCTGCTCCGGCCTCCTGTCCTGTGCTCGGTAGCTACCGGAGCTGCGGGCACAGCAGGTGATTCAGGTACACATTTGGGGGAGCAAAAGTGCTGAAGTTAAAGTCATAGAGTCGGTCACAGTCCTCCTGTAAATACAATCCCAGACTGGAGAACGGGGATATCCCTGGCGGTATTTGATACTTCCCTTCCTCTTCCTAGTCAGGTGCCCATGCCTCCATAGCACCTTGGTTTAACTCTAACCTCAAACCCAAGTCAGCAAACTCTTAAAAATATCACTTTCTGGCCTCTGACCCCCTGAGTTTCTGGTTTAATTAAATCGGGGTGCGGCCTCCATTGGTATGTTTTTAAAAGCTCCCCAGGTGTTTTTAATATGCAGGCGAGATTAAGTTTGCAGCTTTGGGGCTCCCTGGGTAGGGTCAGGGGCTGCCTTAATTTCCAGGCCCTCTCTCTTCATGATTTGAACTCAGTCTTCAGTATCATAGCCTGACCGGCTCTGCCTGGCTTCCTGTGCACCTCACGGCAATTCAGAGTGACTGCATGACTCTATTGTGAAGGTGCACTTCATCCTCGGCCTACCTAGAGTCTGCCACGTTAGGCTCTCCCGACAGACAGTGGCTGCCAGCTGGCTCTTGAGTGTTCCATAGTCATTCTATCCATAGCAATGACCTTGAAGCCCAGAGCAGCCTCTAACCTTAGGGGCTTTCAATGCAGAACCCACAGTAGACAGCGGAGCTGGCCTCTTAACTCTTCCTTCAAGTTCTGTACTTTCTGTTTACTTACTCCAAGGCTTAAGGCAATTAAGAGATTGGAGTAAGATTCTACACACATATGCGCTATTTCCTTTTTGCTGCTTCGCTTTCTGTTAAAAAAAAAAACCTAATAATAAGGGAGAAAGAAAACAGGGTCAGAGATGGAGATTCCAGAACACATTTCCCCCAAGATTTCCCTTTATTATAAGACATAAATATTTAAATTTAATATATTTTATGGTATGTTTTATGTAAAAATCTAATGTATTATTAGCATTCCATAAAACCTAATGCATTATAAGGATTCTATTAAACATTTAATATTTATTAATCAGAGTTTAATGTAAACTATTTAATTTGACTAACTGCACTACCTATATTTTTGATGAAATTCAAAGAAAAATCCATTACGTTTATGATACTCCAAGCATTGAAGCTATGGTGTTTGAACTTTGGATCCCCAAGATACGCTTCATTGTTTGAAATGACTTGTACCTCTGATACATGGCCTGCTTATGAGAAGAGCGGCGGAAAAGTCATTTTCCAAGACCACAGGATGAGCAGGCCCTACTGTGCCCCTTCAGATGTTCTTACCCTCCTCAACACTCACTAATAAGCAATGCTGAAAATTAATTATGTTTAACAAAATGTTAACATGAACGGTTATCATGTGATCAGCCTTTTGACTCTCCGTTGAGTCTGAAAACAGATTAGCTGAAAACAAGAAGCCAGATGTCTGGGAAGGAATGTCTCATGATCCCAGGATTCACCTGTCCATTGCCATCTTGTGGGGAATGGCAAGCAGACTGAGATGGATCTGCTTTACCTGCGTATTACATGGCACAAATATATCAAAGTTCCAGCATGCTAATCACTAACAGTTACTTAAAATTTCAGGAATAATCTCCATTCACAACGTTTTAGAAAAAAAATCAACCTAGGACAGTGCAGTATGTCAGGATCTCTGTAGTTTCTAGGCGATGGCCCATAACTTGATCATTTGCCTATGGGTTAATATTGGGCTTAGTTTCATTATAAATTGATATGCTAGGATCAACAACAGTGCAACGGATGACTTTGCATGTGTTATTTCACATGCATGTGAATTAATGATTGCTGCAAATTTGAAGATATCTAAGCCACAGAAATCCAGGAATCATTCAACCTTTAGGTCTATGTGATAAGCATAGCTTGAGCACCCAGATTCTCAGGCTGGGTAAGGTGAGATACATTTGAACATAGACATGTACATTGATAAGGGCTAGTCAAGGGGACTAAAGGATAGAATGCTGGTGTCACATGTGTGAGACCCTGAGTTCAGTCCCTAATGCCTCACTGAAAATTGAGGAGGAGGAGAATGAAGAGGAGGAAAAGAGGAAGAGGAAGAGGAAGAGGAGGAGGAGGAAGAGGAGGAGGAAGGGAGGAGGAGGATGAGGAAGAAGAAGAAGGAGGAGGAGGAGGAAGAAGAAGAAGAAGAAGAAGACGAAGACGAAGACGAAGACGAAGAAGAAGACGAAGACGAAGACGAAGACGAAGACGAAGAAGAAGAAGAAGAAGAAGAAGAAGAAGAAGAAGAAGAAGAAGAAGAAGAAGAAGACGAGGAAGAAGAGAGCAAACAATAATGAAAAGATCACTCTTATTGAATATTAGTGGATTGGTTGATTCCTTTTATGAAGAATTATGCTTTTAAATCCACCTGTTCCCATAGTGTTGACAGCTGAGGTAAAAGTGCTAGTAGTTCCTTTGCTACACAGAAGACTCATTAAGGTCTTTAATGATGATGGATTTGCACAGCTAAATTAATGAATGAAAGAATGAGTGTGTCAATGAGGAGGGAGGAAACATGCTGCAAGTCTCTCTATGGCTGCTTAACTCTGTCCAAGGAGAGTTGCCTTTCCAACAGGTATTCTAGCCATTCCTCAGACTAGGCTTTCCCAGTAGAATGTACACTTCTTTGACTTTTTTTCTACAGTCATTGACTTAGTGCAGACACCATATTCTGCACCATCATGTGGGACACCCTCAGTGCTTCTATGACAGGGAACGATTTACTGAGTGTCTGGTCTACAGAATTAACATTGCAGATTATTCTTTGGGAATGAAATGAGATTTAACCCAGATAAGATTTATCCCTGTTATGATTATATTACCCAATCCTGACCTAGTATATTTATCTTCTATTGGAAGGATAGCCCATATTCTAACCACTATAAGAAAATATTCATGATTTTCTCTTTTTCCCTTCCCTTCTTTTAATTTTAATCCTATCACTTGAACTTTGTTGAAAATATTTGCAAAGGGTGTTTTTCTGTGGGTTTGACCCCAAGAATGTCTAGGTAAATGACTGTATCAGGAGCTTCCCCATCAGTATTGAGTTGCTGAGACTAGCCTGAAGTGTTGACGAAGCTTATTTGGGTGTGGTTATTACTGCTGCAAATTCTATCCCCTTCTTTTCAAAATAAAGGCTACAGTCACTTAAACTTGCCTCAATCAGGCTCCTCATCTCCACAATGACATTTTTCATGCCTAGGGTTGGGGGTAGGATACTCTTTATTTCCCTTCTCCATAAAGTATGGTCCCAGCTGTGTAGCTACCTTCATGAATATGCATGAAATCAGATATGACATTGCCCTACTCCCATTAATAATCTTGTCATCTGACTTGAGCTCCAGAAAGCTCCAGTCCATGGCTTGCAGAACAAATGTAGCCTGAAGACAAACGGGAGGAAAGGGCATCTTTTCATGCCTCTCTTTTATTTGATTGGGATTGAGAATTCCAACATTTGGGCATCCTTCTGAGGCTAGCAAGAGGAAGGGTGGAGGGAGAGAAATGGGCAGGGCTGAGTGTGAATGGCCTGGCTTGTTGGGAGCCTGGGGCAGCGGGTGTAATGGTATGCGAAGTGACCCTGTGCATAGGCACGGTGGGTAGCCCCAGCATTTTTGTAAAAGAAGCATTCGAAGTGGAGGTTTGAGTTTCAGGCCTCCCAGTCATCAATCATCACAGCCCATTCTTCTCTTTGACAGCTCAGTACAAGGCCTGACATTTGACACCCAAGACCCCGGACTTATGTGCAGACACAAGCTGAGGCCCTAAGGGAGGGTTGGGGGGGGTGAGAGAGAAAAGCTAAGCTGATTTTTTTTTTTAGATGTTGCAAACAGAGGAAGATACCAAACAAATTGTGACAGCCACAGGAAATGATTCTACAGGAGGGACAGCATCAACAGTGAGTTCTGTCTGCTACTTTAGGATGTTTTTGTGCCTTCAGGTTGCTTAAAATAGCTCTAAGTGGACCCTTTGTAGCAAATATCTGATCCTGGCTGGCCACTTTCCATTTGGTCAGATTGAATCCAACCTCAGCATTCACAAATGGATAGGCAGACATGAGGGTTATCACTTTCTGGACAATGGCTCATGACACTGTGACCTGGATGTCATTATATTATACTGTCACCTCAGAGGGGGCTACGCTTAGGTTACTTTCCCTTTAGAAAATTGAAAATAGTATAAAAAGGAGGGATAATAACTCAGGTTTTGATATGAGCTCACTGGAGTTTGAGGTCAACTAATGCAAGTGTTTTAGGGATCAACTAATGGTAATTGGTGTTAAGAAGAACTGGGTAATTTATGATCCGAACACTGAAAGAGTCTAAAAGGTTTACAGCATGCAAGTCCCAGGATTTCATGGGTGAAAGTCCAGGTGATTCTGCCTTGAATCCATATTCATCTAAGGCCAGTTAAACTGAATAGTCTGCTAAGTATGGAAGTCCAAGGGTAGGAATTGTGTCCTTGCCCAAGTCTAAGGCCTGAGACATCAATCAATTGAACATTTTATTCTACATCAACCATATGACCAGAACAGTACTCGTGATTAGACTAAGAAATAATTCCAGCCTGTACTGTTACCACGGTCTACTTGCAAAGAGAAAGCATATATTGATAAGAGAATAAATAGTAGAATGGTGACCACAAATATATTCTGAACAATCGAACAGGTCATCTGCATCATTCAATGCTTTTTTCTTCTAGAAACAAGTACATACAGATCATACAGTTAGTTCTTCAGGGGAAAAATGGGAGAAAAAATTTGGAGTATGCTAAGAGAAACAAAAAGGTTGATGATAAATTAGAAGTGTGTTTTCTTCTTGAGCTTCATGTGGTCTATGAATTGTATCTTGGGTATTTTGAGCCTTAGGGCTAATATCCACTTATCAGTGAGTACATACCATGTGTGGGTTTTTTGGGGGTTGGGAGTGATATTTTCTAGTTCCATCCATTTGCCCAAGAATTTCATGAAGTCATTGTTTTTAATAGCTGAATAGTACTCATTGTGCAAATGTACCACATTTTCTGTATCCATTCCTCTGTTGAAGGACATGTGGGTTCTTTCCAACTTCTGGCAATTATAAATAAGGCTGCTATGAACATAATGGCGCATGTGTCCTTGTTATATGTTGGAGCATCATTTGGGTATATGCCCAGGAGTGGTATAGCTGGATCCTCAGGTAGTGCAATATCCAATTTTCTGAGGAACCTCCAGATTGATTTCCGGAGTAGTTGTACCAGCTTGTAATCCCACCAACAATGGAGGAGTTTTCCTTTTTTCCATATCTTCACAAGTATATGCTGTCACCTGAGTTTTTTATCTTAGCCATTCTGACTGGTGTGAGGTGGAATCTCAGGGTTGTTTTGATTTGCATTTCCCTGATGACTAAGGATGTTGAACATTTCTTTAGGTGCTTCTCAGTCATTCCATAGGAAAACCACAGTGTGGATGATTCAGTCCTTCTGAGAAGGGGGAAGAAAATACTCATGGACACAATGTGTGGAGCAGAGACTAAAGGAAAGGCCATCCAGAGACTGCACCACTTGGGGATCCAACCCATATCCAGTCACCAAACCCAGACACTACTGTGGATGCCAAGAAGTGCTTGCTAACAGGGGCCTGATATAGCGGTCACCTGAGAGGCTCTGTCAGAGCCTCACAAATACAAAGGCAGATGCTCACAGCCAACCACTGGACTGAGACAGGGGTCCCCAATGGAGGAGTTAGAGAAAGGACTGAAGGAGCTGACGGGGTTTGAAACCCCATAGGAAGAACAACAATACCAACTAACCCAACCCCCCCCCCACTTCCCAACAAGAGCTCCCAGGGACTAAACCATTAACAAAAGAGTACACATAGAATGACCCATGACTCCAGTCACATATGTAGCAGAGGATGGCCTTGTCAGGCATTAATGGGAGATGAGGTCTTTGGTGCTGTGAAGGCTTGATGTCTTAGTGTAGGGAAATGCCAGGTTAGGGAGGCTGAACTCAGTGGGTGGGTGAGGGAGCACCCTCATAGAAGCAGGCAGAGGAGGAATGGGATGGGGGGTTTCTGGAGGGGAATCTGGGAAAGGGGATAACATTTGAAATGTAAATAAAAAATATCCAATTTAAAATATAAAACAAAGGAATGTGTTTTCCTTAATTTTTCATTCATCTTTCAAAAATACACAATGTTCATATGTAGCTTTGCAAATAAGTGATACAAATATTTATCTTAGTGTACTTAATCTGCTTTATAGAGCACCATAAAAATGTTCCATTCTGTAACTTCCTTCTTCCTGTCTGATAAGATCTACAATATTCACTAATCATTTCTTATGCTCACAGTTTCATAAGATCAAGAAAGGCTTGGCCAGTTTAAAGTGCCTGTTGTACACGCATGACAGCCTGAGTTTGACCCCTGGAATCCAAATAAAGGGAGAAGGAGAGAACTGATCCAGTTGTCATCTGTAAATACACCATCCACACAATTATAACAAATGTCCTTTAAGATGAAAGGTAGAAGTGTTTGCATCCATAGGATTAGTCAATGACTGTGATGGAGCCTGTTGTTGGTAGGTTGGGTTCTTTTTGTATCTTCTTTGGACAGGTTAAACAGGCCAGGCAGACATAGAGAAGAAAAGAAAAAGAAAACAGATAACCCGAATGGTGGCTAGAGACTGGGATAACCTCAGAGCTGGATCGCAGTGGGAAATTATTTGACTACTCAATACAAAAGTCATACAAAACTTCGAGACCAACATGTCTGACGATCCTTGGCTTTTTTATAACCTTATCTTAATGATCTGAAAGTCCCATTCATGGATTGAAAAGGGGAGCAAATCCTATTCCGGCACAATGTCACCCAACTCCTGGGACTCCCTAGTTTTCCTCTACCTTACTTAGCTTGTGAATTATCCCCACATGGCAAACATTTAAAACCAAGATGCTCTTTACAACCATGGCCATGCAACTCCTTTCAAAAGTGCACACTGGCCTCGTCGGTCTGTTCCTTTCACCCTGTCATGAATTTTCCTTAAACTCCTTACTTTTCAGAATACCTTTTCTAGTAGTGAGGGACAAGAACCTGCAAACGAGTCACAAAGTCCTCTCGGGCTCCAGTCCCACAACAAAAGCAACAGTGTCATATGACTTGCAAAGCACCAAAAGCTCGAGAACTTATAAGTAGCTTCTCAATGTTGTGTACTGAGGCCTGGGCTTCCTGAAGGACCAGTTTCTGCTTTTGATCGAAATCAGATTATTCATTTAATATTTATCTCTTTGAGGGTAGGTTTTCAAAGCGGAGATACTGACTTCCCTACTGATGGGTGCACAAATATGTAACAAGAATCTATGTGCCTGGGGTCTTCCGCTCAGCACTGTTAGTTGGTGTCTCATCTTAGTCTATAACCTTGTCCTCTGAGATGTCAGTGAATTTATTCCTCTGGCTTTTCACAACACTCTCATCAGGAATAGAGCACCCCCATTCCTTTTCACCCATTGAAAACTGACTGTTCTGAGTTTCTCTACAGGTTTTACTCGTCCTCATCTCCTTTACATTTTGTATTTGCTTGCTTGTTTCTTTCTTCCTTTTTGAGATAGGGTTATTCTGTGTAGCCCTGGTGGGCTGAAATTCAGAGGTTTATCATCTCTGCCCCCGAAATATAATACAATCATCTACCTTTAATTCTATATTATTAAAGCTACCTCTTCATGTTCTTTTAGATTCTTACAATAAAGCTATTTCCTCCTTCCAGTTCTTCAAAATAAAAACACTTTCTGTTCAAAGTAACTTCTTTTTGAGTAATTGTACTGACTGTTTCTAGAATTTTATCATTTTATCATCGTCCTCTTCAGGGAACTCTCTTTTATTTTATTCTTTTACTTTTCCAGCATTTTTTCCATCAAGAACTCTACCCATTCCCTTCAAGGATTCTAAGTCAATATTATGGGTCTCTTTCCCCCTTTTAGTGTTCAACAGAATCTGTAACTTTGCAAAAGTGAAATGTCTTCATCTCTGGAAAGTCTTTGATCCATAAAATAAAACTCTTGCTTAGCTATGACTTTTTGAAACAGAGTACTCTTCATTTTGTGCAAAGAGCTAGCTATAGTCAGAAGTTTGGAAATGTCACAGTGTAAAAAAGATTTGTTTTAATATAAATAGTATGGGGACAACCTCAAGACAAGGTTTGGTTTAGTTTTAAAACTTAGAAGTGTTCAATGATGGCAAAAAGTAGGATTACACATTTGTAATTAGCAAAGGTGATGGCCGTAGTTTTGACGAGATATTAGCTGGATTTCAAGTCATTTATAGGAAAGAATATATTGTTCTGCCAAAGACTTCTGTGGCTGCTTTTCTGGCCTGGGTTCATTGTGTGTCACACTACAGAACTGGTATTCAAAAAGAAAGCCTGGATTTCTAATCATGTTGATATTTCCCATGTAGCTTTTTTCTCAGCTCCTTGGACTCTTCACACAAAACTATAAAAGGTCATCAATTATAAGGTCCTTATGTAAATACTGGCCTGTTTTGTGATTCTATTCTGAGCAACGATTATATACATCTGCTCAAATAAATTAATTTTCTTGTCCCAAATGACTCATTCACTGGAACTGGAAGTTCCCATGCCAGATCAAATAGAGAAAGGGAGAGAGGACACAGCACAATGCTGAGGATGGGAACTTACTCTGTCCTATACCAGTTTATGAGTACTGGCACAAAATGTTGAACTGGAAAATCTCTAAGCAAATATGTTTGTATATGTATGTCGGAGAGAAAGAGAGAGAGAGAGAGAGAGAGAGAGACCCAGAGACAGAGACACAGAGACACAGAGAGACAGAGAGAGAAATTATGAATCTCATCTTCTCATGTCTATTGCAACCATGTTTGGGATATGAAAATAATTCAAACGAACTTGCCTTTGAATATTTCCCTATATTTAATGAGCTGTTTTGCTTTGCTTTATTTTTCCTTTATAACCACTAACATCTCCATTTTCCACATCACTAGTACAGAATCCTAAGACAAGATTTCAAATTGTAGTAACAGCCTATGAGATTGCAGTGTTTACATCTTGGTGTCAAGGATCTCTGCTGACAGAGAGTGGATAAAGGAAGGGTCGCCAAACTTGTTTGATGACATTTCAGACTAAGGTAAACCTAGGGAAGCCCTTTTCTCCTGTTTGGTGCCAGAACTCACGGCATATTTTCGAAAGGAAGTCCTTGCTTCTGAGAAAGAACATTTCTTTACCAAACTTCTGCCATGTCTTCAACAACCTCTTGCAATACATCACACTGATTGGTTACTTCATGTAGACTTATCATAACTCTTTTGATTCCAATCGCCTTTCTTGCTTAAAGTTGATGCTTTGTAAACAACTTTTGGCATCAAATATAGGATTTTGGATAGTAGGATCAATCTCTGCCCTTGCAAACATAAATGCCTAGTCTTTTACATGGTACAACACTCCAGTTCTTGGTGGTTTTCAATCTTGCTTGGTCCTGCCTCTCCATCATATGCTTGCAAATTCATTTTTTCAGATTCAAGCTCATCTCTTTTCCCTGAAAAGCTCTTGCTGAGCTGAACTAACATGCCTGGAACTATGAACTCATTTTATTCCCTAGCGTCTGTGCAAAATACCTGCTCCCGGGTTTCGATATTATTTTTTACTTCTAACAACTTGTATGTGTTCCTTTTCTTTTCTATTTCCAGTGCCAACTATTTAGTAGACAACATGTTAAATTTTTACCTTGTGTTACTTATGCCACTGAGCAGAAAACCTTATACATGGTTAATATCTTTAAAAATTCTTCTGCAATAAAACTAGGATGATTTAAATGGTTTTGTAGAATCTTCACTTTTTTGCATTCCATCTACTTTTCTATCTCTAGTGATGGATATATTGATCATCGATTGATTTGGATAACAGTGTTGCCGTATCTGTAGTTTTTGTCATGAAGACTCCTTGAAATAACTGATTATTTTAATTGCTCTGATTCCTTGGTGCTAGATTTTATTTTATTTTATCTTATCTTATTTTTTGTGCCCACGGAACATGTAAAATAGCACGTGATTGATGGAAACTAATTTTCCAATCATGATAGCACATTTCACTTCAGTGTTTTTAATGTCTGGTGCTATGGTTTGATGCACCATTTATCATACGTAACAAGACATGTAGGTTCAAGAGACAAAATGAAGACACGCCATTTCACTTACATCATTAATGTTAAGACCACGCTGCTCTCTTATAAAACCATGAACAATTTTCCCCCTGCTGAATACCATGGGCACTTGGCTATCTTACACAAGATGGTGTGCTGCTTAGCCCTTGCTGCTCCTATATGTATGCCCTTTAAACACAGGAGGAGCAAAGGTGGTTCTTCTGCACTGTGGTGAGGAAAGGAGGGTGTATATGCTAGGAAAACATGATGGGTGAAAAAACAATAGAAAGAGGCCTAGAGGTGTGAGTTCAGAGTTTTAAAATGTATATTCAATAGCAATGTACTATATCTGTTTCTAGGCTTTCTGTTCCCAGAATCCTTGCTTGTAGAAGGGAAACAAATGAACCTTATATATTCATATTGTACTAAAGCATCTATCGGTGTGTGGCTTTCCAACATTATATATATATGTGTATATATATATATATGTATATATATATATGTATGTATTTCACAAACACAGCTGCCAAGTATCCAGCCAATGTGTTTTTAAGTTACATTTCTATGTGCTGTGTAAGAGGGAGAAGAGCAAAGTGGGAGAGGAAAAGAGGGAGAGAAGAAAAGCCCATGAGTATCAAGCAAAGTCTATTCCCAGCGCCTCTTCTACGAGATTAAAGGAAGGCTTCCCAGCAATGCTTCAGACTGGCTAATTTATATGGATATCAAGGATTCGACTGGAGAATGTGTTTAAAAGGAGCTAGGGGAAAAGATGATGCTCTCAGAGTCCCAGTGGTGTTGCCACGTTCATTTTACCCGAGCGATGGTTCTTTAGTACTTTCCTGGATTGACATGAGGGAGGAATTCGCATGTCATGGGAGATAACATCTCAGTGTTGCCAAAGGAGTCTATTCAGACATGCATGTTAGTGGGTTGATAACTTATTCGCTATTGCAGAGGACTCAAAGATAGACATTTTGCCTTTTATCTCCATCTCTGTGCTCCCTGCATACTAAAGAGAGCGCAGGACAGCCAGCTACATCTTAAGTAAGCAAAGAAGCAAAGAGGGACTGTGGCTAGCCTGCTGCAAGATCTGCGAAGTGAAAGGAACAAGGTGTCACATGGCCCAATGACAAATGAATTATACATGCTTATGCCTAGCTTGGACTGTCTGGGAGTCTTATTTTGCAGCAAGAATCTACTGATAATTGGATACAAAGAGATTGAAAATAAGTAGAATTGAAACATTTTGGCTACTGTCTGGTGGAGAGAGAATGAAAGAACCAGTAATAAGGATGCCAGCATTTTCTCGAGAAACTCCTAAATGAAAATTTACCCATTAGCTAATAAATATTTTGAGATTAAAAGAAAGATAACCAATGAAAATTAAAACAATAGCCATAATATGTTTTACTATAGAACATTTTAATTCCATATGTAGTCTCTGGGCACTTTGTAGTATATATTCTCCAGCAGTTACTGAGAACTTATCCTCTATGTAAACAGAATAGTTTCTTCCTCATAATTGCCTAGGAATAACACAATGGGGGATTATTTATTAATATGTGCAAAGTATATTTCTAATATGCAAGTTGAAGTTTACCAGGAGAATGAGGACAGAGTTATTTTGTAAGGAAAGTTGCACTAATATTGATAAGTTCTGAAAACTAAAGAAAAGTAAGTATTTGGGGTCAAAACATCGACTTGACCTTTTGCATTTCATTAGAATTTGTAATATGCTAGCAATATAAAATATAATAAAATAATGTTCAGTTGTTACAAATATTAGCAAGTTAGTGTTGTCTTGACTTTGAGAATTGCTTCAGGAGCACCTGTGTATTCAAAAAATAAGTTATAACGCTCCAAAGGAAGTGATTTGTTTACTATCCTTCTGAAAATGCCTGCCCATCTTCCAACGATGCAAAATCTCTCAACATACACAGTCTAATTATTAGCTTGATAAAGAACTGTAGGTGGATCTAGACAGAGTCATTCAATAGCAGCTTATCTGATTGTGTGGATATTGAATTAAAATCTTGAAAATGTGGACCTCTCAAACACAGAAAAATATAGTAAGCTAAATTCAGGAGTCTGTTAACAATCTTTGTTATTGCAAATTTTCTTTAATTTTTCAAGTGAACTTGTGTGGTTGAATTCAATACTGTCCATATATTTGATATTTTAAATATTTTTCTTTAGAATTGCTGTTGCCACTCCATAAAAATCATAACTTCAGGAATAGTACACATGTACTTCTGTTTCCTAGGTTTTTTCAATTATATGGGAATATCAATTATATGGGAATTTCTTTGCTGTATATTGTAAGATCCAAGCATATTTTAGGCCTATGGTTATGGAGTCTGGATGGAAAATAGCCTGTGTTATGGCCAACTTCACATCCAATGGATTGTGTCCATAAATTTACACATCTTTAATACCCCTGGCTATAGATTTGAATCTGACAAATATGACACCATTGGAGGTCCATTAAAAATGTGACCGCGTTAGATTCATCCATTAGATGATGCTTTACTCATTGACAGCTAAGTTTCTTGCTTTAAATCTCCATTGCCTATTCTTGAACCAGTAAACAAGCCAGTAGTACTGTTATGAACTGTCATTTCTGTCGGTGCTTAGAGTTCTTAAATATTGTTTAATGAAACAGTACAAAGTACTTCAATCTACTAAGACAGCAAACTCAACTGTCATCTTTGTGCTGCTTATTTCTAGCTGTACATCTTTAAATGCCAGCTTTTTTTTTTTTACATCCCAACTGCAGTTTGCCCTCCTCCCTCTTCTCCTAGTCCCTCCCTGACAACTCCCCTCTCCCATTCATCCTCACTTTCTCCTGCTCCTCTCTTTTCTCTTCCTATTCCTCTTCTTCCTCCTCTTCCTCCTCCATTTCTCTTCAGAAAAGGGCAGACCTCCCACGATTATCAACCAGACACGACATATCAAGTTTTAGTGCGTCTAAGCACCTCCTCTTCTATGAAGGCTGGACTAGGCAACCTAGTCAGAGGAAAGGGTTTCAAAAGCAGGCAAGAGAGCCAGAGGTAGTCTCTGATCCCACTGTTAGGAATCCCACAAGAAGACAACGTCTGTTACGTATTTATATATTTTTATGTATTTATATATCTCACTACGTATGTATAAATAGAAATTTATATATAAATATTAAAATTTTTATATTATGTTTCTATAAATGTACTATAAATATATTTATGTAGTCTTGTTACGTATTTATATGTTACATCTAGAACATATGTGAAGAGGGCCTAGGTCTGTCTCAGGCAGGCCCCCTGGTTGGTGGTTCAGTTTCTGAGTCCCCGTGAGCCCAAGTTAATTGATTCTGTGGGGTTCTGTGGTGTCCTTGACTCCTCTGGCTTCTCCATTCCTTCCTCTCCATATTTCACAGATTCTCCAAGCTTTGCCTAATGTCTTAGCTGCCAACATATTAATGGCTATTTCAGTTTAAGTACCTCAGCCTAAAACTGTTACATCCTTCCCAAGATTTTGCCTTCTGTCCTCTGCCTTATTTCTGTGGGGTTTGCATAGCTGCTGCATCCACAACTCTAAGAAAATATTTGAGTATACACTGATTTTTCTCTCTGCCTTCTTTTCTTCTCATAGGTCATGGTTTCCAGTTGAGCTGGTTCACTATCAGTAGTTCTCATATCCCTTCAGCCATATGCAAATAAGTTGTTAATATTTATTTTAGAAACATCACCAACTTCCCAGTTCCTCTTCCCACCCTCTCTCTTGAAATTTCTAGACTCTTGAATTAATGAATGCTTTGGCTTTCCTCTGCTTTAAGAATGTCTTCACTAATTCAGTGGTTCTCAAGTCCAAATTTCTCTTTTAATAACTGCCCTTGTTTTTAGCTATTAGACTTTGTATGGACTTTTGTTCTTAACATCAATGGGCAAAGGACTTAAATATAGCCAATCCCTCTTATATGCAACAAGAAAAAACTGAACAGAGAAAATCAACTGCATTTCTTAGACCCCTCTGAAGACTCATATAGACTGAATTTCTTTCCACAGAGATAATTGCAAGTCTGAGGTAACAGTGTAGAATCACTCACCTAGCCTAGTAACATCAGCTGTTGGGAATGTTGGAATGTTCCTGTTCGTGAGTTGTGGTTAATTTCCACTTATATTGGTATAGAAGGGAAACCACAGGAAGTTAGTCTTGCAGGACCATATATACCTTTTGGGGTTTCATTACAGAATTCCCACCAAGTTTTTACCAAGGAATTCAACATAACTGTTTAGATCTTTGACAAGGGATCAGAAACTCTCTGATAGTGTCCTGGGTCTTTAAATAGAAAAGACCATGCCTAAGATTAATTCTGAATTTGTATTTAATTTGGGAAGTGGTGGTCCTCCACTCTAGCCCTATGGGTTATTTGTTTTGCATAAGTAAGTTGTGTTAAAACCTTCATGGTTCAGAGGGCTTCATAAAATTTATGAAGACCACAGCACTGATATAGAAGCCCACTGAATGATTGCCACTTAAACGAAGATTATAAGAATGACAATGAGACATTACCCTCTAATTCCAGCCGAACTAGGTTCCTGGAGAACACCAAGTTATAGCCAAAGAAGCTACAAGACTTCAAGGCATAAACCTTCAAGGAATATACATAAAAAGAGTACAAAGTCAACAGAGCAATTAAAAAACAGGAGTTAGCAGAATTGAAACTCCCTTTATTGACCTAGTTTGCTTTCTGTTGCTGTCATGAAAATCATGGCCAAAAGCAATTTGGGGGAGGAAATGTTTAATTTCATTTATAATGCCCAGATCACAATCCACCACTGAGGGACATCAGGCAAGGAACTTAAGGCAGGAGCTAAAATCAGGAACTGAAGCAGAAAACACGGGGAAATACTCTTTATTGGTTTTCTCTCTGTGGCTTGTGCAGCATACTTTTAAAAAATAAAAACCCAGGATCACTTGCATTGCCCACAGGTTGCCGAACACTCTCACATAAAATAAAGTCAAGAAAATTCCTTATAGTCTTCTCTACAGATTAATCTGATCTGATGGAGGTATTTTTCTCAATTGAGGTTCCCTCTTTTCATATAAACCTAGCTTGTGTCAAGTAGATAAAATTAACCACTTGAGGACCAAAACCTCTAACTGCATGGAGAGAAGTTTTGGGTCTGTGTTATTTTAGCGTGTAGTCTAATTTTTTTATTTCCAAGACTTACATAATCATGTCTATTTAAAAATATTAAGCTATATTTTCTATATTTTGAGCATTTCCTCTTAAATCTTCAGAGTAGGTCTTTACACATAGACATGTTGAAAGGATAGAACCAGACAAATGCTTCTCAAGAGAAAACCAGAGAAGCTCTATACATTTCAAGAGTTTGTCACAAGAGAAAACACCGAGAGTAAAACTCAGCATTACATGAGAAAAAAGTTAATACTGGAAACAACAAAATAACAATATAACAACCCTTACATAGGACATAGGCTCTGACTACAGAGTCTTGAATGTAGGGAACAAAATATGATAAACTGAAAGGAGAACCAGACATATCTGCCCATCGTCAGCAGAGCGGGGGCAGGGGGACTCCTGAGGATATAAACAAGCTCAGCTGCCTTACCTATCAATTGTTTGTACTTGGTATCTATACAGTTTCCACACAACATGACGGAGTCCCCATTTTTCTCAGCCTCTCATAGAACACTCAGAAAGTTTGATTCCTCTTAGGATCCTAAAATACACTTTACCAACTGTAGGAGAATGTACATTAAAATTGTTCTCCGAGTTTTGCCCTTTCATTCTCTTTCATTTGCAACGAAATTAATTAATAAACAAGTCATTTGCTATTACCCACCTGTCTGATCTCTTCTATTTCATGTTATTATTTACTAAGTACCTCCATGGAGATAAATGAGATACAATTTGAAGTATATTATATTCTTACTTTAGACCAGCTCATTTCTTTCTCTACAGTTCCTCCATTTCCACACCCAATACTGAGCCAAACAAAGGCTCAAGAAAGTTTTAATAGGATAGTTTGAAAGAATTAGTCTTTTTAGCAATAAAATAATGATACAAACTTGTTTTCAAATAGCCTTCATATTAATATCTTGGGGGATTTTAAACAACATAGTCTGACCACATTTACCCAGTCCCCAAATACTCTCAGATCTATCCCTGTCTATGCACTCATCACTTCTCTCTCTCGTCCAATTTGTGTTGCTTAATTATTCTTTAGAAAAGGGCCTGCTATGAGGAGTAGTCAATATGCCAGAGGTCACAGCGTAAATGAATACTCCCTATCCCTCTCTTACCTGCAATCAAATGCCAATAGCACAATCTACACAACTTGGGATGAAAGTCATACCCACCTCACTCTTGCTGGGAAGTCGTCTGTATGGGACTTGCAGAGAGGTGCACACTGTCACCATCACTGTGAATTCATATGTACAGTTGCTCTGTTGTGACAAGGAAACAATGTTGACCTCATTTACCATCTAGTGCTCTTCTGTGAAAATTTGGAAGATTCCTATGCAGGGCTAAATATTCCAGTCTTTTACTTCCACAGGCTAAATAAGAAGCTTCTCTGATAAGGGTTGAGCAATATACAGATATTTGGGCATAAAAACATGTCATTATGAGTTTTTTTTAACATAATACCAGCTTAGGAGAATAATTGTAATGGGTTCTCCCCAAGGGCCTATGACCTGTCTAGCCCTAGGTCTTTGGCCCCCAAACAGTGTCAGGCATGGATTTCATTCAGTGGAGCAGACCCTAAATCCTATCAGAAAGCTGTTACATATTCTCAGGGGGCAGAGCTTGTCAGACAAGTCATTATTGCATCTCCCAGGATTTAAATATGGGTGAGACCGGTGAGTACCTTCTCCTCTTGTAGCTTGAGTTTCACCTTTCTCTTTTTCATTTACCACCTTCCAGAAACATGACAGCTAGCCAGCAAGGGATAAGGCTTCCAGGCCAGTCCCACCTTGTTTTCTCATGTTTATGACTCCAGCACGTGATATTTCTACTATGGGATCTTACCGTCATGTTATGGAGGGTAACCAGAAACAACGTCAGCAGCCTATAATCCCACCAGATTTTAGATTTTGTGAAAGGCAGCAAATGAGATAAGTCCCATCTGTGGTAACTTAAAGCAATTCGCAGACATAGTTCATGAAAGCGCCAACCAAGTTCTTAGATAGAGGTCAATTTTTTTCACAACACAATAAAATACTTATTACAGAAATTCTTAGTAAATAATGAACAAAACTGAAGCAAATAAAATTTTCCTAAAGAACAAAAGCAAAATTAAGCCAAAAACACAGTCGTTGGGAAGATGGTGGCTGAAGTCTTTTAAGTGGAAAGAAAACATTTAAAGCAGCTAGAGATCTTTAACAATAGAATCTCGCCAAACCTAAGTAAGGGAGCATGAAGGTATCCAGGATGAAAGTGGTAATATACAGTGGCTAAAACCGAAACATCTCCATTAATAAATTAATTTGTTCCAATTGCATTCCACTATTTGATTCTTTAAAAATAACAATTTACCTCAATTTATTATTAATTAATTTCAAAGACATAATCAAGGTAAAAAAATTGAGTGATATTTTTGACTCAGAGTAGAATCAAGTACAGATACTATGGCATTGAAAAATGAGGTCTCTGCATTCTTTGAGTGATAAGATGCTGGAGGCTTTGGTAAAGACTGGATTATAAAAAGCTATTTCCCATATCACATCTTATTGCTTCCACTTTTTCCCCATCTTTAGTGGCTATAAAGGGGAAGTTGTTATATTTACAAACCAGATTCCTTTGAAAAAGTCCGTCACTTCTGGCATCATCATGCTGGAAAGTACTTTTCATGCTACTAGATAAGAAAAACAATCTTCAAGAAAGGACCGGAGGAGCTGAAAGAGTTTGCAACCCTATAGGAAGAACAATATCAACCAACCAGACCCCACCAGAGCTCACAGGGGACTAAACCACCAACCAAAGAGTACACATGGAGCGACCCATGGCTCCAGCTGAATATGTAGCAGAGGATGGCATTGTTGGGCACCAGTGGGTGAAGGGGCCCTTGGTCCTGTGAAGTCTCAAACCTCAGTGTAGGGAATGCCAGGGTAGGAAAGCGAGAGGGAGTTAGCGCGCGAGTGTGTGTGTGTGTGTGTGTGTGTGTGTGTGTGTGTGTGTGTGTGTGTGTGTGTGTGTGCACCCTCATGGAAGCAGGGGAGAGGGTTGCGGAGGGGTTTCAAGAGTGAAACCGAAAAGGGATAACATTTGAAATGTAAATAAAGAAAATACCCAATAAAAGAAAAGAAAAATAAATTTGAAAAATAATAATTTTAAAAAAAGCAAAACAATCTTCAATGTTACCCAGCTACAAACTCTGATCTGCAACAGTGACTTACCTGTCTTCAAGTTATACTGCTGGAGTAGTGGCACAAATGCTCTGATAGTAACCAGTCCTTTTTTAAAATCGGGTTAAAGCTCACTCCATGAGATGGGACCCATACTTGACATTGTTAAGGTGATCAAGAGCCTGAGATTAGAAAGGTCCTTGGGCCCAAGGTGAAAACCTAATAATATTTTTTCTGCTAAAAATAAAAACATAGAAATACGATGACTACCAATAATATATTAATGATATTTTACTACACGCACCAAACAATGCATTGCTCAACTCTCATGAAAAAAGTCATGAGGTTCTTCTTGCCTCTGTACTTAACACAGAGATTGACGACCTGTTATGGAAGCTAAAATCAATTTTTTTCAATGCATGTCACTGGTTATATCAACTATCCCCTGGTGCAGGCCCTGTATCCTGGAAGAGGTTGGACAACACAAAACAGAGTCCATATTTTTTGAGCACTTTTTTTTTTGGCTGTATTGTATTGTATTTTCTGTTTTTGTTTTTATTTTATTTTGTTTTATTTTATTTTATTTCTGGACTGAGACGGGGATGTGATGTATAAATAAAATGAGCTGGAGGAGAATAAAGATAAAATCAAAATGAATTTTATAAAAAATGTATTTTTAATAAAACCTCACCGGCTGGATACATTTCTATTAAAGTATTAGCAAAGCTATTTATTTAAATCTGATATTCTCTTCCTCTATTCTCCCTTCAAAATAAGATATTATGACTAAGCAGAGAGCTTTGGCCGAAGAGGTGTTAGGGGAGCAGGGTAGGGCAACAGAACCCATGTGGTTTAGAAGGAGAAAGGATGGAGCTGGGAGTGAAGGGATCGACGAAAACACATGTTGGAAAATGCCACAGTGAAGCCTAACACTTTGTGTGTTAGCTTAAGTTATAAAACAAAAAAGACATTTTGGGAAAATATTTAGATTTTGTTTGAGCATTAATAGATAAATCTCAAATGTAATCCTCTGGGCTCATGCTCTTCTTTTAAATGTACTGTGCTAGAATCATATAAAACCCAAATCATGGATGATACCCTTGCAAAAGGCTACCTACAAGCCTACAGAATAAGTATGGATTCAAATGAATGAATTTAAAAGAACAGATATATTTTATTCATAAGTATTTAGGGAGAATGCTTCTACGGTTAAGACTAAGGTTAATATGGGCCAGCTAGATAGCTCGGTGGGAGAAGCATCAAACTTGATAACTTAATTTCCGATCTAGGAACCCACATGGTAGAACGTGAAAACCAACTCCCTCAAGTCATCCTCTGTCCTGATGGTGGCATGTGTACACACCCCCTGGCTACAATAAGTGAATAAATAAATGGAAAAACAGATTAGGTCAATAAGTGCATCAAGACCTCTTGTCAGTATCAACAGAAGCAGTAGATCTTCAAAATTTGTCCTGTGACACACATGTGTGGCAATAAAGGAACACAGTTGTTGACAAGCTTCTAGTTTCATGGTCCGGTTTTACTTTGTGATCTGCCCTGTAACAGCCAAGACTCCAAGTGTAACTTTGTCATGTCTTATAGTTTTCCCAATTTTACTCTTTATTTTGCATGTATGTATCATGCACATGTGGTCTGTATGTATGCCCCTGCTTGGAGTCCAGAAGAGGATGTCAGGAATCCTGCTCCATTACTTGCACTCTTATTCACTGAGACAAGATCTATTGCTGGTTCTGAACCAAGGCCAGCAGCCAGCAGGTTTGTATGATTCTCTTTCCTTTATTCTTCCCAGAACTCAGGTTAGAGGTAAACCCTCAGCCACACTTGACTTTCTCCATTATTATAAGGGTTTCAAAATCACGACCTCTTGCTTAAGCAAGTACTTCTCCCAAAGCCTCTTCCAAGCCCAGGAGTGAACTCTCAATGATTCCATCACATGAGTGAATAGAGTCCATATTGGGACTTGGGTCCATATTCCTTAAAAAGATATACACAGTTCATGTTCAGACCAACTCATCAAGCGTGTAAGAAACACTAACAATGTAGAGAAAAGAATCCTACTGATGATGAGTTGAGTGTTTGCTGGTCAGGTGGAAGAATTTTACTCACAACATTTTGACTGAATGAAAGTATTTCATATTTTCAAAGGATAGATAAAGAATTTAAACGATATAGTTTTTAATGCAGTTTAGTTTTTATAACTGTACATATTATATATACTTTTTATCTTTTAAATAGGTCACTATATTAGCCTTTCTTTTAGTAAAAGATTCTTTTGCCTTAAAAGAAAACTCAGTATAATCACTAAGAACTTGAATAATTAATTATTTGCATTTTAAATTGCATTTGAAAAGAGAAAGTAAAGTTAATTTCAGAAAACATAACTATCAAGAAAGGACTTAATGTGGAAACAGTTTCACCTGACCTGATTCTATATATTAATTTTAAATCTCTTAAAGCTCCAGTGGCCACCCCCAATCCCACCCCCTACCCCTACCAGGGTATCCTCTATTTTCCTTCTATAATGTAAAGAATGAAAAGACTGGGAAGTCTATGGGTTCATTTCATCCACATTCTTCCACAGCAAGAAAACAAATGCCGAGCTATTGTGGGAGTGTACACAGATTAATATGGCTACTCATTTCAAAAGTGTGAGCTTTATCTGTGAACGGCAGATACAGACATGTGAGGTGCCTGATAAGGAGGATGCAAGGCGGATAGCAGCACTGTCAGCGATGCACTGGGAATGGGGCAAGGACAGCCGCCGCAGTCCATGCAAACTGTGTTCTTCCGCGCTGCTGGTTAAGTCAAACTCAGGGCTTTCTTCCAGGTATTAAACTGTCTTTTAGAGTTGTCTCTTTCTTTTTTTTTTCTTTTTTTTTTTTTTCGGAGCTGGGAACCGAACCCAGGGCCTTGCGCTTCCTAGGCAAGCGCTCTACCACTGAGCTAAATCCCCAACCCCTCAGAGTTGTCTCTTTCAAACTCTAGTGAGCTCATTAGAAATGCCCATGCTGATCCAGTAGGTCTGCAGGAGAGCATTTGTAATTCTAACACTTGCCTAGGGGATGCAGTTCTTTTCTGAGGACTACACTTTGTGTTGTCAATGGATATATATAGGACTGGTACTGAGCCTTCAAGAGGCCCAGCCATACATACGCTGTCATCTTATTTTTATTAAATACTATTTTGGGGGCTATCTTAATGTATAGTGAAGTTCCACATTACCTTCTGATCTGTTTTAATTGCTTATGCTATTTTGCAGATGCATTTGCTGTGAGGATTCAAGGTGTGACGTTAATCTTGGTTGTTAACCAAGTTTGCAGAACATACTCTCTGTGTGTGTGCGTGTGTGCATGCATACATATGTTTCCAAAAACAATTGGAAACTTGGTCAGAGACTTGAGCACAACTCTTCTTGGGGCTATGGGAGAGCGTAGGGGAAGAATGAGGGTGAATGGGAAAGAGGAAATGGCCTCTCCCCATTGATTGTCATGCTGACTCCAAAGCCTTCAGCTTATTCTTGCAATTCCAGCTTTGTAGATCAAAGAACTGGTTCTCCAAGGTCTTCAATGGGACTCCCTGAACTCTGATCATAACCCAGTCTGAGAGAACCCCAAGAATAATAATGTTATCTAAAGAATGAACATTTCTTTCCCTGTTGGGCTTTGTTATATCTGTCTTGTTTACTTGCTATCACCCTCCATTCTAGGTGGCAAATACAAAACCTAGAGACAGTAGGTACTTAGTGTTTTCAGAGCCATCACACCTGGATACAGAGTGAGAGAGAGGGGGAGGGGGGGGAGGGGAGGAGAGAGAGAGAGAGAGAGAGAGAGAGAGAGAGAGAGAGAGAGAGAGAGAGAGAGAGGATTTTCCCTGACTTTATGGAGAAAAGCTATATTAAAAAAAGTAATTTTAGTGTGGTCACTTAAAGGTTGGAGGAAGAGTGTAGGCTACGTGAGGAGAGAAGTGGGCTAATAGTTGTAGGGAATCGCAGAAAAGAAGTGTTGTGGAAGAGTGGCTATGATAGGGTATGGCTCACATCCCAGAGAAGAACATCAGTGGCTATACAGGATGGCAGTGACACCAGCACAGAAATCCAGGTGGCTCTCTTTGTCAATGTCCAGTTGACTTTACCTAGTTCAAGACATATGACCCTGAAGGGAGGGCCAGGAGGACAAATGTGAAAGGCAGAGCAGGAGCAGCCTTCTGGATTTGTGTTAGGAGAGAGAATAGTCACGTGACAGCATTATTATTCCCATAGGTCCCTTATCTACCTTCACATCAAGGTTGTAGAGGAAAAATCGCTTCTACAGTATATTCATCTGGTTAACAATTTTTCATTCATCTGTTGGGTTCTCTTGTACACATATGCCTGTGTCCATATGTAAGTGTATACATGCATGTACGAGGGAATGCTGGGGCTAGATGTTGGCTCAGGGGTCTTCCTCAATTGTTTTTGCCTTACTTTGGGAGAGGGTCTATTACTGAACCTGGAGCTTACTAATTTAGAATGTTTGAGCAATGAGCCCTGCACACCTCTTGTCTCTGCCTCTCCACATTGGGAATGTAAGTGTGCATCACCACTACTGGAATTCAGGTAAGTTCTGGGGATCAAACTCAGGTTCATCTCCCCAGCAAATTCCCACCCAATGTACATTTACAAAAACTTTCACTTTTAATCTGTGGTTAGAATGTTCATGAACTACAAATAAATAATTTTACTTATCATTGATTTTTTGTATTTGGTTTTGTGTTTATTTTAGTACACACACACACACACACACACACACACACACACACACACACACACACACCAGCCAAATAGCAACAAAAAAACCAAATGTTATTAACTTTATGGAAGTAATTGCAACCCTGCACTAAGTACAAAACTTCTCTCCTAGGCTTGTTAAGACCATGTTTCTCTTAAGCTATAATTCACAGGTCATTTCTTTATATCAAATAATAAATCTTCTAAAAATTCTTCTTTAAACTTTGTTAATTTGTTAAGAATAATTAATGATGTTAAGGATAATAAATTGTGTTATTTAAAAATTGTTCATATTAATTATAAAGATACAAGCAATTGATCCTACAAATACAGAGTGAGGGAAAAAAAATCTCCAAATAGATTTAAACCTGCAGAACCCATAAAGATGTTTACATTTTTAATACTATAATAGGCAAACTACTTATACATTTTTATATGTGTTTCACTCTTTATAGTTAGAGCAAGCTGATAAATGTAAACATAAATCAGAGGCATCTCAATATATTTATTTCTTAATATTTCAGAATGTACCACCTAAAAACAAAAATTCACTTTAAATATGTACCATTCATATTTAAAAATTATAGCACTGGTAATACTATATAAAACATAATAATATCATTCAGCATACAGACCAGAGTATATTTGTATATCTAACTTAAATTTTATAGCATTGAACAATAAAAAAAGCATAATGAGTTTTGGTTTTGTGCATTTTATACTTTCTAAAATGTATATGTCCCCAATGTAATATTTTTTGTAAAAGCTAACAGTCTTCCTTGTGTTTAATTGCCTCATTTTGAGGTGAGAATGCTAGATTTTCCTGTGATCTATCATGTTCAGCATTTACATATTTATGTATTCTTACAGTGAAAATAAATGCTGTTAGTATCTATTTTCCTGTTGCCATATATATATGTATATATATTATTTTTTACAAAGAAAAGCTCAGCATTTGAAGACAAACTTGAGAAAAGAGTTCATCTGATAATCTACACTGTGAACAGTCATTCCCATCCTAAATATGAACAGCCTACAAATCTACAAAATAATAATTATTTTTTTTAACTCCATCAGAGAACTAAGGTTACTAGCCAGGCAGATCAATAATTCAAATCTCTACTGAATCCATCTGTTTTTGTTTTCCTTTAACCTTTGGCTGATCAAAGGTAAAAGAAGAGATTCTACAAGGCAGGTAAAAATAAAGTAGCTGAGTTTTTAATGAATTCTTAAAGTTCCAGTAAAGATTAGTAAGTTTAGAGGAACTGGGGACATTGGAGGCAATGGGTATCTGTACTTTTATTTTCATATATATTTTTTCATCATGTACTTAACACACACAGACACAAACAGGCACACAGGCACACAGGCACACACAGACACCCCCACCATACACACACACACACACACACACACACACACACACACAATGCAGACAGGAAACAGGACAGACCTCACTTCCCTTCATGCTGGGTTATTTACTGTGGTAGTAGTAGGCTTGGTTATGGCTGAGCTTATGCTAGGAGAGGCAATGATCACCTTTTTACTCAATAGTGAGCTAAGTATTGTGCAAAATGCAGCAAAAGTTTACTAATGGAGGATTACTCTGTTGCCATTGTGTGCAGAAACTGTTAATGGTAAGGTGGACATAGGACAGCGTGTCTCTACAGCATCACCGTAAGTAAGCACTCTATTAAACAGGAAGTAATAATCTTCCATTGGGCCTCATGGTTCTATTGATTCTCCATTCAACTTCAGTCTTATGCAAGCTTGTTCCAAGCAAGTCAATAACACAGAATGTGCCAAAGAATGTACTGTTCCCAGATCTCATCCCACTTGCAGTATTTCCTGTGAGCACAAAGTACAGAGTTTCCTTGGGTCTGATGATCCCAGTTATTCTCAGCATTCTATAGTGCCCGCAAAAATATATGAAAAAAGGTAAATCTGGCTTCTTGAATGTCACTGAAAGATGAGAGAAAAATAATATTCAGGGTCCTGAATAATATTGACTTCTTTTCGAATTTTTAAATTTATAGATAGTTTTGTTATTGAACAAAAATTATAAGACATATGAACAATAGAAGAGAAAATACAGTTACCCATTTCCAACAGACAATAATTAATAAATAAAAAGCTAATGATTGAATAGTTAAAATAACTGCGAAAGCATGCTATGGGTTTTAGAATACTGGTAAACGATTCGAAGAAAGCACAAGAAGTTCAAATACTGGAGAGTCTTAATGTCACATGGTAATAAAAATGATAGAAATATAGAATTGTATTAACTGTTTAGTAACTGACTAGACATATACAATGAGAAGATTAGCTAACTTTACCTAAAAACTGTTAAATTGTATGACTCATAGGAATTGGAAAGAGGAAATTAAGTATCATTAGATACAACCACTGTATCAATGTATATACTTGAATTCAATTGTCCCTCTGAAATGAAATAAAAAAATTTACCAAAGAAAATATTTACCAAAAAGGCAACTTTTTCAAAATTAATAAAATCTCTAAACTATACAAAAAAAAATCTTAGAAGATCCAACCCACTATAAATATTGAAAAGGAAACAAAAGTCAAAGAAAATTGACATTTCATAGTAAAGTTGAAAAAAAGCTAATGTGAAAAGCAGTCACAAATATATAAAATAATCATTATGAGGAATGTATAAGTATTACAGCAGACATTTCATCATATATTATGCAAGCAAAAGGGCAATGGAGCAGCATATTTGCTGTATTGAGACATAAAACAGACTAATATAGTTTCATAATAAGTAATCACATACATAATTTAATTTAAGCAAAATGCTATGACCAACTCTTATAGTTACAGTAATATCTGTCCAAGATTAATACAAAATAAATACTTTTAGATCAAGGAAATCTGGAAAAGCAGCAAAAATAATGAGAAAAATTGAGAAAATACAATGAACTTCAAAAAAAAAAAACCTAACCCAATCAAAATTAAAAAAAAATTAGAGGCTTAGATGTAGGCTAACAAGAGGAGAAAGTAAACCCCGAACTCAGAAAATGGAAAAGTAAAATTTAGCCCCACCAATCATTCTCCTGGAGTCAGCCCATTCCTCTCCTTCCCATCGTCCCTTAGTGGGTGTTCTCCATCTTAAAATTCTGTGTGGCTAGATGTTACACAAATCCAGTCACACAGGAGCATTTGAGATCAATCCATCTTGTTACAAGTATTGATATTTTAGTCATTTAAAGGACTATTCGCAATTTCTCTTCTTGGACAAAACACAGTTTATCTAGTCCCAAGCTGAGTGATTTAAGGGTTGTTTCTAAACAATATAAATAAATCTAAAATCACTTTATAAATTTGCCTTATAGCAAATCCATATTAAACTTTATTAATTTTACTTTTACCTTCAATTAAAAATAAGCAGATTATCAAATCTATCAGGATATGTGGTGCTTTGAATGAGAAATACATTTGTTATGGGTCTGTTTAAGTTGTTGATCTCAGGTTGCTTAAACTTCAAATTGTTTGGCTTGAACTAGGAATTTGCCTATTTTAGTTTTCTTTTACTTTAATAGAGTATAGGTTTCAATATTAATTTAAGAATTCTTTCAACATTATGAATTTCATTGATGTTTATTGTACTGTTCCCTTAATCATTGCTGATTTTGGTGATTTGCATGCTCTCTTTCTTTATTTTGGCTACTTGAGCCAGGTTTTCTGTAGATTTTTTTATCTTCTCAGAAATGAGCTCTTATACTCATTGACTATTTCCGCCATTTTCCTCTTCTGGTTTCATTAATTTATAATCTAATTTTTTTTATTTCTTTACATCCTTGGGCCTGAGTTAGCTTTGCTTTTGTTTTTCCAGTGTCTTAACTTGCATCATTATGTAATTTGTTTATGGTCTTTCTCATATTTTAATGTAGGCACTTAGAACTATACATTCCCCCTAGGGCTGTTCTTACTGTGTCCCTTTGGTTTGTCATCGTGTTATGTTTTAATTTTCATTTAATTCCAGCAGTTTAAATTTTGCTTCACTCTTCCATGGCTCGCTCTTCATTCAGTGATGATTTATTTAATTTCTACCTGTTTGTGAAATTACTAGCGATTTGTTTACTTTTGACTTTAAGCTTTGAGATAGAATACAAGGAGTTCTTTCAGTTTTTAATTGGTGCAGATTCATTTTTATGACTATTTTAGAGAAGTTCTATTTTAGAGAAGCTTTCATTAGCTGCTAAATAGAATATATCTTTACCTCAATTTCTCTATCTCTATCTCTATTTTTATATTTAAACATCCTATATATATATCTAATCTATATCTATATCTAATTTATCTCTATCTATATATCTACCTGTACCTCTATCTATCATCTGTATCTACCTACCTACCTACCCATCTATCTATCTATCTATCTATCTATCTATCTATCTATCTATCTATCTATCTATGTATCTATCTATCTATGTATCTATCTATCGATCTATCTATCTATCTCTATCTATTGGTATTTAGTGAAATATTTGTACATATCTGTTGGGTTCATCTATTCAGTTTGTGATGCCATTTAATTCTGATATTTCTGTGTTTACTCTTTGTGCTGATGACCAGTGTATTATAGAAAGTAGGGTACTGAAATAATTCTCTGTTACTGGCTTGATACTAATTTTCATCTTTAATTGCAGTAGTATGCTTTCTATGAAATCTGGTGCATCAGAATCTGCTGTATATGTTTAGGTTTATAATATATACTTGGCTAATTGTAAAGCGAGTATGCCAACTCAAGTCATATATATATTTTAAAAGAACAGATCAGTGGTTCTCAACCTTCCTTGTGCTGTGAACTTTTATTTTTATTTGTTTGTTTATTTATCTTTATTGGATACTTTATGTATTTATATTTCAAATGTTATTCTCTTTCCCCCTCCTATTCCCCTTCCCCCCTCCCCCTGCTTCTATCAGGCTACTTCCATTCTCAGCCACAAACTCCCATCTCAACACCCTGGCTTTCCCTACACTGGGGAAACGAGCCTTCACAGGACCGAGGGCTTCTCCTCCTACTAATGCTAGACAATGCCATCCTCTGTTACATATGTGACTGGAGCCATGGGTTCCTCCATGTGTACTCTTTGGTTGGTGGTTTAGTCCCTGAGAGTTCTGGGGGTTCTGGTTGGTTGATATTATTGTTCTTCTTATGGGAATGCAAACCCCTTTAGCCCCATCAGTCCTTTCTCTAACTCCTCCATTGGGGTCCTTGTGCTCAGACGGATGGTTAGCTACAAGCATCCTCATCTGTATCAGAAAGGCTCTGGCAAAGCTGTGACCCTTTAATACAGTTCCTCATGTTGTGGTCACCCCAAACCATAAAATTATTTCAATGCTACTTCATAACCATAATTCTGCCACTGTTATGAATCATAATGAAAATTTCTGATATGCAGGCTATCTGATATGTGACCCCACCAAACAGGTCATGACTCACAAGTTGAGAAACGATGAATTAGAGGGAAAGGTTTATTATCTATTATTTATGATAATTTGTCTTACCTACCTCTTATTTCTGTCATATTCCTTCTAGTCCATCTTCCTCTTCTTCCCCTTATATCATGGAAAAAAACTTTGTCTAGACACAGAATTCTGCACTGAAATTTTCTGGTCTGAGGAGGAGGGTAAATGAAGGGTATCATATGCTTTGGGTTCCAGCATTTGTTATGAGAAGTCTACATCCATTGACTCCCAAGATGGAATGTATCACTTTTATGTTGATATTTTATAATATTCTGTATCCACTTGGCTACTGAACTATAGAACTTCATGAGTTTTCTCTTTTTTTCCCTTTCCCTGTCTCTACCAATCTCTCTTCCCTTCTTGTCAAAATGAACACATGAGCACACAAAAAGTACCAAAATAAACATTGAAACATAATCCAATGTGACTGATAATTACCAAACTACAATAAAACAAAGAACTTAAATTACCAAACCATGGAAAGTGCTTCATGTCTGACTCTATTTTTAGACATGGGACCTGTCGTGGAGTGTAGTTGACACACTAATTGTCATTCCATTGGAGAAAATGGATTTTCTCTTTCTTAGCAGGTATCAATTAACAATAAATCCTTGCTGAGGGAATGGGAGTTTGTGTCCATTTCCCTTTTCCTCTGCTGGGGTTTCATCTGATTTGCTCTTGTGCAGGTCATGTGTATGCTATCACTGTCTTGATGAGTTTATGTGTGAACCTGAGGGGAGGGAGTTTGAGTGTTCTAAAGTCTCTCACCTTCTGTACATTGTCCAGTTGTGAGTTTCTCTGTCAGTTACCATTTACTTTAAGAAGCTTCTATGGTAAGGATTGAATGATACACTGATCTATGGTTACAGTAATGTATCATTTTACTGCTATGATCATTTAGCAGAATAATAGTAATATTATTCCAAAGATTCCATAACTTGCCCAGTCTCAGGTTCTTGGTCCCTTTAGCAATGTCAGGTATGGGTTTCATTGTCACTATTGTCTATTATCATCATTACATTGTCTATTATTGTCATTTCTAAACAAGGTTTTTCTCCTAATCAAAATTTAGTTTTCCCTTCATTTTAAAGTGTATACTTTTAATTTATAGAGAATATTTATAAAATTATATTAAGGTATCTATTTCAGTTTTTCAAAATCTAGGTCATTGGTAGGAATTTGTTAATTATCTTTCCTTTGTGGATTTTCCCATTTTTCCTGGTTCTGTAAGTACTGAAAAACCAAGCACCATGAGAAATATCAACACCAACATTTCTGTAGAGGATTTTGACTTTTAAAATGGTCTAAAGTGTAGGATTAATATCACATATTATTTTACCTTTCCTGGAGAATCTCTATACCCATTCAGTTTTAAAAGGCATGTAATTTGTGACTGTTCCCGTGAATATATGGATTAAATTTTAACTAGCTGTAGTATTTTATATCATAGTTAAACTCTCAAAGTGCCTGCTTTATACTCCTTGGGAATGTTCTCTCTCTCTCTCTCTCTCTCTCTCTGTGTCTCTGTGTGTGTGTGTGTGTGTGTGTGTGTGTGTGTGTGTGTGTGTGTGTGTGTGTGGTGGTTGTGGTGGTGGTGGTGGTGGTGGTGGTGGTGGTGTGTGTGTGTGTACACCTTAGGAAGTACCTCACGTTGCCTTATAATTATAATTTTATAATTATAATTTCTTACTCAGCATTTCCTATATGTTTCCTAGCCATAAACATTCCGTTTGCTCAGTCACTCACTAATTATTCTCCTCACGTTCTACATGACACAAATTCTTTTCCCACTTACCCTGTGAAAGATAGGTTCTCCCAAGACTTTTAGATTCCCTATCAACTAATTCACCCAAGAAAATATGTGCTGGTAGGATTAATTAGTATGAGAACTGGTGCTAATTCAAGTACAAAATCAAAATAAAAGAGGTATCTTTGCCTACCAAAAAAGGTAGTGAACTTTAGATACCATGTGTAGTCATGAAATTCCGTGTAAGGATCCCCACTCATTTCCTACCTACATTCTCAATATGCGTGTAAGTGTCTAATAAGATTGTCTTCTTTAAAGTATCTAGAAATGTATAACACTGAAGGAAACTATTGAGAATTCCTTCTGATGCATTTAGTTTTAGGTGGTGTGAAGATCAATATACTGGTTGAGTGAATTGTCCATATAATGCTAAAGATTTTCCATCATGCATTTCTTATGTTAATATTTAGTTTTGCTAATGTAGTGAAAAGGCTGCCCTGAAGACCGAGTGTGGGGCTCTTATACCGCACTAGAGTGATGGCAGAACACTTTTCTCTGTTACTAAAATTAAAGTGTCTTATTACAGTGTATTTATGTCATGAGTGTTCTTAGGAAAGTGGAATTTTTATATTGTCATTAAGGTGAATATTAAAATGATACAGTGACAAAATATAGATTTTTATATTTCTTTACGATGGATAAATTTTAGTGTAAAATACATGTCTTAGAACAGAAGGATGTACATTGAAGCCCGTGACTTTAAAAGCAAGGCCCTGGGGTTTGAAAGTAGTAGCTTACGTTTCCTTAATTCTGAGCAGACTTGCTACAGATATAGCAAGAGTTTCCAACAGAGTATTATATCCCTCACAAATTATATTCATGAATAAAACCATGTGTCTGATTGCTGAGATCTCAAAGGAGAGATCTGAAGTGGTATTATCCTCTGGTGTGTGTGTGTGTGTGTGTGTGTGTGTGTATACACATAATATATACATATACATGGTCATTATCTATTATTGCCATTCATTCCTTTGGGGGAACTGGTGATCACTTTTTGGTGATTTGACATCCATCTGCTAGGTTTGTCTTTCTTTCTTCTTTCCTTTCTTCCTTCCTTCCTTCCTTTCTTTCTTTTTCCTTTCTTCCTTCCTTCCTTTCTTCCTTCCTTCCTTCCTTCCTTCCTTCCTTCCTTCCTTCCTTCCTTTCTTCCTTTCTTTTTGAAGCTTTAAAGCATAGAAAATTTTCCTTCGAATATCTGCCAAGAACAGTCGGTCAGACTTGTGCCGTGGTTTTTCTCATTCAGCAGGTCCTAAGCGGGCATTGAGGATATGCATCTCTTATGATGCTGTGGATACTGTGAATCTTTCAGGTAATTCTATGCCACAGTCCACAGACAAGAACTGAAGAAAGACTAAGACAGGCTAGTCATGTAATGTTCTCTGTCCGTAGGGTCCTCTAGTTTCCTCAGTATGCTCTATGTTACCTCAGAAGAACATATCACATACTGAGGATTTGACACCAGAACGTTGAAATATGGGTGCCTATTGGATAGAAACCAAAATTTAAACAGTGGTATGTTGTGGTCAAAAGCTCATTGATATTTTTGATAAGTGTGTAGATAAATAAAGCAATATGTTGTTTTCTTTGTAAAGAAAAAGCGAGGTGGAAATCAGAAGTTCTCTCTTCACCCGGACATCATTTCAGTCCTCAGCTTGCAGGCTGCATACCTTGGCCTCCAGGAAGTCTTCTTCACCTTTTTTCCTGCTCATGGCATTTTATATATATGAATGCTACTAAGTTTTGCTAATTTTCTTTTAAAAATATACTTTCTTAAGCAATTGTCTGTACTAAACATTTATTCTTTGAGAGAAAAGGTCATTTCTTATTCATCTTTGGACAATGATGGTTTGACCAGAATCATGTGAGGTGGGGGTTGTACCCAATAAAGTTTTGTTAAATAAAAATAAATGTGGTTAATACATGATGGATGACATGTGCAAAGGGAGGTAAGGGAACGTCACATCCTGGCCAGTGTGTTTGTGTTTGGTGGAAGTTATTATCACTATAATCCTTGACTCTTTTAAAGGAAGTCTCCACACTCTTGCCACTTGTCCAGAAAATTACAAATAAAATTCTCAAGGGGATAAAAGGTGATAGACTGGAAAATTTCAACTCTAGTTGGGAAGACGGCAGAAGGGAATCACATCTAATGTTGAAAATTCATTGAATGTGTGCATGGAAGAAGGCGTATTCATTTAACAGTCAAGTAAGATAACTCAGAAATGGATATAACCATGGGGATTTAAAAAGTGTCAACAGTATTTTTAAAGAAAATACTACTTGGCATAAAGATCAAGAAAGGATGAACTCATCACCTATATTCATTTTTATATCCCCTTTTAAATCCTAAGCCAACCTAAAAGAGTTCATAGTAAACCAGATACCTGAATTTACCTTGTTCCTTCTCTAATCATCAGGGTCTTTCAAAATTATCCAAAGCTGCCTTGTTAAAACATTTATGCAGCATGTCTTATCTCCAACTAGATGGAAAGGTCCTTGGCAGTACATATCCAGAAAGCCGCACAGCATACTGCTTCTCACCAAATAGAATTGGCTGCTAGAAGTCCTGTGGAGAGAGAGATGCTAAGAGCGTGTCTGGGCTTGGTGGGAAAGTACACAATGGTGGCGAGGTGCATCCCAAATATACTATTGTCACTTGTTTTGTAGCTCCACTTGCAATAGATGATTAGGCTCAGTGAAGGAACATTGAGGCGATTAATGAGTGAGATATAATGAATATTTAAATTGGATTAGAATTTTTCTATGGAACTTACTTAAAATTTATGGTTTTTAAGAAGTTCAAATATAAGTTAGAATCATTTATACTTAATCTTACATATGTTATATATGTATATTGTGTATAATAATATATAAAATACATAAAGTACATACACATAATACTAATGAGCTAATGAGAATGTATATCTAAGTTTTAAAAATACGCCTTTCGCTATGTTCTGAAGCTTTAATGGTCTCCAAAACTTCAGAGTTGATTGCTTGCTCCTCAGATATGGAGGGGCTTGGTGATTTTGGAACCTGGTGAGGTGTTAGGAAGGAGAGCTTCCTGGAAAGCAGGTTGGACACTGTAAGCATGCCCCTCTAGAGATCCTGAGATCCCCATGCATTCCTCTGCTTTTGTTTCCTGGGCACCATGAATTCAGCAGCTTCTGTCACGTGTTCCCAATGGCCAGAGGCCCAGTGACAGTGAAGTGACTAAGACCTCTAAAGATGTCAGGCAAGGGAAATCTCTTCTTTCTTCTACAGGATTCTCCCAGTTATTATGTCACAAATACCTAATAGTTCCCTTCCAAAGTAGTCTGGATTTTTGGGCCCAAAATAGAATTATTCCATCCTTCTTGTGTTCCTTCGTTAAGAAAATTGACTCCGCAATCATAATAATTTAACACTGAGGCTGCAGATTATGTTTTTCTTTAAGTACGGAATTTTTATTGGGAAGCAAGCAATATGAAGTATCTTTCAATTGAGAAATTGATGTTATAATTATAGACTGTCAGGGATTAAAACTTGAATGAATATCATATCTTTCATATTATTTCTGTATTCATGTAGGCATTCACCTCTTCATCAAGCTTGAATCCATCCACTTTATATCTCTTAAACACGGGATGGTATTCGACTAGGAATGCAATGCTTAATTCTTTTACTTTCCTTCAGTAAAATTAATCCAAATTGCTCTTGCAGCAGTAATACCTTATTTTTTATTCATTTTCAGTAATGAAAATGCCTGGTTCTTACAGATTTCAATAATGGCTCAGTTAAAATATGTATGGAATATGCCTTTAACTGTCTTCTCCTCACAGGTAGGAAAGGCCTGTCTGTTCTCCAGCTTGAACTTCCAAACTCTGCAATTTTCAGGTCTGTAGCGCCTCTATAATGGAGGCCTTCAGTGTTTTAGCTTCTTCAGGATGGTTTACTTGTACTTCCTTCTCTTCATTACCTTCATCCATAAAACTGCGATTCCAATTTTTATTCAGTACATTTTATCTCTATGCCAACATCTTCTGTCTGTGTGTGCCAACTACTACATCTTATGTGTGTATGTACTTGGGTGTGTGTACATGTACATATATCCCACATATGTGTATAGACTCTATGCATCCTACCTGTAAGAAATTAATGAGCTAAATTTGATAAACAGATAATTCAACTCCAATAAAAGTGTTATTGAAATAAGATAATTTCTAACCCTGTGATTTTTATTGGTTGTGTCTCTCAGTGTTTATTCTAATGTTAGCACCATCTCGACTTTTGAGTATTTTTCTCAGTTCCTAGTTCAATCTTTCTCTTTATTGTGTTTCACCGCACTCTCTTATTAATGCTCAGCTCCCGTAAGTTGGTACCTTTCAGTCTTGCTTTACAAACAATACACTTTCCTTGGAGAGGTGGCAATAGCTGAAACAAGGCACTAAAGCAAACCTAAAATCGGGATGTTTTTGCCTTCTAGGATCTAGATAAATTTATATACTCAAACTACGACTGAGCTGTTGGGAGAGATACGTAAGTTGAGACAGGCTGGCTGACTCTGTTTAAGATTATACTAGGCAAAAATTGTTAACTCATCAGTTTTATCTCGTGTCTCCTCTTACACAAGATCTATCCTACGTGAGCAATCAGACATCATTCCTTCCTCTTTCTACACCATCCCATCATATTCTGTGATATTATGGCACATCATGGTGTATCAGGATGTTTCTTGTTATTACTGCTCTGTACCTTACTGAGTTTTGGGGCGGAAGGTGTCAGATCAAAGCTATTCGCCTCGTTTAGTGTTTGTGTCATTGGACAAAGAATGGATTAAGTACTGGTCATTTGTTCTATTTCAACTCTATTGCCTTTATAGCTAATAGAAATTCTTCCAAAGTATTGCAATAAATTCTTCTTTGTTTCAGTTTTAATATATTCAACTGTCTGAATATGTCTCTTTTTCACTCCTGGTATAGTAAGTATACCTTACTTTTATAACTATTTATCTTTGGTAAAACTAGATTTTAGGCTCTGTGAAAGTATTCACACTTGCTCCTTCTTGAGAGCTCTGACAGTGGTCTCTCAACCTCTCTCAGCTAACTCCACTAGCCTCCAACATCAGCTTCTCCAGCGTCACTTAGTTCCCATGGCTTGCTAATACTTTCCCCAAAAACTCTGGGAGTAGAGATTGCTCTACACCGACCATCTACTCTGTGGCTGGCTCTGTCAACTGCCACCAGCCACCCCGCAGCTGTGCTTTCTCTGGATGGAAAACACCAGACAACTTAATATTTACAATCAGCCAAATGATACAACCACTGGGTGTGGAATCTACTCTCCTAAACTCATCAGCTATCCTATATTGGAATTCATCTGGTGGCTGAGGACACCACCAAGTCTATTGGCCCCCAGGACCACATAGTGTCTGTGTCCTCTGCTCCACAGCCTGGCCAAAATGTCCTTTGTCTATGTCTTCTCCTCCTCTTCCTCCTCAGACCCGGAAAACCTACCTCTATATCTTCGCCCAGTACCCAGCAATTGGGGAATCTAATTTATTTACCCAATCAAGAAATTAGTGAATCTCTCCCTACATAAGCTATGTTTTTTGTCTTGTTTGTCATTGTTTCTTAGCATAGTGTAGATGTGTCATATACTTTCTGAAGAAATAAATGAAGAAAACACACATTGAGTATTACTATAAAGTTTTGAAAGAATGAGCTCGGGATAGCTAGCCACATGTCATTGCGTTAAATAAATTATGTCATCAACATTCTGACATCATCAAAATAATTTTTATCACTAATGCCCTCTTTTAAGCTATATTTTAATTCAATCTATTATATACCTATATATGTCATAGATTCTGATTAAGCAGCGATGTCAATATTTAAACTGCTACGAGGGACTAGAATGACAGTTCAGCTTTAAGACCACTTGCTACTCCTGCAGAGGTCATGCCTTTCATTTCTAGCACATTTTGTCTCAAAACAGTATGTAACTCCAGTTCTAGGGTATCTGGCACCCCTTTCTAACCTCTGTAGGCAACACACACACACACACACACACCTGGTGAACATATAGGCATGAAGGTAAATCATCTATATGGCAAATAGAATAAAAGTTAAAAAACAAAACTGGTGAAAAGGAAATGATATGGGTAAATATGAAGCAAGTTGTATGCAGTTAACCAGAGGAAGGGGGAAAGAGACAAGGATGCTCTTAAGAGAGGGTGTGCTGTCTGGGGTTTCCATCCCAATTTGTGCCCATATGTGTCTTCTCTAATTAGGGAACTTCCTTTTCGGGGCTCTTTAAAGCATTGTTCTGCTTTCTTTTTTCATTGTTTCCTTGTGACATGGTACTAGATTGCTTAATGTCCTTTCAGCATATTCCCCATAAGCCCCTGTCCACTCCTGTTTCCACTCCTCCCCTCCCCGCTGGTCTCATTGGTTCCTCTAGGGAGTTTTGCTTTCCCTATCATGTCACATGACTGTGTGAGTATCTGGTTCATAAATGAGAGATCATGTGATGCGTGTCTTTATGACAGTGACTTAAGTCATTTAATAAACTTATCTCCAGTTTTGTAGACAACAGAATTTTGTCCTTTAGGGCTAAAAACCAACTCCACCGTATATAAGACACATTTTCTTTATCCATGTCTCTCCTGTTTGATCCCCAAGGTTGGGGGATAGCTCTCATAATTAATGCTTCCATAAGGATTGATGTACAAGGTCTGTTTTTACTCTTATCTTGTGCTTCTCCTCCCCCATCTATCCTTCCCTTTCACTATTTTGGGAGTATTATATCTTTTTCATATTCATTTCATTACTCTTTATTCATTCTTCCTTATTCATTTATTTGTCCCCTTTTCTAATTCATTTCCCACCATAAGAAATCACTTAAGGATTGCTGTCCATTCATCTTTCTACAATGATTTAACAATCATGAAAAGTGGGCTGACTATATTTATACTCCCCCATTTTCTTTCATTATTGTGTAAAAATGGATAAGAGGCAAAATCTTGTCCCAAGACATTTCATCATTGCTAAGTTGTAAGCATTTATAAATTCATCCATTTATTTCTTTATTAAAGGTACATAGTTGGATAACATGTTGAAGAAATTCAAAGAATGATATTAGAATATTTAAAAAATTTCTGTTGTTTATCAAGACAAGATATGTAACTACATTTCACATTGTTCCTATTGATTACCAAAGGGACAAGACTGGAGATGTGGAGGAATAAAAGATTCTTGTGTCCTGACATTGAACTTAGTTTCTTCAATGAAACGATATACTAACTTATAACCAAACAAATCTAACCAATCAAAATAGTTCCAAATATGATATTCAAGTTTTTGTAAGTTTACCTTATAGTTTTCAAATTTCTTCACAATGACTGCTCTTTATTATTTTATTTCTATTGATTTAATTTACTGCGTAATTTGATTTGAAACCACAAAAACTAGAAAAATATTTTCCCAAGATTACTGTATTATTCTACTACTATATTAATTCCAAAAGCATATTATTTAAACAAATTTCTTAAACCACACATCTAAACTCTTACTTAGGCATTTTATTAAAAATTTCAAATTAAACAATTTTTGGTGAAGAAGCTAACCATACTATTTAATCTTTAAAATTATCTGAAGTCAATGTTCATTGTTAGATACTTATCAATAGTAAATAGAATCTTTTTGTTATCCACTGACGTCTAAGCACCCAGTATTACTAAGCCCTGCGTAAAGGTATCACGATTCTATTGCTTACAGTTTCTTTCTTTCTATTCTCTTGAACGTGCAAGGTATATCTTGACATATTTAAGTTCTTAACAAGAAACCTCAGCTGAAATCCTCTCCCTTCCACCAAAGCTTTCACTTTTTAAAATCAATTTTACCAGAGATACTGAAATACAAACCTATGGCAATCGGGGAATACATCTGCAGGTTTTACTGGAGGTTAGGGGCAAAGAGCATTTCTCAGTAAATTTACTTGAATCTGAGAAATGCTGTTCCTTGTGTGACAGTGTCTAACCACTTGTCAGTTCTGAATGTTTCTCTGCCTTGGTCACGCCCCCCACCCTACTAGTAATGGCTAAAGAGTCAAGCAGACGGTGTTTGCTGCCTAAGTGACAGTATGCTGGTTTTCTTTAGTTTGGGGGATGATCTAGTCATGGCAAGTCAATTTGCAATGGCCCAGATCTATCAACTGTCTTTTGGTCCCATTCCAAATTCTGGGAGATCAGATGATGACAGCCAGTGTATGTGAACTTCAGTATCTCAGAGACCCTAAAATTGAAAAGGTGTCATTAGCTTTTGAATTTTAGTCTTAGGACTGACCATACAGTGTCTATCGATTCCTTGAAAGATTGTTAGGTGTCTTGCTGAAGTGCTGTCCAGTTTGTTGGGAAGCTTTGTTATGTGAGAGGCAATATCCAAGAATGATGACAAAGAGAGAAGAGGTGGGGAAGGAAAACAGCAAAGCACATTGTTATAGTTAGAACATCTCAAATTCTTGGTAATATGGACCAGTTTGCTCTCTCTCTCTCTCTCTCTCTCTCTCTCTCTCTCTCTCTCTCTGTGTGTGTGTGTGTGTGTGTGTGTGTGTGTGTGTGTGCAGGGTTAGGAAAGATAATAGGAGCTTGTTTTAGTAAATTCATGAGTTATGGCAGATGAGCTCATTTTGTTCTTGATTTTGTCCAACATTTAAATTATTAGAGTAATTGAACAAGTGAAGGTCTTTTTATGTGCTTGCTTGTTTTGGTTTTGTTTTCAATTCAGTTTTGTTTTAGGGGATGATAGGCTCTCACTGTCCTCCAGGCTGACCTGAAAGTCAGTATGTAGCCTTGCATGTCAGGAAATAGTGACAATCTTGCCTCAGCCTTGGAAGCAGAATGACACAGACTCAAGCTGCCACTTCAAGCTAAGGCAAACACTTCACATTAAATTTAGCTATTGTTTTATTCAAATGGAATTTTGGATTACTACAAATAATAGTGAGATTGGTTGGTAAAAATATGTAATAGTCATTAAGATAATATCATTGAAATTAATATATCTGACTTTAGGGTGGATCAGAAATGAAAGAAACATAAGGAAGGTCTTGAAGATGCCAGAATACTTAGTTAAAATGGACACAACACAACACATACTCATACACTCATATGTCTGTGTGTATATACATATATACGCATACATATAAATATATACATATATACTATATATACACACATACATACAGTGTTTTGCCTGTATGTGTGTGTGCATGTGCATGTGCATGTGTGTGTGCGTATTTGTGTGTGTATATCATCATGGCACACATGTGGAGAGCAGAGAATAATTTTCAGGAGTCAATTCTCTTCTTCTATTGTGGAGCTTCTAGGATAGAACCCAGATTCTTACACTTGGCTGCAGGCCTCTTAGCTCCCAAGCCACGTCATTGGCCCACAATTTCCTCTTTAATTGTAGAAAAGGCACTTCTATGTCTAAAATTTAGAAAGAAAAGTACACAGAGAAGAAGAAGAAGAAATATTTGTCATGGTGGTTTGTATCATCATGCGTGCATCATGTGTGCATATACACATGCATACATGCCTATCTCTTTTCTATGTCATCCTATCAGCATTGACTTTCTGATGTGACCACCATATCTTTATCTCAGTTAGTATTAAAATTTCTTCGTTCAGCTTTTAAAAAATAATGTTTTTCTTCTAGAGCAACTTTCTAGACTTACAACCCCACAGATTCTTAGGTGAGCAGAGCATTTCCTTCCTTTCCTCCAGTTTCCTTAGTTACTGGTATCTTGAATTAGTATGTTGCACTTTTATTAAGGATTGGTGAGCCAATACTACTGAGGTATACTGATTCTGCATTGCTTGCAAAGTCTACAGTGTAGTAAGGTTCTCTTGTAAAGGTACTCATGTGGGGCTCAATGGATGCCAAACTGCATTTACCATTAAAGTAGTATACAGATTATTTTTCACTGGCCTAGCAACCCTTTTTTATTTTTTATTTTTTTCTCAACATAGGGTTTCTATGTGTAACCTGGCTATCCTAGAACTGGCTCTGCAGACCAGGCTGGCCTCAAATTTACTGTGATCAGATTGCTTCTGCCTCCCAAGAGCTGAGATAAGAGGCATGGACCACTACAATCTGGCATAATAATTTAAAAAATGTTGTTAAATATATTTTTCCCAGGAGTCCTGAGAATATTTCTTGGATGATAATGGCTGAGATATCCACTTTATAAATATGGGTTTTTAAAATAACTTTTATTCTTTTACAGTCCAGCCATTGCCCCCCTCCAAGTCCCCCTCTCATAGTTCCTTATTCCATTCTGCCTTCTCCTATTTCCAAGAGGATGCCCCTCCCCCCAAGCCTCCCTACTCCCTGTGATCTCTCTAGTGGGCTATGTATGTCTTCTCTCACTGAGGTCAGTCAAAGCAGTCCTCTGCTATACATGTGTTAGGGACCTCACACCAGCTCCTGTATGCTGCCTGGTTGGTTACTCAGTGTCTGAGAGATCTCAGGGTTAGGATTTCAACATAAGACCAGATGCACTGAATCTAACTGAAGATAAAGTGGGAAGGAATCTTGAAATCATTGGCATGTGGTGGCTGTTCCTAAAAAAGAACACCATTGGCTCACCAATGGCTCAGGCTCTAAAATCAAGAATTAATAATTTGGAACTCATGAAACTGAAAAGCTTCTGTAAGGCAAAAGACACAGTCAACAGAACAAACTGACAACCTAAAGATTTGGAAAAAACTTCACTAACCCAACATCTGATAGAGGGCTAGTATCCAAAATATAAAGAACTCAAGAAACTAACTTCCAAAAAAACCAAACAACCTAATCAAAATACGGGTTATAGAGCTAAACAGAGTTCACACAGAGGAATCTCAATTGCTGAGAAGCACTTAAAGAAATGTTCAAAGTCTTAGTCATCAGGAAAATGCAAATCAAAATGACCCTGAGACTCCACCTTACACCAATCAGAATGGCTAAGATCAAAAACTGACAGCAGATGCTGGCCAGAATGTTGACAAAGAGAAACACTCCTCCATTGAGGTGGGATTGCAAACTGGTATAATCACTCTGGAAATTAATCTGGAGGTTCCTCAGAAAGTTGGAAATAGATCTACCCAAAGACCCAGCAATACCACTCTTGGGAATATACCCAAAAGAAGCTCAGTATGCTACAGGGACACATGCTCCACTATGTTCACAGTAGCCTTATTTGTAATAGCCAGAAGCTGGAAACAACCCAATTGTTCCACAACGGAAGAATGGCTACAGAAAATGTGATTCATTTGCACAATGGAATACTATTCCTATGTTAACAACAAGGACATCATGAGTTTTGTAGGCAAATGGATGGAACTAGAAAATATCATCCTGAGTAATTCAGACTTAAAAATTTGCTTTTAAAAATTTAGTTTTCTCCAAAACAGCCACATAACAGGTATTGAAACAGATGTTTGAGTTTTTATCTCCCTTTCTCATTGCTGATATATTAACAAATCATAATATTTTCTGTTAAAGAATATTTTATTTATGTTGACATTCCCTGGTTCTTGGTGATGTCAGTCATCCTTTTAATATGTGTTTGGATATTTGTGGGATTTCTTTTTAGTGTTTTTTTCCCTTGTAATTTGCATATGAGTTAGGGGCCGGTAAAATGTGATTTTCTTACTAATTTTGAGTGTTCTTTGATATTCTGTGTATTTGTTTCTTACTCTTAGCTATGTAACAAGTACTGTATTTCCATTTATTGATTCTTGGCTTCTGAAACTTAAGTCTCTGTTTAGAAGTTAAACTAAGACAGTGCCTGGAATATAAGTTATAGTAAAATAATATTATGGTATTGGAATGGGAGATGGAGACTGGGGAAAGGGGCTGTGTTATTTGCCTCCAATTTTTCAGGGCCCTGTGCTCATCAGGTGAGTGACTTCTGTTCACTTTCCTCACAAAATAAATTGGAAGCTCTTTCATTTCCTTCGTCAGCTGCCTGCAGGAAAAAAAATTCATTTCATTTGTCTGTCACCTAACCATGAATACTCTCTTATTCAGATCTCCTCATTCAGAGCTCTTGTCTTCCATGTTTGATGCTCAATAAAGGGCTGTGTACACTGATGGCTCTCTATAAATAATTGAAGGAGTAATCATTTGCATATACAGTGGTCTGTAATTGGTTGTGATATACTCACTAGTAATTTTGCATGAGGGATGCTCCAGTAAAATAAATTGTGCTTGTCTGTGTTTACTTTAGACAGGTAAAGTACCACAAGGCGTGCTGAATTTTTATAGCGAGTTTTAATTAGGTCATCCCGCTTGAGTTACCAAAATAACCTGCTCTTCCCAATAACGAGAATCAGATTTATTTTGAAATGAATATCAATGGCTCGTTCTCTACATTTCAAAATATGAACAAACTCTTCTCTGTAATATATGCAAGTTAAATATTTTGCATTCTAATCTAGTCAGGCTTCATGATTGATTCCTAGCCAAGTAGAGCCTCTTCCAAGTCAGAAACTAGAATTATTAAATTCAGGGCCCCACTGCACACCTTAGAAAAGACCTGTAACTCAGTGTTTGGGGAGACAGAAAGATAGAAGCCTCCTTCCTTCCTGGGATACTCTTTCTGGGCAAAAGCTGGTCCCATCTTACCTCTCTTTCACTTGTGGCTATATACATTCATGCTAGGAGAGCCCTACCTTTCAAATTAAGAAGGTGGGAAGTTTTGCCTTTTAAAACAACAAAACAAAACAAAACAAAAAAGAACAAAAAACAAACAAACCAAAACCAAACTGAACCAAAGCAAAGCAAAGCAAAGCAAACCAAACCAAACAAACCGAAGACTAAATTTACTCTTCCTTGGCAGGGGCAGCAGTAGGGCGGGGGTGAACCTTGACATTTTCAGATTGGTCAAAGTCAAAGCATAGAAAATAAGAGAGAAAAATGTAGATTATGATGGCTCTTGATTATGCTTTTTAGCATCTGGAAGGATTAAAAATATTCTTATCTTACCAGAAACAAAATCTCCTAAAGAAGAAAACATGGTATAGCTCAAAGGGCTAAGGAATTCACATGTGATGTGGTCTAGCCTTATCATCTCACAGGAAGAGGTATTTTTAGGTCTTTTGTTTATGTATAAGGCAGTGTCCATACACAGAGGAACCGTGGAATGGACTAGTGTCTTCACAGTGTAGCACTCCCAATAGTTCACCATGAGATTCTATTCTTGTCAATGACACATTACCCTAGACAAGTGTTTTTTAAACCTTCCTAATGATTATAACCTTGAATACAGTTTCACATGTGGTGACCCCTCCAACCATAAAGTTACTTTTGTTGCCACTTCATAACTGTAATCTTGATACTTTTCAAATTTGTAATGAAAATATTTATGTTTTGGGATGGTCTTAGGTCTGCTGGTGGAAGGGTCGTTTACCTGCAAAGGGCTCGGTACCTACAGATTGAGAACCAATGTTGATTCCATAGACAAACTGCAGAGGACACAGCAGCCCTGTATCCATCCCACAAGCTGAAATGGAAGTGCACACATTTCCTCAAAATGTATTTTTTATTAATGGAAACATCGTATCAAGAGTCCCTAAGCTCTGCTGGAGTGATAACATCTCCATTTTATTCCATCCATGAGTTGAAGAAGGTTTTACACTTTGCCCAGGCCATGAAGCACTAGTTGAGTCCCCAAATATCCTATCTTTCTTCAAATTCTTTCTGGTAGAAATTTAAAAACTCAAATCAACAGATGATAGTTTCTTCTGGCCCTTATCCACATATTCTTTATTTTAGACAAACATAGCTCAAATAAAAATTTTAACTAGGTAAAACTGAACCCACCACTTTGTTGCTGTGTTAATCTCATCCTTCATAACCCCCTTAACTCTCTTTCGAGGTACTAGTAGAATTCTGGAACAGGACAGAGAGTGTCTCACTTCAAAATAACTACAGACAGAACCTTCCACCACCACCATCCCAACCTCCTTTGGCAAAGAACACACTAAGTTAGAGTCTTTGAATCCCAGACAGGTCAAAGGAAAAGCATTGCTTTGAATAGGAAGGTATGCATGACTGATGGCCCCCAGACTCCTCAGACCTCATTTAAGTCAGTCAAGTTCTCCGACATCTAATGATCTTGTAGACAATGGAATTTGAAACATGCTCATTAGACAGATTACAGAACTGGGCTGTGATGGGGAATTATTTGACAGGAGAAGAAAGGTAGCACTGCTGGGTAGACTCCAGGATGTCTATCCTGCCATTTTCCTTTTATTATGCAAGGTTTGTTTGCTTGCTTGCTTGTTGCTTTTGGTTTTGTCCATTTTTTTGGTTTGTTGTTGTCCCCCCACCCCCGCCATGTAGCACAGTTTCCATTGAGCTGTGAATGTTTTTGTTTTCATCTTACATGTTGCTTCTGTCTTCATCCCCAGCATCCCTAACTCCTCTGTGAATGCCAGGTTTGGTCTTCTCTTCTGTCACCCACACACTCCCTTTTAAAAATCTGAGCTGGGCTCTGCATGTGGGAACATCTCACACCATGTATAGGGGTTACAGTTCGGTTCCTGTCTCATTTCCACAGCTGTCATATTTCTATGGTCCAAGGCCAACTCCTGCTCTTTCTTTGCTTCTTGGGTCTCTGTCTGTGGATATCATTCAAAATATAAATGAATAAAGTGATTAATAAAAATGTCTTATGTACACACATACCACTCCCCCTCAAGTACCCTTCTCTTCCTCTGCGATTCTTGTGTGCATTGGGCATATCCTATCTTTGATTCATTCTTTCATATCTTTCTCTGATTTGTTACTTAGTCTGCCTCTCAATTAGAAGTCACTTTCAAACATGGCTGATTCCTTCTACAAACTAACCTTACCTTCATTGTTAAGGATTAACGATATGTACGAAGGGGATATCTGTATTCTAGTCAGATTATACTGTAATCCAGAGTGAATCTGCATTCTGGAAGGATCATATAAACTGTAAGAGTCCATGATTTACCCAAGAATGATATTCTGGATTCAAATAGTATGTAAATGCAATGAGTGTGTTATTTTGCAGATGTCCAGCACGCTGGGGTCTGCCATCTACAAAGATGGAGAGACCCTGCAGTGAGCTCATACACCCAATTTAATACACATTAGGGGAATTCTAGGGAGTGGTATCTTGGTTCTATCTTTAGGGACATTATAATCATTGCTGGGGCCCCAGGGGTTGAAACTTTTGCTGGGGAAGTCTGAAAACTGTTGTTGAGGAAGTCTGAAATTTGCTGCTGACCCATTGTCCTTGCCTAAGGCCAGGTGGCAGGACAGCTTCTGAGGCCTGGACTTGCCTGGACTTGCCCAGTTCTTGGAAACAGAGATTTAGGCCTAGTCTCCTGAATTGCCAATTTGAAACCTGTTATAAAGTTAACCTAGCCTTGTCAATATCTAGAAGGTCTTTGAATGTGATCCCTTGCCAAAGCAAAGTCATGTTGCTGCATTAACAAATCCTCTACCGAAACATAACTCATCTTGGTACAAAATACTGGGACTAACTTCGAATCTTTAGGTTCTAAGATTAAGCAATAAAAATCAGAAACCATGGAACGGACTTCAACCAAAAGGCATTGCTATCCCAAGTAGTTCACTTGTTTAGGGAAGGGATATGAGAGAAGGGTTGCTGAAATCAGGGTTAAATGCTTCACGACATTTCTCTGGGACTTTTCCTATGAGAACCTCACACTTCTGGTTGTCCCAGAGCCCAGGATTCACACAGGATGGATGGATCCCAGGCTCTAGGAGCCTGTGACTCAGCAGAGTTGCCCTCACCAGGCAGTCCATCAAGCTGTCAGACAGCTCTTACCTTTCAAACTACTTTCATCCTATGGGAAGAATCCTGGGGGGTTCTAATGGGCATAGCCTGAATCACAGGACTCCATGTACGGGATGCAGAAAGAGTAAGTTCAGGTTTAATTGTGTGAAAACCCAGAACACATGGATGGAAAATCCCTTTCCCAGCTTCAAGTTTTCTTTTATTCTGTGTGTGAGCATGTGCTCCAGTGTGTAGGTGCTCACAAGGCCAGAAGAGGGTGTCAGGTCCTCTGGAGCTGGCGTTATTGGTAGTTCTGAACTGCCCGCCATGGGGCTGGTAATCAAATGTGAGTCTTCAGAAAGAACAGCAAGCATGTGTAGACATGAAACCGTCTCTCCAGGCCCCCGATATTCTTCAATGTAGGGGAGGGGGTATTCAAGAGTTTCTGAAAATCTAAACGATAAAATATGTCCTGAAAAAAATAAATTTCCCTAAATAGGAGAATGATTAAATTGCTGTCTATAGAATGGATCAATAGAGGGCCAAGTAGAGACACTTTTCAAAAACATTTACTAATTAGCACAGTGCATGAAGAAAATACAAATTCAAGGATATATTGATACAAACTATAAATATAGAACTGCTGTAATTTTTAATGTTTATTTTTATTTTTGTGTATATTCAAGTGTCTGCCAAGACCCGAAAATGCTGTCTGAATCCTAAACGCTACAGTTACAGGCAGCTCTGAGTGTGTCTGCCGGGATCTCCCAGGACCTTCAGAAGAGCAGGAAGTATTCTAACATCAAGCTGTCTCTTCAGCGTTGGATTTATTCTTTATATATGAGTTCAGGAAAACTAGAAGTCAGCATAAAATTTCAAATAAGGTTGAGGGGTATGGCTTTAATTTTTTCATTTTTATTGAATTAATATACTTTTAAAAAATAGAAATACAAAAGTTTCTCGACTCTTACATGCTTACCTATAGACCCTAATAAGTCACCACTGTCTTCACCTGGACTGGTGAGACATAATAAATGTCTACCATTGATACTCAGTTTGTCCACAGCCAGTAAATCCTTGAAAGGGAAGGAAGGTCTATGTTGCTAGTCTACCTATATCCCTGTTTGCCAAACTCTTTTTCAAGTAAACATGCTTTGGAAATAAATTCTATATTGACCACTCTAAATCTTATGGCTTTCTCTTCCTCCCAGGACTGCACAGTGCAAATTGTGCTTGCCACAGTCTTGGTGCTCTGTGGAGAGAGTCCTCAGCCAGTCAGCAGCATCCTCTTCCCTGTCATATCCAGTGCCCGGGCTACCAGCCCAGGTTCCTGATGTACTAGTTGTGATGTACTAATCTCTAGTGGCTTACCTATGTCTCCAGCTCAAAAATCAAACATAAAACAAGAAAGAAAACAAAACAAAAATACAGAATCTTTTCCTGAGATACATTTTTAAATTCCCTCAGGTAATGAGAAGTATTTCTAATGCCTTTGGTCTCACTTTTTCTCTACTCATCCATTGGTTCTCATTTGTTAAAACGAACAAACAAGCAAGGAAAAAAAATAAAAACCTTTGTTTGGTGCATTACATATGTCTATCATTGATGTGACAAAATACTTTGCTGAAGGAACTAATGAGAGGAAGGGTTTAGTTTTTTTTAATAATATTATTTATTCTTTGAAGGTTCCATATATTTAAACAATGTAAACTAATAATATCCATTCACCACTACCTCTATCCAGCTCCACCTGGTGCTCCCAAAATATCTTTATCCCAGCTTTATACCCTCTTTTTTTATTACCACTAAAACCTCCCAAGTTCAATTAGTGTTGCCCACATGCACAAAGGTGTGTGACCATCACTGGGGCATCCACCAGCCACATCTATCCTCAGTAGCCATCAACTGCCAAGAGCTTCTCTGGTGGGGTAAGGCATCATGGGTCCTGCCGACATCCTTGCTGGATTTTTTACTGGCTTGTTCTTGTCCAGATCTTGCTCAAGTCATCACAGATGCTCTGTATTGTTGCTTGCAATAACCGTGTTGTCTCCAGAAGTTAGTATCTCACTGCTTTCCTCCCGTCTTCTGGCCTTTGCAGTCCGTCTGCCTCCTCTTTCAGGAAGTTTCCCAAACCTCGAATGAATAGAGATTGATGAAAATAGCCCATCCACAGCAAGGCACTGAGTTATTTATACTCAGAATTTTGAGCAGTTGAGTCAGTTCCTTAAAATGAAACTTTTGCTGACCAGTGTTGAGAGAAGCACAAACCTACAGGTAAAAACATAAGCATATAGAATGCAGTGTGTATATTTAGCAAAAGAAAAACAATAAGCTCTCTTTCCTCCAACCAGGGCTTTTGAGCAGGCTTATAGTACCCTCCTGTGGAACCAGAAAGGTACCCAACCAGAAGGTAATGGATCACCCCCCCCCGGCCCCCGGATCACTGATGTCAATATTTTACCCCTGGCTACATATTGTCAAATAATATGTAGGCTGATCTTGTACCATGCCAGGTTCAGCAATGCATGAGACCATTGGTATCTTTTCCTACCTAGAAGTCTACATAGTACCTTCTTGCAAACCAGGGAGAATTTTCTGGTGAGTTGAGAGAGTAAAATAAACCTCCCCTCTTACTCCATACTGCTATTCATCAATAGTCTAAGTTACTAGGGTTAGGTTTGGTATCTCTCCTGAAAGCATACATACATCTGTATATCCATAGGAACTTTCACCTGGATTCCTGGCAGGAAACTCAAGTACAGATTCCTTGACCTCTATTACACTTGTCCTTGTGACTTTTTTTCCTATCTGGACTGTCTCTCTTAGCATATGAACTTCTCTTGCAGCCTCTGAAAACTGAACATGGATGATCATCCTGTGACAGAGTAGGGACAGAGACTAGACTACAGTACCAAGATTGACACATGAAAGAAGCTAGTTGACATCAAGGCCTGAAAATCATTCCCTACCTGGACTATGTGTAATAAATGGAGCATGTCTGAGAAAAGATCAGGATGCATAAACACAGGAGGATCCAGTGCCCAGCCTATGAGTCAGGAGTTTTGTGACCTAGGGATTTAAGAATTCCTTTCCACAAATCAGTAGCCACTTCCATCTCAGAGGTCCCCCCCCCACTTCTTATTAAATTGTCTCTATTTCTAAGCACATGTCCCCGATACAATCTTTGTCCCAGGACAAAACAATCTGAGAACTTCAGCAGGTGTTCTCCAAACCCAGATCCATTCCTGTAACAATTCCATGTTTTCAAGGTCTTCAAAAAAAAAATGTGTTTTGCTAGTAGTATACTGATTTTCATCTCTGGTTTTCTGGAATGATCTCTGTAATAGTTACAAGGATTTCTTTACTTTTATTGTTTTGAAATAGTCTTTTAATTCTATTTTTACGTACATGAATGTTTGCCCATATGATTGTCGGTTTGCCATGTGCATGGTTAGTATCCAAGGAGGCAAGAAAAGAGAATTAGAGCATGAAGGAGTGGTGTCAAAGATAGTCGTGAACTAACACATGGGCGCTGGGAATAGAACCTAGTCTTTGGAAGAGTAACCAGTGCTCTCAACAACTAAGCCATCTCTCTAGCTTCTACTTTTTTATTTTATCCTTTTTTTTTTCTAAAAAAAAGAAAAAAAAACATTGCTGTGTGGGTCTGGAGACATATGAACAAGGAGATACACAAATAACTAAAAATAGGTCTCAAAATTATAAATATGAATAAGTAATATACCATCGAGAATTATACAAACATGCTGAAAAATTTAAGGTGTGTCACACAAAACTAATTTAACTTATTTCTGGAACTCAGTGTTTAAAGTATGATGGTAAACCAGAAGCATTCATTTTAGTTTCCCTACATAATTTCACTCTTAATAGCGGACTGTGGGCATCTTGGAGTCTTATCAAGTCCAGTAATGTGTGTCCTGATATTTACAGAACCTTTACTGGTAGCTACCTGTTACTCAGGAAACGGGGAAAAATGGGAGTCATTTCTACTGTGTTTTCACAGAAGGTTTTGAACTTGGCTCGGGTATTAACAACACATGCAGACCTTCAGCCAGAGCTCCGATGTGAGGTGATTTTTCCGTATTTACTGTTCTAGCTTTGAGTATTGTCAAAGAAGATTCAAGATTCCTTTGATTATATTTTTAGTAGGCATTTCAGCCCCAAAATTTCCTGTGGTGTTTTCCATGGCATATCATTTCCCTTTTTCTATCTTAAATTATTTTTTTCAGTCCAGTCCAGTGTTCTAGGAGCTAGGCCGGCCCCTTACCATGAAGCCAGCTGAGCTGGGCACCCCTCTGCTTGCCCAGCATGTGATGAACATCCACTTGCTGGTTGGGCGGGCATGCCCTCATCCAGCTGAGCTACAGACCTAGGGGAGCTGCTGTCCCCCTTCAGAGGGCAATGCTGCTGGGGCGATGGACCCTGACAGAGCACATGGCTCTACTGTCAGGCTCAGACTATGTCCTCCCTGCTATTAGAAGACAGACTAAGTGCTGGGGCATATTTTACTGAACAAGTTAAATATGTCTTCTGTGAGCACGCGCACTCTCCTCTCTCAAAACTTCGGCATATTGGTTTTACTCTCACCAAGAAAAGCAACATGTCTCTTGGCACACTCAAGCATATGTCTCCTCTGTCCAGGCACTTCCCTCTTACCTCCGTTTTCTCTCTTTATCTTACATGCAAGGAAAACAAAAACCAGAAAACAAAACAAACAGCCCCTCCCAAATAAAACAAAACACCCCCCCCCCCAAAAAAAACCTGCAGGTAAAGAAGGCATGAAACACATTTCTCTCTTTTCCTGCTCCCGGAGCATTAAATCCACAATTAGGAGGAAACAGCACTGCAAACCAGAACAAGTCTAATGTACATCCAGGTTATTTATGCTCAAGCACTTCTCAGTCCTCAGAGCTCAAGAGAGGTGGTGCATGCTGTGATACAGAGAGAGGACTCCGACTCTCCGATGCTGTTACGAAAATGGAGAGGAAAGGTGTGGAAGGACATGAGGAAGGGAGGGAGGGAAGGGGGACCGGGGGGGGGGGAAGGGAAGGAGGAAGAAGGTCTTCCTAGTAGAGAAGAGACAGAAAAGGGAGAGGGAGGAAAGAAAGGAGAAGGGCCAGTGGAAAGCATGCCCGGGGCTACCTGCAGAGCAGAGGCAGGAAAGGAAGCGAGTATTTGCTAAAGGTGCTTTTCACCGCTCCCCACCCCCTTGGTGGGAGTGATCCCTGCATACACACTCCAACCCCAGACAAAAGGAACAGGGCAGCTTTAGAGCCCTTGGAGCTGGGGGCTGAGGAGGCGAGGGAAGAGAGGCGCATGATTGATGGAGTTCTGGTTGGCTTATAAAGGGCAGCCGGGAGTGCAGGGAAATAATCAGGGAAAAGGGCGTCCCGTGCCGGCTTTCTCAGAGGGGCGAAATGAATCCTGCTCGTCTGCATTATTAAGTTGTCAGGCGGGCTGATGATGAAAATCTGAAGGTCAGGCATAACAAGAAGCACCTTATGGGGGGGTCACGACCTTTCTGGAAGTGCTACACTCATGTTTATCTGCACCTAACCCTTATCCACAATTCTTCATTTGATAAGAACATTGGGAGAAGGGGAGGCAGGGACATGGGTGGGGGGGTGGTGTCTCCTCATATGTATAAGCAGTGAGTGAAATTAGGCTTCTGGTGAAACTGATTGTGGAGGCTCAATTCACAGTGAAAGATAATAAACCAGAAGGACACACGAGGGATGCAGGCAGAAATTGTTCGCTACAGTGAAACTCAATAAAGGGAACAAGGGCTTCCCTAAATGACAAATTTGGTACAGCAGTGCTAAAATCAGGATTCTCCCTGGAATTTCAGCGGCTGCAATTCGTGCTTGGCAGTACCACTTTTTATTTACTTTGGAGATTTTAATGGCTTGCGGGCACTTTTTGAGGAATGTCTATTTCTTTATCTGCTGGTTTTAAACCAAAGACTGAAGGTGAAGGAGGATCAGACAGAAATAGTCTATTTGATTGGTAATTGTTTGTTTTCAGACTGGAATCGAAGTCATGGTTCTCAGGCATCTTGCTGGTGTGTGTTGGGGGTGCGAGTTTAGGTTTTTTTTTGTTTCTTTGGGTTTTTTTTTTTTTTTTTCCTTTGAGGGAATCTTTTGCCAGGTGTTCTCCATTTCTTGGGAACTGAGGAAGTGCTTGGGATTCTCAGCTGGGACTCATAGACCAAATCTCAAACTGACGACAAAAATAAACATATCACTTGTAAAAATAACACTGGAACAATTCGCAGTGACACTGCAGGCTCCCAGTGACACTGCCAAGCCCAGCTGTTTATCTCTGTTTGTGAGAAAGCATCCCTCAGATCTCGATTCTTTGGCAGCAATGTGAAAAACACAGCGTTTACACAAACATTGAGTTTTAAAGGTGGAAATCCATTTGAAAAGACACAGAAAGGGAAAAGTTGGGCAAATGCAGAAGGACTGAAAATCACTTCCATATATATATATACATATATGTATATATATACATACATATATATATATACATATATTTATACACACAACACACACACACACACACACACACACACACACGGCTTTTTTGGAAAGAACAGGAAAGTGTGTGCATAGCCCTTTAGCGTTCTTTCTGGGAAAACCTGATTTTTCTCCAGGACACCAGTGATGAACTCACCGGAAGACTGCTGCTCCAGAGTCTGACCCTCCAACTCTTATTTTTTTTTGGGGGGGGACATTTCAAACATTTTTCTTGGCTTCCTAGCGTTATCTTATAACCTTTATAAGCTCTCTATGAACTCATATGCAAAAGGACATTATCCCAAAGCGAAAGCTCACAGGAATAAATCTATCTTAGTCTGTTGATTCGATGCAGGAATGAAAATTCACATTTATAACTTGACCAAGGGCTGCTCTGGTGAACACCTGTAAGGACCACCTCTGTGGTTTCACCTAAGACGCATCCGCGTGTGTCTGAAATGAAATCTACCTCTGTGTGGCATCTACGTATGTAAAGCAGTTTAAAAGGTGGACTTGTAAAACAGCACTGGGTAAAAAAATGAAACGATACACAGCAGTAATATTTTACAAAAGCTTTATTCATTATTCCCTTCTTCTCCTCATTTTTTTTTCCCGAAGACAAAATAGGTTTATAATTAATGAGAGTGTCTGATTTGGTTAGGCTGACCTAGAAGCGGAGAGAACAAGAGAGTGAGGGAGCTCGAGAGCATACGCATGCGCTGTGGAGAATTGCTAGTGTGGCTAGTAGGCTGGAATACACAGGATGATTAACTTTTCATGGAAGGTAGGACAGGTGCTAAGAAAGAGATCCTGAAAACAGTACTTGCATTATTCTTTAGGGAGGAAGGTTTATTTTATTTTATTTTATTTTAAAGAATCCTTCTTGTACTTTAGTAGGACTAAGGTAAGAATACCATTCAGAATATATTCTACATTGTTTCGATCAGAAAATGTTAAATAAAATTCAAACAGATCTTTAAAAAGTTAAAGGGCGCCTTCCCAATACTTGTCTTTTCAGATGTTTCCATACAATTGGACAAAGTGTCTATAAGATTCAAAGATAGATTTTCACAATAACAGTTCCTTGTCAGCTACCTAGCACCCTCTTAACACAGCACAGCTGCTCTGTCATTACACACGGGGAAAGCAAACTTCTACTTTCCATCCATTTTACATAAAAATTTTTTTAAAAAGCCTTCTATTTCACTTTCAGTAAGAGTATTGGCATCTGTCCCCAGTAAAAGTTATATAAACATTTTAAATATGTATATTAAATAAGATTAGATCAAAGCATTCATCAATGAAATCAAATTATTGAAGATGATGCCATTGTGACATGGGACTTTTAGGAGTGTGAGGCTAGTCCTTCAACACCTATTGCCTGTCTCCTTTTTATTATGTGTTTCATATCTTGACTTAACCGGTGCCTGCTTGTTTGTATGGGGCCTGCACCTGTAATCCTAAGACATAGAGGGAAAGGGAAGACGATCATTGGCAGTTTGAGCCTGTCTGTTGTAGACAGTGAGTTCTAGGACAGTCAGGCGATCTCCCGCTCCCTCTCCTCCCCTCCTTTCCTTCCCCCCCCCCCCCCCCCCCCCCCCCTCCCTCCCTCTCCTTCCTCCTTCCCCCCCCCCTTTCTTCCCCCTCCCTTCTTTATGCCCTCTGCTCTCCTCCCTCCCCCTATCTCTGTTTCTCTCCCCGCTCTCATCTCTTTCCCACCCCTATTATTTATCTGGTGGTAGGGTCTTTCCAATTTCCTTTTGGAATCGTGTTTACTATGACGTGAACATGTTTACGTTTGGTCACTACATTTGAATGAAGAATAGGGTCCGCTCAGTCTGCTCGCACCTCGACATCCCCAGTGCTTTCCCTGGGTTAGTGGCACCCACCTTTTGAAGGAGCAGCAACACTGAAACCTTCCTCAATCATTCAAAACGACATTTTATTACTCGGTAGTTTTAAACAGTCACCTTTCTGTGTGTGCTTGTACGTGGAGTTTTTGTTTGTTGGTTGATTGTTTTGAGATGGAGTCCTTACCCTGGAGCTCACCAGTTGGCTAGACTAGATGTCAAGCAAGCAGTCTCTTCAGAGCTTTCCTTCTCTCCATCCGCTCTCCTATCCTCACTCACGTTGTCAGAGTTACAGGCGTCTTTGCCATGTTCAGATTTCTAAACGCGTGCTGAGGATACAACAACCTCAGGTCGTCCTGCTTGCATGATGTTCCCAACCATTACTTTACTGCAGTATTTTACTGTCCGGCCATGTCCCCACCCCACCTCCCAGTATGGTGTGATCTGGCTGTAAATTCTAGACATTTGACATTTGGGCTTCGTTTTATTTAGGAGAGAGCAACCGGCTCTCAATTACAAGGCTGTTTCCAGGTGCCTGCCATAGCCATCTTAGAGTTTTGTAGAAGAATTGAGAATGCATCACCATTCTCTGCTTATCCTTACCTTACCTGAGCAGCATGCATCAAAGCACAGTTGGGAGATGTTGGGGATGATTGCAATGGAAGCAGAAATTTCCAGAGGAAAGAGAACCTAAAACCATCATCTACAGGGTAACTAATAATTGGCTACCCCAGCAAACACCATGGCTCCCAACTAACCCGGAGCTCCATATCAATAATAAGAAATATTGACATTTTCTCCATGTGATGTTGAGAGAGAAGAATGTATTCCACTTTGTGTCGTGGCATATATATATCTATTATCAGCTGTGTTTTCTTTTCTGTTCTGTGCATACAACACCCCTCCCTGCAAACTTTACATATATTTTTAAAACTACTGGTAGGTAAATGCTGCCTTTCATAAAACTCTTTGCTTTATTTTCAACTCCATGAGAAAATGCTACATGACTTTTTTTTTCTTTCCGAGTGGCTGGCCCTGTTTTTTATGCATTCTTAATTTCATAGGCCAATCGATTCAAATCCATTTTAAATCTCAATGGGCTAGAACTTGGCATGTGTAGTGGTTGGCCAGGTGCAAGTGACTCTTCAAAATATGACAAAAGTCATGGCTGAAATATAGAGCGGCAAAAATGTTGGAGAGGTTTGCCAAGCTCCAGCCAAAGAAGGCTGAGTGCTATTAGCAAGGGGCAGAGGGGCAAGCCGAGGGCCAGAATGTGGGCATCCTGCCATTGGCAGAACAATCAATCTAACTTAAGACAAAATCAAAACAAAAACAAAACACAAAACAGAACACAGTGCTACTGTCTCATTTTTTTTCAAACTTTCAAAGAGATGGTCATTTTAATAAAGGTGATTCCAAGCAGTTAAAATTATAGAACCCAAATGAGTCCAGGAGGTGAAAATAAGACAATATTAATAATGACCTTATAGCCTGAGAGAACTGATATCTAGAATGTTTATTCCAGCAACACCCTAGAATTTCCACCCACAGAAAGCATCCCTATGGTACACATAGTTTATGTGCCCATGAGCAGACAGATGATGCAGAATAAGGGTGAACCATTTTCGAGTACATCTTTGATAATCCCAGAAGATTAAGCAGTCATTTCATGAAAGGGTTTTTACCATGCATTATTTTTTTTTTTACTATGCAGCATCCTTTGAAATAATGGGGACTGATTTCACAGACCCCTCACTTATTACGGATCCTGAGCCATGTTGCGGAGTGAAACCTTTTCTATCCTGCCACTGAAAAAGGCAGTAATTGGAGAAAGAGAAGAAGGTTCCCTCATGGAAGTCTCTCTTCCACAAATTGAAAGCTGGGAAGCAATTGAGCCAGGAAAACTCTGTGTGGGCCTGTGTGGTTTAGCAGCTGGGGCTTTGTGTCCCAATTTAGCTGACCTAAAATTTGCAGGCTCCCAGCTCCCAGAGCATCGGCTGTACCGCCATAGGTTTCCCCTTCATGGCCCTTGACTTACTCACTCAGACCACCTATCTCCTGATGAAAAGAACAATTGGATATCTACTGATGGTAGACCAGAAGTCCAGAAAGCACATGGAGAGACAGACAGCTCATTTGCTCAGTCTCAGGCAAGGACTTCGAAATGCCTTCCAGTTTTGAATTTCACAGAGTTTCGTTGTGTAAAGGCAAGGTTTAAAAAAAAAATCATAGACTGTTTTCCATGATTACAAACACAGTCTCTTCTGATAGAAAACATACTTAGTCTTTTGTCTCCAAAGTTACTCTACCTCTCATTGGTTGGTCAATAATCTCTTTGTTCCCTGAGAAAGGTTTATACTATCAAGCACTATGGCTTCAATATGGTGGCCATGGATGCTTGGTCCCTAGAGTGTGGCAGGGTTGAGAAGTGGTGAGGCTTTTGAAAATTCTAATATATTGACAAGGAGTTTTTTTTAAAGGGCATATTGCTCTCTGATATAATTAAGGGAGTTTTTGTGAGGCTCTAGATTGTCTCTTAAGACAAGTGTTATAAAAGAATAAGACTCAATGCTCCTTGAGCACTGGCTCCCTTACATCTCTTCCCATGGACATCTCGTTTTTTTCAACACTCCTGTCATTCCAATGTCATTGGTCACAAGGTCCTCACTAGAGTATAGATGATGCTGGCTTTATACCCTAGTGCCTCCAGAACTATCTAGTAAATAAACCTCTTTTTTTAATATAGTATAGTGACTGAAGTATTTGAATATAGTAAGAGTGACAGAGCATCTGCCACAGAGCATCTCTCTGACTTTTTTTCTACAATCCTTCATCTCAAGTTGAATCAGAATTCCTTGATGGGAGGGGGTAAACATTGACTCCTTAAGAATCAATGGTGAGAAAATGTATGCATTATCTAGAACAAATTCCACTTGCATTAAGTCAGGTACAGCCCTTGGACAGGAGTGTAACTTCAGCAGAAATGTACTTCTTTCTCCTTTAACTTTGGCACCATTAAGGTGACCTTCACCTTCTTCTCTCTTACCTGTGTCTCACAGTTTAGCACCCAACACCCATTAACAAAGTTTATTTGTATCATATACATCAGCAAGCCCAAACTCCAACCAGACAATACAGAGCTGAAGATCCTGGTGAGAAGCACGAATTTGCCAGCTACAACTGACAGCATCTCAGAACAATCAGCACAAGGCGAGCACTTTCCCTTCTATTCAATATAGGGAAACATTCCTACAGAGAAATATTTGAGGCAGTAGAATGTGTAGTTCCTCAGATCCTAGGATGATCTGAAGTACTATTTGGAGGAGACACACACACACATAGCACAGAGATTTCATGACAAACACAATCTTCGAGATTTGGGATGAAATATAGACAAACTGCTTTTTCGATTGCTGGATGCTTGGAGCCTTTTATCTGTGAATGTGCACCATGAATCTCTTGGAGATAAATAGCCTTTGTAGCATGTTTACAACTTCCAGGACTGCAGAACTCCTTAGGGGCAAGAACCAGTTAATTCCTTACAAAACCAGTACAACTCAGAACACTATTTGTTAGACACTGATAAAAATCCGGTCTGTTTACTAGAGAGATTCAAACGGGACTCTGATATTGCTTTAAATACATGGAGGTCAAACACACTGGACATTGGTTTCCTGAATTCGTAGGTATTGTGTTACATCGCAGTGTTTCTCCTGGTAGAGAAGTCTTCAGTGATGGGCAGTTTTAAACGGGAAGAAAAAATGCCAGTAACGTTTGTCCTGCTGTTTTCAGGAGGGACTGTGGCATGCACAGCCAGCCATAAGAGGAAGTCACCACATTATTTAACATAGATCACCCATCTCTCCTAGGCCAACCTGACATTCGATGACCACCAAAGTTCTTTCCATTCTCCAAGCAGGCTGCATGTCTCCATACCTTCTGCATGGACACACAGTGTTTGCACACTAAATATCCCTCTGATCTCTGCACTCTCTTAGATGTCTGTTCATTCTGGACCACATCCAATGTTCACCTTGTCTCATCACTGATTTGTTTCCCTTTGTCTTTTACCTACCAGTTTATAACGATGCTAACGCCAGGCATTGACTGTTGATTACTTTAACTCCTATTTCTTATGAATTTACTAGGGGCAACTTGCAGTGCCGAGCTTTGTATGCATGTCTGATGAGTGTGTAGTCTAGGTGATGTTGAAGATCTCTCATCCTCCCGACACATACCATGCCAACATCTCCTTCTCGATACTCTCTTTAACAATGGAGGAGGTTTGATAAACTTGATTGAAGTCTGTGGAATATATTAAGTGGTAAGGTTTACTACTTCAGGTTCTTCTATTGTGATACCCTAAACGTGCCTAACAATGATCCCAGTATTTTTATTGATCCTCTTTATTGAGTATTATATTTGGCTTTAAAAATCATACATAGATAGAGAATGATTCATGTTTCTGCGTGGCATACCTGAGGGCCAAAAGGTTTCTCTGGTTATAGGCAGCTTAGAAAAAAAAAGCAAACAAACAAAAAACAAAACAAAAAAAAAATGGAAATAAAACTAGATAAAAGAAAACAAACCCAAATAAGCTTCAGTATTCAGCTTTATCCTAAAGTAACAGAGATGCTATCCCTAATTTACACTAAATTGTTGCCAATTCATATCAGCACACTTTTTCCTGAGCATCTATTATTTGCTAAGTCCTGTGCAAGGCATCAAAGATACAGCTGAAGACAGCTCAGTGTACCCTAGGGGTGAGAGGAATAGATAACACACTCCACAAGATGTGGCGAGTTCTAAGACTGACGTTTGTACGGAATACAATAAAAGCTCACACAGAGTCAGTTGCGCTAACATGAAGCATTGAAAGCCTGAAAGAATCCTGCTCTTGAGCATATAGCTAGAGTTTCTTGCCTCTGTTTCTCTCCAAAGATAAGAAATTAACCTTCGGGTCTTTGCTGAAAAGCTGGTAAATGCCATTGTGTTTTTAATCATGAAAATCTGCATAGGCAGTTTCAGTGGCTTCTGGGTCTGGGTCTCCCAGGCAAGAAGGAAGAGAAGGACTAGTTTTTCTTTCAGCTGGAATCAATTTTTTTACTCCAGCCCATCTACTAGAATTAATTGTTTCGGAAGAACCTTAATTTTGCTGGAAAATCCAGAAAAGATTTTAGTTACAGCTTCAGATTATAAAGCAATTGTGTAATTAGTAATACATTTCTCATTCCTTTACTAAGTGGAGGAAAAAAGTACCACGTGTATTGCTTTAGTGTAAATCCTGACAGTGAAGATTTTTTTTCCCAGGGAATTATACCATTATACCATAAAAATGTCAAGGCATAAGTTTACTGTTCCCACTAATATTCTAAAATATTCTCTTAGGCTGACATCTCTGTCAATTAAAATTAAACAAAATTGCATTCTGCCATATACACTTTGAGGGGGAAGCTTTTGAGTTTATAGCTGCTCTTTGAATTGATTTTTAAGATAGCATCTGTAAAACTTGGCTCGAACAAGATGAGGTGGGATATATTTAAGGACCAGTCAATTTTAAAAAAATGTTTTTAAAGATCATAAATTGGCAGCTAGAATAGACTGCGCACACCTCTATCTTTCTCAGCTATTAAAATAAATCCAGTGATTCTTCTGCATTCAATCGCTGTGCTGACATAATTCAGTGCCCACGTGCTTCTGACTTGTTTTGGGTTTCCGATATTTTTACAGAGCAGAATATAAACAAGGAAGCTCGTGAGTGTGGCTTCCAGTTATTCCATCTGCAGAGATTTGGGAAGAGTGTTCCTCGGCGGTGTTTCCCACAGCCAAGCAAGCGAACGTGCTTTCTCACGGGACCACGATTCTCAGGACGGAGAGGCAAGGACAGTGTCCGCTCTGAGCACTCTTGGCAGGACGAAGCTGCCAATGAAGTCTTTGGGGAGATCATGCTATGTGATAGGAAGAGGAACAAAGCGAATCCCATCCCAGTCCCTCTGAAGGAACTTGAAATGTTGAGTCTTTGGGCTCGCCCCTTTGGCCACCAAAACCTTAATGTTTTTGCCAGGGAGTTTGAAGCAAGGATTATTTTATAATCCAGAGTCTCGCAGGCCACAGACGCGCCTCATTCTTTGTAAAGCACCTTTTGGAAATGGACTGTGCCTTTTTCGCGTCACCCAGTTGCCATTTAAGGGAAAGAGATAAAAATCGCAAGCAGCTGAAAAGGGTTTGTGCCCTTTCCAGAGAGTTCACAAATAATGCTGTGGCTTGGCCACCTTCTCGGATGATTTGGGGGTGGAGAGCACAGCAATATTGATCTTAATGGGAAGAGTTTGGTCCTGACAAGGCAGTGCTGCTTCTGACAGGAAGGCATTCTTTTGCTTTTTAAAGCCAGGGGCGGGATAGTTGGAGGACAGGCACAAGCAACAGTTGCTTGTTCTGAAGGATGGCACCTTCTTCCTCCTTTGCAGTTGTGGGTAAACTTAAAGTGGCTTCATGGTCGATTTAGCTACTCTGAGGCTCCTAGGTGAGCATGTAGGAAGGAAAACTGGCTAGTTTAAATTGTAAATAAAATAACGGATTGAAACCTCTGTGTTGCCCATGAGTATAGCAGCTGTTCTTACCCATTGGGTCACCAGTAGCAGTTGGTAGTTGTGGGCAACCAGAGGCAGTTAGATTTATAAGCTCCTCCCCTACCTTAGCCAATTCTCAATCTGTAAATAGCCCACAAACTTGATTTTACATAGGACAGCACTGCACAAGCACATGAAGTTCCTAACACAGTCACAGTGGTATTTTAGATGACTACTGATTAATTGTAGTATGTGTGGGGGGGGAGTGCATGCTTAAGTGTGATATACGGTTTATGTGGTAAGGAAAAATAAAATAATAAGCATGATAGGGATTATGGGAGCAGGAGACCACAGGAGAGTGTGTGAGGTGTGGTGTCAGATGGATGCTTCATAGACTATGCGACTTGTACAAGATCTGAGAAGTTCTCACCTGGACTCACCTGTGCCAGTTCCTAAGGACCCAGCCTTTGTAGATAAATTGAAAAGATCCATCCTTATTCTCCGTACTCTTCAGCCCTCTAACTCCATCCAAATGAGTTCCAGTTGAGTTGATTTTATCCTCAGCAGGTTCCTCATATCTAGGCCTGCTGTGTCTAACCCCCACGCCCACCTCCCCTCCCCTGCCAACCCACTATAATCTGGCTACCTACCATCATCTGTTAAACCCTACTATTTATCAGTGTGGTTACTCACAGCCTTGCAGATATGTTTCTATACAGACATAGACCATGTCCCATGCTTTCAATACACCCATCCCATTATTGTATTTTCCCAAAAAAAGCCAGAGTTTCACTGTTCTCACGAGGACACTTGGTCTGCAGAACCCTCCATTCCCTCTTTCCTTGACAAGCTTAGGCCTGTTCTCCCAGCAAAATTCTTATCAACCACCCTCTTTGTTCTAAGGAGGATCCGCCAAATTCACTCTCTAGTTCAAGAAGCATTTTCTGAACACATGGACACGTGCCTAAAGAGACAAAACAGAGGTGCTGCCAGCCCAGGAGCAGTGTTGGAAACAAAATGGTGTTTTCCAAGATCCTTAGAGAGAAAGGAAAGGCCATGAGGTCCTCCATCCAATGGCCAGCAACAGAACAACAGAAAGACATTAGTTCACACGCCATGAGTTTGAATGATGTGTTTTCCTTCTAACTTCAAGTTAAAATCAACTGGAAGACTAAACAACTGTCCAGCCTTCCTTTAACCGTCATAAACTGTGCAAGTCATTCCAAGCCTCTGGGTTTCTTTCAAGAATTCAAAGAGTTATATTACTTAAAATCAGATGCATGCTCTTTTTTGGCGTTTCGAGAAATGTGGCATGAGTTTCTGTGGTCAAGAGAGAAAGAGGTACTTTCCAAGTAAATAGATAATATTTATGAGGTTACTGCAGGTAAGAGGAACACTGGCTTTTCCAGAATATAGTAATTTATTCAGCACTTGCATATAAATATTATATACATATATCAAAATGTTTTATGGTGCTGTGGAGAAGTTCCTCTTCCAACCCTGGACCCACACTCTAGGTTCTTACCTGACCCTTACTATCAAAGTATATTAGTCAGGGTTCTCTAGAGTCAACTTATGGAATGTCTCTCTGTATTACGGGAATTTATTGTAATGACTTACAGTCTGTAGTCCAACTAACACAACAATGGGCAGCTGTGAATGGAAAGTTCAAAACTGTAATAGTTGCTCAGTCCTACCAGGCAAGTTGTTTCAGTAGGTCTTCTGTAGAAGCTGAAATCCTGAAGAAGTAGGTTCCAACAGATGTGCTGGCAAGTAATTGCAATCAGGCAAAGAAGAGTTAGTTTTCCTTCTTCTCATGCTCTTACACAGGCCTCCAGCAGACAGTATGGCCCTGATTGAAGATGTACCACCATGCTGGATTTGGAACTGCTTTATCCCAGGCTGGCCTTGAACTCAAATATCTGTTTGCCTCAGTCTCCTTGGATTAGAGGTATATACTACCTTGCCTGGACCTAAGCTTTTCATGACCACATGAGATCTCCATTTCAATATCTAGATCACAAGCCTGAGTCTTCCGACATCACAGTCTGGATCATAGGTGTGCCCTCCATTTCTGGATTGTAGTTCATTCATTCCAGATGTAGTCAAGTTGACAACCAGGAATAGTCATTACACCAACTGTCTGTATATTCGTTTCTTTCAGCTTTGGTAGTCAGTAATAGAGTTTTCAGCTCTAAGAAGATTTTGAAGACAAAAGAGTTGCCTAGTCAGAGTGCTACCTGGCAAATGATACACCTACTCACAGACCCAGGGAATTAAATCTTAATGATTGCTAATGGTTAAGCATTGACTACGTGACGAGTTATACTTTGACTGTACTCTTTATCAATGGTTCGCATATTGTGATCCAGTATCTGCCTGTCTAATTAGTAAATACCTCTCTGCCAGTTAATACCTTACAACCTAAGTGTTGATGCATTCAGAACCCTGAAATGACAAACCTCTATGCTTTCAGCATGAACTGAGCTAATAAAAGAAGACAACACTGAATACTTTAAGACTGCCACCTTGCTCTGACTGGTTCACCTTATTCCACAATGCTTGATGACTCCACATATTCTTCTTCCTTCCATGCAATTCTGTCACCTATGCTGGTCTTCTGATCCTCGCTTCACTTCCTGGTGACTAAACTATACCGAAGTAGGAGTTACCGCCATGTCTTCCAACAGCTTGTCAGACTGCTGCATAGTGGGAGAGTACAAGCAAACACTATGGGTGATACATTAGTTTCTATACATTAAAATTCACTAGTGTATGCATATTCCTAACTTTGTCCTCTGGATGCACTCATTTGACTCTGAATTTTTTAAAATTCCTTCAATTCACCGACTGTTGTTTGCCTCATACTCAGATCAGATTTAGCTAATAGTTTTGCCTATTTTGAGACATCTTTTTTTTAAATTTTTTTTGTCCATCATCTTGAATTATTTATTTGGTAAACAGCCAACTCTTGACATTCTCCATATGCTGGGTTGAGAACACAAATATCAGTGTGTTTATATCAACTTGAGATCTCTAAAAATGGACTTGGACCATAATGCTATTCTGAAATACACTGAGACTAAAATGTGTCTGTCTAGTTTGTGTTCTGAAAGAGCTCTTTAGAGGAAGCTGGTGTTCTTGCTGAGGACTATTTTTTATAGCTAGAGTAAGGTATGTTTAGTCCAGGCCGGAGCTAGTAACGTTGCTTAGCATGTCTTGTGTAGGACATACCTAGGGAGATCTCTGTGAGGATTAAAGAAGATTTGTTTATACATGTAGTTATGTATGCTTCGTAAACATAACACAGGTTTCTCTATTCAAGCAGTACTATACATGCCATCTGGGGTGACAATGGAGAAATTCAAGGAAAGAAAGCTCCCCAAACACATGTGGATGGGAGTTTCACTTCTCATTCAAGCATGTCTATGGTTTGGGCAGAGACCACCAACTTCAGTCACCTTACTCAGGAAGGCTGGGATGCTTTCCTTGTGAGCAAGTCCTGCCTTTCCCTCTTTCATTTCCACAGGATGCAGTAGTCCTCCCCACTCTAGTCTTCCCTCGAACCTTGAGTCCCAGTTGCTCTGAGCGTCCTCATGGCGTACTTGAGTGAAAGATGTCACCATCTCATTGCTTCATCCCCTTCACTACAGCCATGTTCAAATACGGGTGTGATCACCACCAGCGCAGCATGGAAGAAAGCTGACAAAAAACAAAAACAAAAACAAACAAACAAACAAACAAAACAGACCTGTTTTGAGGAGGTAAAGAAATTATGGATCTTGCCTCTTGTTTTGTTTTGTTTTTTTCTAGAAATTCTGATCTGAATATTCAGGGAATGTGCCCACCCTGTTCCAGAATGTGACAGAACCTGTTAGAGAGTCTAGGCAGGAGGTAATGAGAATGTGAGAGAAGGAACTACCAATATTTATTATCAGCTATACTTATGTACTGCAATGCTGGCTAGAGCTGTAAGTTTTCTTGGCTTACAAACTATGCTTCCTCAAGTAGTTACCTGGAAAGGTGAGGAACAGCTATTGGTTTGTAGTATATACTGGTACAGAAACACATGATGAGCTCTTCCACGATGTCATGAGTTTTGTTGTTGTTTCTAAGTGGTTTCTCCTTACTATAATTAAAAGACTTACCTACACTTATTAATATGTGGATAGGCATGGAAAAACAAATGCCATGGCTCAGATAAAATGAACATTCACATCTCTCATGGGATACTTCAGAGAGAGACGAAAATCTAGGGAGGCGGGTAGTTCTGCCTCAGCAGTTCGATGCGTCTTCTGTTGTTCTGTGCTGGCTTGCTGCTCAGCAAGTCATTCTTCAGAGCAATTCTCTACAGCAAAACTCTAGAGTATGCTGTCAAACCTGGCCAACCAGTTCTGAGTCTGTGTTAGAGCAGCCCACAGGAATGAGAAAAGAGGGGTCAGAGAGGACAAGGGGGAAAGCATGGAACTGTACATAGAAGACGTGGTTTACACACAAGTGGTGAAAACATCCACAAGATCACTGGTGCAAGGAAGGAAACATGGAGAGGAGGGCTCTCAGTCAAGTTGCCCTTTGCTAGCTGTAGTTCATGAGGGAGCAAGCCTATGGCTAATATAAAGAAAGCCAGAAGAGCGACAGATTAGAAACCTTACTATATTAGTGGCCTTGAAATATTATTATGGTAAGGCAGGTAGAAATGGGCAGTGAAGTTGTACAAGTCACAAGAATCAAGTTAGGCTAATCACAGGCTCCAGGTTATAAGCATGGCATCAGAATGACACTTGAATTCTGTTGTCCATAATCACAGCCTTGATGGATTATGGAAGGATACACAGGTAACCGGAGTGACACTGCAGTGGGTGCTTCACAGCCACAGTCACAGTCACAGTCACAGCCACAGTCACAGTCACATCACAGTCATCACACACACACACACACACACACACACACACACACACACACACACACAAGAGGAAGATGGGGATAATTACATGACGTGATCATGTGAAAGAACGGCAAAGGGAAATATACAGGCTGTGCCATGGATCAACTCACGTAGGCTGGTGTCATGAAAAGCTAACGGCTCTTCCAGGGAACTGATGGTGTGGTTCAGACTTGTGGGACATAAGGATTATTGAGGCTGACAAGGGGCGTGGCAAAAAAGAAAAGAAAAAGAAAAAGCTAGGAACTGTAGGAAGTAGTTATGATTCAAGAATGTGCCCCAAAGGTTCAGGTGTTGAAAGCTCGGTCTTCAGTGAGGAAGTAGACATCGAAGAGAGGGTGGTGATGGTCATGAAAGTGCTTCCCTGGAAAGGAACTAATGTAGCACTTGATGACTTCTCACCAGCATGTGGTAATTAAAGAATGTGACATACAGAACATCTTAGACTCCCACCCCAGCACCTAATCCCCCTTCCTCCCACACATGCCAGTACGATCCCCTTAAATAGGAAAGAAACTGATACCAGAACAAGTCCTTCCACATCTGTAATTGTGAGCTAAGAGAATTCTTTTTTTTTCCCCTCCTAAACCCCATCTTTGGGGATTTTGTTATAGTGACAGTGCAGTGGGCATGCGTGAGGGTATCCAGGTGAACTGGGCCTCCCTGGTCTTGCAAAGCGCACACTTACTCTGTTAGAGATAAGCATCTCTCCTTCTAAAGGCTATGGTAACAACCACATCAAGTAATTCAAGGTCAGGACACAGTAATGAGCCTTCTGAGAGCGAAAGTGCAATAACTGGTAGCATTTATTGCTATTATAATTAGTATTATTTCTAAATATATTGGAAGCTAAGGTATAGTCACATAAATATAGCCTCTCAGATGGCCGAAGAAACATCTAGGCATATTTTAATTCCTCTTATTTCTTTTTGCTGGGCATTTAGATACCCTGCGTGAATATGTGCAAAAGAGACTACATTCTATCCCCATCCACAGTGTCTAGGTGTACCTGGGATGGAGTTTCTACCCAGCAGCAACAATAAGTGAGAGAATATAAACAGGAGCTTCATACATGTACAGTTTGGAGCAGCTGCAAGTAATAGACGTCAGGAAAACAGGAGCTAAAGTAGCAGAGATTTCGTCATCTCTCCACTCAGAAACCCCAGAGGTAGATGATGCTTTGGTTAGGCAAGTATCTCTACCATGTCACTGAGATACAGCATTCTAGTCAACCTCCTTTAGTAGTGTCTCTCTTTTTATTTTTTTTTAATTTTTAATAATGAAAACAAAAATATATCTAACAGTGAAGCTTCTGGAAAGACCATTTGTTCTTCCCTGTCTTGTATTACTCCTCCAACTTGACCTTGGCCTCCCGCCTGGCCTTGTGTTTCAATGTTGCATCTCTGAACACATCCTCATTGACAACAGTTTTGTCCAAGGGGATGTCCACAGAGTACCTTGTGGGCATGAGGTGGTTGTAGTCATAAACTTTCATAAAGGACTTGATCTTGGATCGCTTGGTGATTTTCTTCTTGCCCACGGAAGCTGTCACTTTTTGAGGATAGCAGTCAATTCCAGTCACCAGGGCGTGGCTATAAGGGTGGTCTGAGGTACCATCATTATCAATATTCTTCACAATGACGGCTTTGAGTTCAGAGTAGCCTCCAGCCAGGACCAGCCCCACCTTCTCAGGTTTCAAGAACTTGCCCATTTTAACAGCAAGCAGCAGAAAGGAAAGAAGGACCTAGTCTTATCTCTTATTGTAACATAGCTGCTAGAGATCCAGCCACCTCAGACAAACCTAAGTTCATTCATGGCAGAACGTGAAGGGCAAATACTAAGGAATCTGTTCTTTTACTGATAGGCAAAACATTTTCAAGAAGTAACTTAACAGCTTTCCCCCTCGGGTTGTTTTCCACCTCTGGCTGTGAGCAACATTGGGGAATTCATCAAGACAACTGTGAGGGAGCTGGACTGTTACTGAGGGCTTGTGGTTGATCATGTTACTGCATTAGGAAGAAAGGAAGGAAGAAAGGAAGTTCATATTGGCTGTTGGGTGTGTACCTGGGACTGCTCATCATGGTGGCTTGGATATAATTTAAGGAGACAATATCTGGCTGATTTCCTAGGGCAGTATAAGAGCCAGCCTTGAATGAAGCATGCATGGAAGCAAAGTTCGGTTTTGCACTAGTGGAAAAATGGATCAGGTTTTAACCCAAACATTAAAGGAAAGAAATAGCAAAATATGTAAACAAATAAGCAAGCAAGTAAGTAACAAAAGAAAGCTGCCTTTGGAATGCTGTGAGATGCAGAATAGGCAATAGGCTGTCCTAGGCATGTAGTGAATGCCATGGGATAGCAAATCACTGTTGCAGGTTATGGCATGTAGAGTCAAACCTATTCTCAAATATGAATTCATGAGCTTAAAGGCCAAATAACTGCAAAGTATTGATAGACATCCGAATTAAAGCTTTCAGTCTAACAGTGTTCATGTTCTATTTGCTCTGTATTTTCTTCTTCCTGAAGATTTTGGCCTTGCTCCTTCACCTTCAGGATCAGCAGTTCACAACTGAATCATTTGAAACCATCCACAACAGAGTAAAGCACAGAATATCACTACCCGGGCTCAGAGAACGGGCTCCGTGCTGTGAGCTAAGGAGGCCAGCCAGCTCTGCAACCATGGGCTCAGCTGATTAAACTCACTAAGGTCCAGGCTCCTGGAGCAAAATCAGAAGTGTAATCTCCTGGCTGTGACCTGCTTTGGTGTTCCTGGCAAGGCAGATATATGTAGAAAAGTAGAAACACACATAGTTTTACCAAAAAAGTCAGGAAGAATATAGAATGTATGCATATATGTAATTCATACCTTTATATCCTTATGAATGAGTGGTGTGTGAAAAATAGATAAATATTCTGGTTGCTAATTTTGCATAAACACACCCATACATACATATACATATGTACACACATATACATACACATATACTTATATCAATGTTAGGTATTTTTAAATATAGATTTATTTTCTTTCCTAAACTGGAACTAAGACAGTCCAATGAAAATTGTTTGATAATCATCATCATGATTGGTAATATTATTGGGAAAAACTAAATTACTCTATAGTAGCTATAATTCCTACCTGTACTTTAACTGGCATGGGCTTCAATTTGAGTTTTAAACAGGAATCAATAGTGTCCCTTTTTGTTTGTTTGTTTTTGTTTTTCATTTGTTTTGCTTTTTTTCCCTTCAAAATTTGTTTAGAGTTAACTTGGAAAAAATTACCATTATGGAAAAATAATATATCAGGATATTAACTGATTATTTCCGGACTTGGAGACAATGGGTAAGTCTTGTCAACGTGTTAATTCTCGTGTGTATTTTCTACATTGTGTTCCTTAGTTACTCAATGAATAGGAAATGCAATTTAACACCATAAAATACATGTCATCTCGGATTCTTTCTACAGAAAACACTTGAATGTAACCAAATAAATCTTCAACCAACAATGTTTGTAATTACCAAAAAAGCATCTCAAATACAGAAAACACACAATCCACAATATTAAATGATATACCAGAACTAAAATGATTTAACAATTACTTTTAGCAATTATTTAATCCTTTAAATGCTTTATCCGTTCACCCAGTGAATCCAAGAAGACATCTCTGTAAATAATTCTAGGGAGATATTTGTAGAAACAAACAAACAAACAAAAAAATCCATTTGGAAAATCCTTTCCTTTATATTTTTCATCGGAAATGATAACCATTCGCTCGCCTTGCCTAGCAGACCTAGTTTCTGTTTCCACTGGACAAGCATTTAGCACATTTGGATCGTGAAATATATTCTCTAGGTTTCGTCTTTGCTGGCATTTCAGGAGATTTTTTTTGCATTCCGACTTCGTATAAATTGCAGAAACTCTTTTTGTCCTGGCTCTGAGGGTCCTTTGCCACCAATCTACTTTATGGTTCCCCCATCATTTAGAATGGCCTTATCTTGCAAGCATTTACCCAGACTCTCTAACTCTAACTTCAGGACCAGATTAAGTTTGCTTCTCAAAGCCATCCATCATCCGAGATATGTTTTTGTTAGTGTTTTCTTTTGTAAATCATTTTATTATTGTAAGCTTTCTCCGGCTTGCTGGCATGATAATAGGCTATATAAATGATTTTTGTCCTATATTTGTGTTGTATGTACTTTATTGTAATAGCACTCTCGGGTCAAAAGCAGCCAATATTATTCCGATTAATTCCTGTCTAGACACTCATAAATTGTCCCTTAATTTGCAGAGAGAAAGCGAAGTCATATGAAGCATAACCTTTCCTCGCTGCAGAAAGTGCACCTGGTATTTCCGGGCGAGAGGAGGCCCGCCTCCCTGCGTCCTTCAAAGCAGCAGGCCTCAGAGGATACAAGGATGAGCAGCTCTTTCTCTGTGCGTGCGGCCCAGGTAGCCAGCCAAGGCCTGCCAGTTGGCATGCTGTTCCTCAAAAGGAAAACACAAAGCCTAATCTCCCAACGCAGTTTCAGACAAACACTCATTTTATTTACTCATATTCATCTCCCTGGAAGGGGGAAAAAAAAGGAGGAGAAAATAGCTTGCTTAATCCCAATACTAACACAATATCGATTCACATTCATGTTCGGTATTTATTGACGTGCGTGGCATACAATGGGGGCTATCATTTAGGCTACTGTGTTCGAGGGAAGGCACAATCACATTGGAGAAGGAGATGAAGCACACGGTTTATACAGCCTTAATTTTATGTAATGTAAACCTTTCAAACATTGCACATGGGAGAGAAGATGCGTGGCCCTAGTGAAAAGCTGCGTGCATACCAAAAGGATTTATCTTAAAGCTAATTATGGCTTGCAGAGTGTCTGTCCCCAAAAGTAAGTCTGTTGTTATTTCCTAAACTTGTATGGTGAAATGAACTCCGTTGGCTTCGGCAGCAGCTTTCTGTCTATCCCATTAACCAGCCGTAAGTGCATTTGTGCTTGAAAGAAGAGCTTGGGGTTTTTGCTTTGTGACATCCAGTGTGAAGTGTTTTGAAATTCTGCAGGTGCTGTCCAGTGCTCTAGGCTAACTCTAGCCTATGCTGGAGAACACATCGAAGAGCAGTCAGCACGTAAGGATTGCTAGCATATGGCCCCTAGGAGAAGAAACAGATATAAAAGCACCACGTTCTTTGCTTGGGCCCCTTGGAGATTTTATTGCCTGGTGGCAGCTGTATTTAATAAAATATTAGTATCCACTTGAGGTTTAAAGGTGTAACACAATTCCATTTCAATATAACAGTTCCATAAATTCAAATATGAAACTTTCATAGAAGCACAATGCGGCTATAATTAAAGAAAACTTGGTATGCACCTTAGGAAAACCAAATGTGGGGCCTGCTGCATTTGTAGTGATCTTATAAAGGAGATTTGGGGCAATTGTTCTCATGTTTGAAAGTTAGAAGTGATTCTAGAGGCTTCTGTGACAGAGACTGGTGGTTCAATTTTTGTGTCTTTTGAAGTTATACCATTTCAATCTGATCTTCTCAGAGGCTGAGAATAAGTCCCCCCTTCTCCCATCATGCTTTCTCTATGCTTCTAAAAGGTTCTTTCCCAATCCCATCAAGTGTCCAAAGAGCTGGCAAAGTTACCAGATGCTCTAGGGCCCTTAGATTACACCACTCTTGTTTGCAAGTTTAAAGGCAGGTAATGCCTGCTTGAAAGCCTTAGTGCAGTCCCTGCTCTAGCATAGCCATGACCAAAGCAAGCAGAAACTTAAGTAGGAAATCCTAGACTTGGAGATAGTACTTGGGTTTGTTTCATTATCCCACAGAGACCTTGTCACCAGCATTGGGGTGCTATTGGGAGGTGATGGACTAGGAGGGAGGGCCCTAGTGGGGGAAGTAAGGTCACCGGAAGCAAAACTTTGAAATGAGGTTGCACCTCAGCTTCCTCCTTCCCTCTTTACTTACTGGACGTATGGTGCCTAGCATTTCTTGGCCACATGCTTTTGCCCTGAGGTGCTTCCTGCTTTTCTATAGATACAAAATGGAAAGGGTGCTGACCATGGACTGAGAACTCCAAAACCATGAGAAAGAATAAATCTTTTGTCTTTCTAACTTGATTTGCCTCAGATGTTTTGTTGCTGTAGTGGAAAGCTGACTAACACAAGTGGTCATTTTTATTAACAAGTTGCTTTAGGAGATATCCATTCATCCATCCATCCATCCATCCATCCATCGGTCTGTCCATCTGTCCATCTCTCCTTCCATCCATCTGTCTGTCTCTCTATCTCGCTATCACTCTGTCTCTCTATCTGTGTCTGTCTTCTGTCTATCTCTATCCCTATTATGTCTCTATATATCATCACTATCTGTCTGTCTGTCTGTCTATCTATCTATCTATCTATCTATCTATCTATCTATCTATCTGTCTGTCTGTCTGTCTGTCTGTCTGTCTCTATACCTATATCTAGAGAGAGAGAGAGTCTTTTTGAGAAGGAAGTTTGCACGTTTACAGAGATCCAACAACCAACCTAGAGGCCCAGCTGAAAAGACTGACATCGTTTGAAAGCCTCTTCTATGCCAGATGGAAGTCTATGAGTAAGGTTACAGAGCTCTCCCAAAGGCCACATCCAGCCTCTAGTGGAGTTCTGATCATCTAGGCTGGTATAATGAAGATGGCACTATATCACATGTGCCTCTTGTATCTCATGGTCTCTGAGATTTTTCATAGTCTTTTACCTGCCTAAGTACACCAAAGTCAGAGTAGACCATGACCCCTAGCAGAAGACATGGAGAGGACATGGAGGAGCTTCTGTGGGTATAAAGGGAAGTTGTTAGTCAGACCAAGGCAACAGACACTGTTGCTGCAGGGAGATCATGGGCAGGTTTAAAGAACAATGTCCCTGGGGCAATGAAGAAAATATGCAAGGAAGGAGAGAAAGTCAGCTCGGGAATCTTTTGATATAAACTCTGAGATGGGGTTTGGTAACTAAAGGCAACATCAGATGACATAAAGGTCAGATTTCTGGACGTGTTAGTGAAGTAAATCCTATGAACCCATGTCACTGCACTGGAGGAAAAACCAGAAGGATAATAGAAAATTAAATGTAAATCTGAAATCTGAACAGGACTTTAAGCATGAAACCAAGAGGAACAGATAACAGATGGAGAAACTGGTTTGAGGCGAAGGACGATGATGAGTTTTATGCTACTGTAGGGGAAGGTTCAGGCATGGTGCAGCATTCTGGAGGTGATTTGAAGTAGAGAAGGGGACTTGGATGGTAGAAAACTAAAGGTCATACAGTGGCTCTCTTGGGAAAATAAAAGTTCCATACAAGGAAGAAAGGGCCAAGATGGTGGTCCTTGTTTCTCTGGGCCACCAACATTGAGTTCAGGAGTATAAACAAACCTGAGGCTAATTAGGAAATGTTCCTGATGTGGTGTAAAATCAGGAGTGAGAGCCCCCAGTACAGCTTCATCCTGCTAGGCAGCAGGGTTTCTGGAAGAAGGGACCTTGGCCAACTGCACCTTCCTGTCTTTTCACAGGGGTCTTCTTTCCTGTTCCTCATCTGCGAACCGAGCCCCTGCTGAGGCGACTGCCAGTGCTGTTCTCTTCTGAGCACGCAGTCCTTTTGTTTTGAGTTGCATTTCATTCCTGTTGTGTGTCGACTTGATGATAATGTTCTAAGTGACCTCGAGGCTGATTTATTTTTCTGGGAATGCTATGATAAGCCCTGGAGCTCAGGAAATAAGACTTGAGAAGTTCAGCATTTAAATCAAGATGAACTTTAAAATGTAGAATCTGAACTAAATTTGGATCTCTAATCCTAAGGAAAGGAGAATCATACAACCCAAGCAGGTCAGATTGTGTTTGGGGCAAACTTCTCCAAACACAGGTCAGAAGCAGATGCTCCTGTTGCTATGGCAACTTCTGAGCTGGTGTGTGCTTGCTTGTTCTTCTCTCTCTCTCTCTCTCTCTCTCCTCTCTCTCCTCCCTCCCTCCCCTCCCCCTCCCTCTCCCTCCTCCTCTCCCTCTCCTCTCTCCCTCTCCCCTTTCTCCTCCTTCTCCTCCTTCTTCATTCTCCTCTTACCTTCCCTCCCCCTCCTCCCACTCCCCCCCCTCCCCCTTTCTCCCCCCTCCCTCCTCTTTTTTCTCCCCTACTTCTTTCTGTTTATTCTATCTCATTTCTTCAGTTCCTAAGTCAGATAAAGGCCGCTAAAAATATTCAGTGTTCTTTCTTCTAGGAGGTCGAAGGAAAATGCACACCAAAAATTATGTTGGAGCCTGTGATTTTTTCATATCTATTAAGACATGATGGAATTATTTAATTACCTCTGCTCGCAAGTTGACGGACAAGCGTCCTCCTATCATATTGCAGATCTGCAAATAGGATTATTTACATCCAATCTAAGGAGTGCTGACTGGTGTTGTTGGAAGCTAAAGCTGTATCAGCATTTAAATTCCCACTTTTCTGGGCAAAAACCCAACTGAATGATTCAATTAAACTCGTTATGTTATATATTATCCAGAAGTTCACAATATAAAGTGATCCTCCAGCCTGAACCCCTGCCTTTATGATTGCAATTTGGTAAGCAAGACAATTTCCAAGGACTATTTTACTTGAACTGCAATGAAAACGTCAGGCCATAACACACTTTTTGATGCAGGTTTTATGAACGGCACTCCAGAATCAACCATTATTTCAAGCACATGCAATAAATAACCTTCATTATTCATCAGAGAGTAAATATGCATTTGTGTTTGCAAATATGGCTGGCGGCTTCCTGAGGAAAGCAGCCAGCAGCCAGCAGCTCCTTCAGCCATTTAGGGAGATAACGAATGGACGCCAGCCTCTTTAATTGCTACAGACCACCCTCGTAATTTCTGAGAGATGAGCAACTCCTTTACAGCACAGCCTTTGGGCAGTGTTCTCTGCACGCTGCCCACTCGCCTTGATAGTGTGGCTCTGTAGGCATTCAACTTACATACATACATACATACATACATACATACATACATACATACATACATACGCACATACACACATGCATACATACATACATGTATACATATACACATACACTTACACATATGTGTGTGTGTGTGTGTGTGTGTGTGTGTGTTTACGTATTACCACTGTTACACCCTACCCAGTCCTGTGGAGAAATTCCCCCACCCCTGGGATTTTTAAGAAATTCTCTTCTTTGTACTTTGAAACGTTCAAATAAGTTCAATGAGTTCAATAAGCTCATTTAAATAGGATTAATATAGTCTGTAATTTGGCATTCTTTAGACCTGTGTTTGCAATGTCAGAGAATCTCTATTTTCTGTTTTGGGGAGATGGAGAGGAGGATTAAACACTTGCTGCTCAAAGTGAGGGCCACAGTAGGGGGTATCTTGAACCCATGTCAAAGCAGAGCAGGCATAACAGCCCACAGCTAATACCAGCACCTGGGATCAAGACAGAGGGACTCCCTGGGGTAAGCTGGCTGGCTCAACTGGACAGAATTGGTGAGCTCGTTTTAGGAAGAGACCATCCTTATATAAAGTAGAGTGAGTGACCTTCCGATGCCAACTCTGGGCACACATAGTATGCACACACACACACACACACAGACACGCGCACACACACCCATGCACATACTCACACACTCACATCTGAACACATTTGTACATCCACCACACATGAAACCATGTATATACACAAACATAGCAGATGCATATTCCTTTTCGGAAAAAAAGAAAAAGGAAAAACAATTTTATTTTTATAACACTATTATCTTTCATTTGTTATTTCTTATGGTTCTTTCGATCTCTCAAAACAGAGGACAAAACTATTTTACAGCTGTTCTTATATGTATGTGGGACGATATGATATATGTGATATTTAAGCTTAAGGCTCTCTGATGTCCAGTGAAGCCATTTTGTATGGCATCCTTTTGGCATGGGTCAGGGGACACAAATCTCTGCTCCTCTCCACCTCCTCCAGGCCTCTTCAATGACTCAGTACCAACTGGATTAATTTTGTTGCTGCCTGCCGTGACATATAGAGACATCCTTGTCTCCTATCTATGATTCTGGAACTTAATTATAGGCAATCAGTTTGTTTGTTTGTCAATGTATTTGTCCATAAAACTTATTGCATGCTTATACCTGGATTATGTGTGTCAACTAGCATGCTCTCTGCTGCCGTGCTTGTGATACGTATTTAAATAAGTCTGTAATAGACTGAATGGCAAACACTGTCATCTCCCATTTCTCGTTCCAAAGCTGCATCTTCTGATGTGATGGCACTCCCCGGAGAGCTCACTCCCATGACAACCAGCACACTGCTTTGACCATAGCCTTAGTCAGATCCTGAAGTTGGTACATTCATGACCAGTGACCTCTTAATGACCCGCCTTATAATACTATTAAGATGGCAGGTCGAGGGGGTACACGTTTGGATGGGACATTTTTACCCTAGCAGGAGTAAATTGGTGTTAGATGAAGTCGTCAGGCTGAGGGTGGTGTGTGTGGTGGCACAGAGCAAAGACAACTGTGCGTCATGAAGAGGGGGTCTAGGTTGATGTTTAATGACTCCAGAGAAACTGTATTGCTGTTGCTACGAAGCATGAGGAGAACACAGTAAACTGCACTGGCTCTTTCAGTGCCAGTCTCACAACCCCAGCCATATTTGCTGTAGGAAGAATGGTAACCCAAGAACAGGGAGAGACCAAGTCACTGAAGCAGAGCTGATGACTCTAGTAATGTTTGACGTGGGACTATCAAGAGCAATTAGATTGACGACATTCTACTCAGAAGATACAACATAGTCAAAACTTTGGTATGTGAGTGACATGTCACAGGACAGGGTATAACAATAAAGGATGTCACAAATGACAAAGAACTAAAGGGGGGGCTCTCACCTAGCATGTGGGAGAGTGTGTGAGGCTGTAGTGCTCTCCTGGAAAGAGTTTTCAGGACTGGGGTTGGGAACTCCAGGAATTCCTTTCCGGCAAGTCAAGGCATGGCCTGCCTACCTTCTATCCTTACCTAGGAGGTTCTCTGTTCCCAAACATCTCCTCTCATATACCCAGTGACCTACTGTATCTCATTATGATTGGTTCAAGAGACAAAGGCTGCTTAAGACATAGCCTAACTGGCTCAGCTTTCTGGGGAAAAGGCATTGCACCCGTGACATCTCACTCCAGCTATTGGAGAATTTGCCGAAGCATTTTCTGCAGGATGCTAGTGTCTGTCAGATGATAATATTCACTACATTAAGCAAACATACAAAGAAAGGATTTGTCCATGAAATTATTTGTGGGAATCTCTGAATCAAAAACAGATGGTTTAGTTTCTGCCTATTTAGCTGTTGCAAAACTTTGAAATCTTTAACTCCTACCTTGCATTGTGGGAATCTGAAAAGAGGGAGAAAGGTATGTATTGGGTTTTTGTTTTTGTTTTGCTTTGTTTTGTTCTCAATCAGGGTGGTTCAGAGAAACATTTCTGGAGTTGCTCCCATGATTAGAATCTTCAGAAAAAGTGCTAAGTGGAAGTCTTCTTCATTAGCATGCTGCTTTCATCGGCACTGCTCCATGTGGTCCTCTCTAGAGTTCATGCTTGCCGAAAGCAGATATCACCATGGGTGATCTAATGGAAATAAGCAAAAAACCTGCAGAAGTCAGACTCCCATGCTTCCTCCCTCAGTGTTCTTACAGTGAAGATCTGGGATGTACATTCCCACAAGACCAGGAGTATTTCCTCCTGAAATACTCAAGTACCATCATGGCCACAGCTAAAGGAAAATGGACCATAAGCTACCTGAGCAGCAGTAGGAGAGCAGGACTCAGGGTAGTGGTTCTGAGGACGTGGAGAACAAAAGAATGAGAGGAGTAATATGCATATGCAAAATTGTACGTAACCAGGTTGTCCCGGGACTGTAAATGGACTGCTGATGCCTCATGGGTAATGTTATACAATTTATCCTTTTCAACATTCTAGGACTCTCTAACAAGGGAGGTGGAGCTGGCAGCCCAAGAGATCTTAGGAATTTACTGTTCATTCTTTTAATAATTTAATAATCATGAGCATATAAAAATATATTGTAGTTGGCCCCCTGCACACGCACCAGCTACATCTGCCTGTAGCTGACACAACATCTTTAGCAAGTTCTCAAAACTGAGAACTGTTTGACTGTGTGGCACTCACATCACATTGTTCTAAAATGATGCAATCTAAATTGAATGTATCTGGGTAAAATCGAAGGGGCAACTGACTATAATACAGACCATGTCCACAAACCATTGCTGTGATAGTATCAGTTAGCTGGTTACTCAACATTATAGAGTGCCCTCTATGTACCGGATGTGGACTGAGCACTACTGAGAACAATATACAAGAGGGGCCAGGCCTCTGCCCTCACAGGAAATTAGAGACCACTAGAGAAGGGAAGTAATTATGAAACAAATCATTCTAACTTATTGAGTAAATAATTTAAAATGAAAGCGTTCTCCAAAGAGCAAATGCAATGGGAAAACCTAAAGAGAATCCAACCATATCCTGGGCTGAATAGAAAGGGCTACATAGAATTCTGTTGTACATGTGCATTTCTGTGTGCCAATACAAGTTTGTGTATGTGAGTCCAGATGCATACATCCTCGGAAGACAGAGGATAAACTTGGGTGACTATCCTCACTGCCCCCCACCTTGTTTGAGATAGGTCTTTTTATTGTTTTCCATCGTCTATGCCAGCCTAGCTGGTCCTCCAGCCCCAGAGATCCTCATGTCTCCCTTTCCGCCCAAGTGTACCAGTGCTGGGATGGACCATGACATCTGGCTTTGCATGAGCACTGGAAATCTGAACTAAGTTCTGCATCCTTGTCTGACAAGCTCTTTACGGACTGACCTTCCTCCGTCTGCATAGAGTCGAGTTCTCCAAGGTCATCTCATCTGAAAATGTCCACAAAATTTGGGTGAATGGATTATTTCAGCTTTTCCAAAGCATCCTCCTCAGAAGAAGGTAAGAGATACTTGGGGATCCCTGACTTATGAGTTCAGCTGGCTTTTGGAGGATGCCAGGCAGCATGAGGATCAAAGGGGAGCATAAGGGTAGAGCCAATCTGAAACTCTATGGGAGACATTTTTCTGTGAATATTTGTAACAGCAAGTGTCCCAAGAGAGACAACATGAAAACTACTGGCACAGGTGCCAGAGGTGGCTTCCAGTTTTAGAATTTGGCTATTTTATATAAATTTCACCAATAACATGCAGGAGAGATTGAACATGTAGACTCTTAGCTGCTTGCAAGACTTTGCAGGAAATTGTGAGCATAAATTCAAATGGAAGGGACAATAAATATAAAATACTTAAGAAAAACAAAGATGACTACATGCACAGGGAATCTCCAGATGCCACTTAAGAATGTGGTATCAGCCTGTACAAAGCTTAAGTCCAAGTGGATCAAGGACCTCCACATCAAACCAGATACACTCAAACTAGTAGAAGAAAAAGTGGGGAAGAATCTCGAACACATGGGCACTGGAGAAAATTTCCTGAACAAAACACCAATGGCTTATGCTCTAAGATCAAGAATCGACAAATGGGATCTCATAAAACTGCAAAGCTTCTGTAAGGCAATGGACACTGTTGCTAGGACAAAATGGCAATGAACAGATTGGGAAAAGATCTTTACCAATCTTACAACTGATAAAGGGCTCATATCCAAAATACACAAAGAATTCATGAAGTTAGACTGAAGGGAGACAAATAACCCTATTAAAAATGGGGTTCAGAGCTAAACAAAGAATTCACGAGTGAGGAATGTCGAATGACCGAGAAGCACCTAAAGAAATGTTCAACATCTTTAGTCATAAAGGAAATCCAAATCAAAACAATCCTGAGATTCCACCTCACACCAGTGAAAATGGCTAAGATCAAAGACTCTGGTGACAGCAGATGCTGGCAAGGATGTGGAGAAAGAGGAACACTCCTCCATTGTTGGTGGGATTGCAGACTGGTACAATCATTCTGGAAATCAGTCTACAGGTTCCTCAAAAAATTGGACATTGAATTACCTGAGGACCCAGCTATACCTCTCTTGGGCATATACCCAAAAGATGCCCCAACATATAACATAGAGACATGCTCCACCATGTTCATAGCAGTCTTATTTATAATAGCCAGAAGCTGGAAAGAACCCAGATGCCCTTCAACAGAGGAATGGATACAGAAAACGGGGTACATCTACACAATAGAATACTACTCTGCTATCAAAAACAATGACTTTATGACATTTATAGGCAAATGGATGGAACTGGAAAATATCATCCTGAGTGAGGTAACCCAGTCACAGAAAAACACACATGGTATGCACTCATTGATAAGTGGCTATTAGCCCAAATGCTTGAATTACCCTAGATGCCTAGAACAAATGAAACTCAAGACGGATGATCAAAATGTGAATGCTTCACTCCTTCTTTAAAAGGGGAACAAGAATACCCTTTGGGAGGGTATAGAGAGGCAAAGTTTAGAACAGAGGCAGAAGGAATGCCTATTCAGAGCCTGCCCCACATTTGGCCCCTACATATACAGCCACTGAACTAGATAAGATGGATGAAGCAAAGAAGTGCAGGCTGACAGGAACGGGATGTAGATCTCTCCTGAGAGACACAGCCAGAATACAGCAAATGCATAGGCGAATGCCAGCAGCAAACCACTGAACTAAGAACGGGACCCCCATTGAAGGGATCAGAGAAAGGACTGAAAGAGCTTGAAGGGGCTTGAGACCCCATATGAACAACAATACCAACCAACCAGAGCTTCCAGGGCCTAAGCCACCAGCCAAAGACTATACATGGACTGACTCTGGGCTCCAACTGCATAGGTAGCAATGAATAGCCTAGTAAGAGCACCAGTGGAAGGGGAAGCCCTTGGTCCTGCCAAGACTAGACCCCCCAGTGAATGGGATTCTTGTGGGGAGGGCGGTAATGGGGGGAGGATTGGGAGGGGAACACCCATATAGAGTGGGAAAGGTAGGGGTTAAGGGGATGCTGGCATGGAAACCGGGAAAGGGAATAACATTTGAAATGTAAATAAGAAATACCCAATTTAATAAAGATGGAAAGAAAAAAATGTAAGGTAAGTATACGTTGTCAATTAACACCATTCTCCAAGAAGAGAGTGTTATAACCAGAATCTTCTGGAAGTATGTCTAGAAGGAGTCTGAGTAACAGACTGGTATACATTACAAGAGAGAAGCTGTTTCAAAGTGAGCGGATGAGAAGGGCAGAGAGCTGTGTGCCTGCTGCAGGCCCATGGGTGTCCCTTACCCACTTTGGTGTGGCTTCTTGTCTTCTCCAATTCTTGGCCCCCTGAACCTAACCTCGCTTTTCTAATATTTGTAACTTTTATTACAACGCATGTCTGGTCGTGTGAATTTTTTTCTCCCCTGAGATCTTTTAAGATTTAAACTCCCCACTTAAAAGATATTCTTCACAGCTCTCTGTGAGGGAAACTTTCCTGGCTTTTCAGCTCCCACTCACATTTGACTTTATTCGTGAGGCCTTCTGTGAGAACTCTGCCAGTCGAGAGGGTCACCTCTTCTGACTACCAATGACGAACGTGCTGCACAAAGCAGTTTCACCATTCAAGCACCGTCTGCTTCTGCACGAATTTTATTGCCCTCTGATTACCTCATGGATTTTTGGTGACTGCCCTCAGAAAGTCTGTATTCCACAAGGAGCACATTGCTAGAGTAAGATAGGTCTGCGTTTGAACAGAATCGAGGGCAATTTATTTCTTCAGCAGTTTTTGGATATTGGGCACATTTCGGTACCAGAATGGGGGTGGGAGTAAACTATGAAAAAAATGCAAACCAGGGTCAGGAGATTAAGTTTACTCTCATAAGACTTTGTTTCTTAAAAGGCTGTAAGAGTTCTATTTAGGAAAATTTCCCCTGTGCCAATGAGTTCGAGGCTCTTTCCCACTTTCTCTTCTATTAGATTCAGTGTATCTGGTTTTATGTTGAGGTCTTGGATTCCCCTGGACTTGAACTTTGAGCAAGGTGACAAATATGGGTCTATTTTCATTTTTCTACATATAGACTGCCAGTTAGACCACCACCATTTATTGAAGACACTCTTTTTCCATTGTATATTTTTGGCTTTTTGTCAAAGATCAAGAGTCCATTAAATGTGTGATATTGTTTCTGGGTCTTCATTTCTATTCCATTGATCAACCTGTCTGCCTCTGTACCAACACTATGCTGTTTTTATCACTATTTCTCTATAGTATAGCTTGAAGTCAGGGATGGTGATTCCCCCAGGGGGAGATTTCCTAAACAGAACTCCAATGGCTCAGGCTCTAAGATCAAGAATTGATAAATGTGACCTCATAAAATTGGAAGCCATCTGTAAGACAATGGACATAGTCAATAGGACAAACTGGCAATCTACAGATTTGGAAAAAATCTTCACTAACTACACATCCAATAGAGACCTAATGTCGAAAATATATGAAGAACTCAAGAAGCTCACCACCAAAATTCCAAACAACCCAATCAAATATTGGGATATAGAACTAAACAGAGAATTCACAACAGTGGAATCTTGTATGACTGAGAAGCAAGAAGCATTTAAATGTTCAAAGTCCTTAGTCATCATGGAAATAAAAATTAAAATGACCCTGAGATTCCACCTCAAACCAATCAGAATGGCTAAGATCAAAAACTCAGGTGACAACACATGCTGGCCAGGATGTGGAGAAAGAGGAACACTCCTTCATGGCTGGTGGGATTGCAAACTGGTACAATCACTCTGGAAATCAATCTGGAGGTTCCTCAGAAAATTGGAACTAGATCTACCTAAAGACCCAGCTATACCACTCTTGGGAATATAACCAAAAGATGCCTCACCATGTCACAGGGGCACATGCTCCACTATATTCAGAGCAGCCTTATTTGTGATAGTCAGAAGCTGGAAACAACCCAGATGTCCCCATGACAGAAAAATGAATACAGAAAATGTGGTTCATTTACACAATGGAGTACTAGTCAACTATTAACAATGAGGACATCATGAGTTTTGCAGGCAAATAGATGGAACTAGAATGTGGTAACTCAGACCCAAAAGGACATTCATGGTATCTACTCACTGATAAGTGGATATTAGCCAAAAAAGTACAGAATACCCAGGACACAACCCACAGGACTCAAGAAGGTTAACAAATCAAAGGGCCCAAGTGAGGATGCCTCAATCCCACGTGGGAGTGATAGGAAAGCAGTCACCAGGGACAGGAGGAAGGAGGGACCTGGGTAGGAGAGGAGACAGGGAGGGGAAGGGAGAAATGAGATCAGGCATTGGTCAGTAATGGGGGGAAGGACTAAAGTCCTGAGGGCCAGCAGAAAGAATGGAAACAGGTAATCTCTGGAAGTAGGAGTTGATGGGGGGGTAGTATATACCAGAGACCTAGGAGATGAGAGACTCTCAGGACTGAAAAAACCTTAGATGAAGTGCTCTACAGTGGGGAGGGGAACTTGATGTCTTGTCCCTCCACTGGAGGTGGACTCTACAAGTGGAGGATGGGGACTTGACATCAGTCAAAAACTCTGACCCAGAATTGTTCCTGTCTGAAGGAATTGCAAGGACAAAAAAGAAGAACAACATGAAAGAAAGGAGGTCTAATCACAGGCTCAAATTGGGATCCAGTTCAAAAGAAGGCCCAGGGCCCTGACACTATTACTGATGCTGTGGTGTGTTTGCAGACAGGAGCCTACCTAGCATGGTTGCCCTCTGAGGGGGTCCAACAGGCTGCTGAAAGAGACAGATGCAGACACTAGCACCCAAACCATGCACTGAAGCCAGGGACCCCTGTGGTTGAGTTGGGGAAAAGCAAAAGAAGCTGGTGAATGGGGTGACCCTGTATGAGGACCAGCAGTCTCAGATCACCTGGACCCCTGAGCTCTCTCAGACACTGAGCCACCAACCAGGCAGCATACTCCGACTGATATGAGGACCCTGACACATAGACAGCAGAGGACTGCCTGATCTGGCTTCAGTGAGAGAAGATGCACCTAACCCTCAAGAGACTTGAGGCCCCAAGGAATAGGGAGGTCTGGTGGGGTGGAACATTCTCTTGGAGATGGTGAGGATATGCGAGGTATGGGATTGAGAGCTGTTGTGGGGTTGGGGGGTGGGGGTGGGCAGACTGGTATGAGGATAAAGTCTGGATGGTATAAAAGGATTAAAGAATGTAAAAAAAAATAGTTCTAAGAGGTGTCTGTTAATAAAGGATGCCAACAGAAACCCAGCTAACTTGGCTGCAGTGTAAGACTTTGAGGAAAGATGTCCAGGGGAGTCAGGAAGGAACAGATCCACACACATGAGAATCCTGCCATGGCTCTGACTCCACAGACATGT